>NC_092716.1:131534181-131896600 GCF_047496885.1 Scyliorhinus torazame
AGAGTGAATCTCCTGCCGGCCAGGTAATGCCTCCAATGTCGCACAGCTTCCACAATGGCTTGGGCCTCCTTTTCGACAGAGGAGTGCCGGATTTCGTAGGCATGGAGGGTGCGGGAAAAGAAAGCCACGGGCCTGCCCGACTGGTTGAGGGTGGCGGCCAGAGCCACGTCCGATGCATCGCTCTCCACCTGAAAGGGGAGGGACTCGTCGACCGCGTGCATCGTGGCCTTGGCGATTGATACGGTTGAAGGCCTGGCGGGCCTCGGCCGTCAGGGGAAAAACTGTGGACTGAATGAGTGGGCGGGCCTTGTCCGCATAATTAGGGACCCACTGGGCATAGTAGGAGAAAAACCCCAGGCATCGTTTCAGGGCCTTGGGGCAGTGGGGGAGTGGGAGTTCCAGGAGGGGGCGCATGCGGTCGGGGTCGGGCCCTAGGACTCCATTTTCCACAACATAGCCAAGGATGGCTAAGCAGTTGGTGCGGAACACGCATTTCTCCTTATTGTACGTGAGGTTAAGGTGTTTTGCGGTATGGAGGAATTTTTGGAGGTTTGCGTCGTGGTCCTGCTGATCGTGGCCACAGATGGTGATGTTATCTAGGTACAGGAAGGTGGCCCACAGCCCATACTGGTCAACCATTCGGTCCATCTCTCGCTGGAAGACCGAGACCCCATTAGTGACGCCGGAAGGCACCTGAAGGAAGTGATAAAGGCGGCCATCTGCTTCGAACGCAGTGTATTGGCGGTCCTCCGGGCGGATGGGGAGCTGGTGGTAGGCGGACTTCAGGTCCACTGTGGAGAAGGCTCGATACTGTGCAATCTAATTGACCATGTCAGATATGCGTGGGAGGGGGTACGCATCGAGCTGCTTGTACCGACTGATGGTCTGACTGTAGTCAATGACCATCCTGTGCTTCTCCCCAGTCTTCACTACCACCACTTGGGCTCTCCAGGGGCTGTTGCTGGCCTCAATGACCCCCTCCCACAGAAGCTGTTGGACCTCCGACCCGATGCACGTCCTGTCCTGGGCACTGTACCGTCTGCTCCTAGTGACGACGGGATTGCAGTCCGGGGTGAGGTTCGCAAACAGTAAAGGTGGATCGACCTTAAGGGTCGTGAGGCCGCAGACGGTGAGGGGGGGGCAGGGGTCCGCCGAATTTTAAAGTAAGGCTTTGGAGGTGGCATTGAAAATCCAGGCCGATAACAGGGCAGCGCAGAGGTGGGGAGGATGTAGAGCCTGAAGTTGCTGAACTCTACGCCCTGAACGGTGAAGGTCGCGATACAGTACCCCCGGATTTCAACAGAATGGGATCCGGAGGCCAGGGAGATTTTCTGGGTGACGGGGAGTACCGGGAGGGAGCAGCGCCTTACCGTAGTGGGGTGGATGAAGCTCTCTGTGCTCTCGGAGTCAAAGAGGCAGGTCGTCTCGTGCCCGTTGATCTTCACCGTCGTCGTAGCGGTCGCGAGGTTGCGGGGCCGAGACTGATCCAGGGTGATGGAGGCGAGGTGCGGAAGATGCTGGGAGTTCCCGGGCGGCAGGGGTCCTGAGGCGCGGTCCAAAATGGTGCCGAAGATGGCGGCGCCCATGCGCCGCACATGGCGGGCGGCATCAAAGATGGTGGCACCCACGGGCCGCACGTGGCTTGCGATGAGGAAGATGGCTGCACCCCTGGGTTGCAGCGTTGGGGGTGCAGGGACGCCGGGCCTGGAAACAGCGGCGACCGACCGGGCCTGGCAACAGAAACAAAGTGTCCTTTCTTTCCACATCTGTTGCAGGTCGCGCTCCGCGCCGGGCAGCGCTGACGGAGGTGTTTGTTCTGCCCGCAAAAATAGCGCTTGGGCCCCCCAGGGTTGGCAGGCTGCCGCGCGGCGCAGGCTTGTGGTGAGCTGGTGTCGGCAGCTGGTGGGGCCCACGATGCCCACAAGGGTGCCACGTGGTCGGGGGCGTAGGACTGCACGTTACGGGAGGCCACTTCTAATGAATTAGCGAGCTGCCTAGTCCCCGCAAGATCGAGCGTACCCCCTACCAATAGCCGCTGGCGGATGTACGCAGACTTCATGCCCGTAACATAAGCGTCTCTAATTAAAAGTTTGTTGTGTTGGATTGCCGAAACTGCCTGGCAGTCACAGTTCCTACCGAGGATCTGCAGGGCTCACAAGAAATCGTCCAGAGTCTCCCCGGGGAGTTGCTGTCTCGTGGACAGGAGGTGCCTGGCGTACACTTGGTTCACCGGTTTAACATAATGTCCCTTCAGGAGCGTCATCGCTGCGGAGTTGGTGGGCTCATCCCGGATGAGAGGAAAAATGTCAGGGTTCACCCGTGAATAGAGGACTTGGAGCTTCGGCGCATCCGAGGGTTCTCCAGCGGCTGCTCTGAGGTAGCCTTCAAAGCAGGCTAGCCAGTGGTCGAAGGTGGATGTGGCGTTGGCTGCTTGAGGGCTCAGCTGCAGGCGATCAGGCTTGATGCGGAGATCCATCGTTTAAAAAATCTTGTTCAATAAATTGATGCACTATCAATTATCACAAAGACGAGAATGGTGGAACAATCGAGGCTTTATTGAACAAGATGTTGTGCTCCGTAGCTGGAACCAGAATGGCTGCAGCACTGGTGAGCACACACTTTATACGCTGCCTTCTGGGGTGGAGCCAGCAGGCAGGGATTTACCCTTGTACCTCTAATATACGGGCAGTGCTATAATACATATAATATACCACTAGTGGTGACTACCACAGAGAGTGAGTGCGTGTGAGAGAGAGTGTGTGTGAGAGAGAAAGCGTGTGAGAGAGCGAGAGCATGTGTGAGAGACCGTGAGTGAGTGTGAGAGAGAGTGTGTGTGAGAGCGAGAGTGTGTTTGAAAGAGTGTGTGAGAGAGAATGTGTGTGAGAGAGAATGTGTGTGTGTGTGAGAGAAAATGTGTGTGTGTGTGAGAGAGAATGTATGTGTGTGAGAGAGTGTGTGTGAGAGTGTGTGTGTGTGAGAGTGTGTGTGTGTGAGAGAGTGTGTGTGTGAGAGGGTGCATGTGAGAGAGAGAGTGTGTGTGTGTGTGAGAGTGTGTGTGTGTGAGAGAGTGTGTGTGAGAGTGTGTGTGTGAGAGAGTGTGTGTGTGAGAGGGTGCATGTGAGATGTGGCAGATTTCATTTCATTTTCATTTCATTTCATTTTCATCTGTGACGCTTCCAGCGTTCCGGTCGACTACATGTGCAGCAAGTGTAACCAATGGTAGCTCCTCACAGACCGTGTGGTTCGGTTGGAGCAGCAGTTGGATGCACTTAGGAGCATGCAGGTGGCGGAAAGCGTCATAGGTAGGAGTTATAGAGACGTGGTCACACCCAAGGTGCAGGCAGACAGATGGGTGACCACCAGAAAGGGCAGGCAGTCAGTGCAGGAATCCCCTGTGGTTGTCCCATTCTCAAACAGGTATACCCCTTTGACTACTGTTGGGGGGAATAGCCTATCAGGGGAAAACAGCAGCAGCCAGAGCAGTGGCACCACGGCTGGCTCTGATATTCAGCAGGGAGGGTCAAAGCGCAGAAGAGCCATAGTCACAGGGGACTCTATAGTCAGGGGCACAGATAGGCGCTTCTGTGGACGGGAAAGAGACTCCAGGATGGTATGTTGCCTCCCTGGTGCCAGGGTCCATGATGTCTCTGAACGGGTAGAGGGCATCCTGAAGGGGGAGGGCAAACAGGCAGAGGTCGTTGTACATATTGGTACTAACGACATAGGCAGGAAGGGGCATGAGGTCCTGCAGCAGGAGTTCAGGGAGCTAGGCAGAAAGTTAAAAGACAGGACCTCTAGGGTTGTAATCTCGGGATCTAGAAATAGGAAGATAGAGTAGCTAAACACGTTGCTAAACAGCTGGTGCAGGAGGGAGGGTTTCCGCTATCTGGACCACTGGAGCTCTTCCGGGGCAGGTGTGACCTGTATAAGAAGGACGGGTTGCATCTAAACTGGAGAGGCATAAATATCCTGGCTGCGAGGTTTGCTAGTGTCACACGAGAGGGTTTAAACTAGCATGGCAGGGGGGTGGGTACCGGAGCAATAGGTCAGAAGGTGAAAGCATTGAGGGAGAACTAGGGAATAGGGACAGTATGGCTCTGATGCAGAGCAGACAGGGAGAAGTTGCTGAACACAGCAGGTCTGGTGGCCTGAAGTGCATATGTTTTAATGCAAGAAGTATTACGGGTAAGGCAGATGAACATAGAGCTTGGATTAGTACTTGGAACTATGATGTTGTTGCCATTACAGAGACCTGGTTGAGGGAAGGGTAGGATTGGCAGCTAAACGTTCCAGTATTTAGATGTTTCAGGCGGAATAGAGGGGGATGTAAAAGGGGTGATGGAGTTGCGCTACTGGATAGGGAGAATATCACAGCTGTACTACGGGAGGACACCTCAGAGGGCAGTGAGGCTATATGGGTAGAGATCAGGAATAAGAAGGGTGCAGTCACAATGTTGGGGGTTTACTACAGGCCTCCCAACAGCCAGCAGGAGATAGAGGAGCAGATTGGTAGACAGATTTTGGAAAAGAGTAAAAACAACAGGGTTGTGGTGATGGGAGACTTCAACTTCCCCAATATTGACAGGGACTCACTTAGTGCCAGGGGCTTGGATGGGGCAAAGTTTGTAAGGAGCATCCAGGAGGGCTTCTTAAAACAATATGTAGATAGTCCAACTAAGGAAGGGGCTATACTGGACCTGGTATTGGGGAATGAGCCCGGCCAGAAGTTTCAGTAGGGGAGCATTTCGGGAACAGTGACCACAATTCAGTAAGTATTAAAGTGCTGGTGGACAAGGATAAGAGTGGTCCTAGGGAGAGAATTCCGGCGGGAGCAGAGTGCAGGGGCCTGTCGGGAGGTGAGTTTTTGATTTAAAAACACTTACCTTACAGGAGCAGTCCTCAGAATTTCAGCGGGAGCAGAGTGCAGGGGCCTGTCGGGAGGTGAGTTTTTGATTTTAAAACACTTACCTGGTCCCGATTCTGTTCTTCTTTTCTGTTTTATTTTTTATTTTTTTAATATTAGGCGGGAACCGGAAGTTCGACCCGCGGACTTCTGGGAAGGTCCCCCCCCCCCCCCCCCAAACCAATAGATTCTGGTGGAGAGGAAACCCGAGACACTACACGTGTAGTGTCTGCCACCCACCCTCCTCCTCTAACCTAATAATAAGACCCATTGGTGCCATATTATATTATTATATTTTATTTATTTATTTATTAACCAGAACTTGGTTGGAAGTTAGGGGGATGGCAGGGAAGGGAGTGCAATGTTCCTCCTGCAGGATGTTTGAGGTGAGGGATGCAGTTAGTGTCCCTGCTGATTTTACCTGCAGGAAGTGCAGCCATCTCCAGCTCCTCCAAGACCGAGTTAGGGAACTGGAGCTGGAGTTGGATGAACTTTGGATCATTCGGGAGGCAGAGGGGGTCATAGATAGCAGCTTCAGGGAATTAGTTACACCAAAGATTGGAGATAGATGGGTAACTGTAAGAGGGACTGGGAAGAAGCAGTCAGTGCAGGGATCCCCTGCGGTCGTTCCCCTGAGTAACAAGCATACCGCTTTGGATACTTGTGGGGGGGGGGACTTACCAGGGGTAAGCCATGGGGTATGGGCCTCTGGCACGGAGTCTGTCCCTGTTGCTCAGAAGGGAAGGGGGGAGAGGAGCAGAGCATTAGTAATTGGGGACTCGATAGTCAGGGACACAGATAGGAGATGTTGTGGGAGCGAGAGAGACTCACGTTTGGTATGTTGCCTCCCAGGTGCAAGGGTATGTGATGTCTCGGATCGTGTTTTCCGGGTCCTTAAGTGCGAGGGGGAGCAGCCCCAAGTCGTGGTCCACATTGGCACTAACGACATAGGTAGGAAAGGGGACAAGGATGTCAGGCAGGCTTTCAGGGAGCTAGGATGGAAGCTCAGAACGAGAACAAACAGAGTTATTATCTCTGGGTTGTTGCCCGTGCCACGTGATATTGAGATGAGGAATAGGGAGAGAGAGCAATTAAACACGTGGCTACAGGGATGGTGCAGGCGGGAGAGATTCAGATTTCTGGATAACTGGGGCTCTTTCTGGGGAAGGTGGGACCTCTACAGACAGGATGGTCTACATCTGAACCTGAGGGGCACAAATATCCTGGGGGGGGGGATTTGTTAGTGCTCTTTGGGGGGGTTTAAACTAATGCAGCAGGGGCATGGGAACCTGGATTGTAGTTTTAGGGTACGGGAGATTGAGAGTATAGAGGTCAGGAGCACAGATTTGACTTTGCAGGAGGGGGCCAGTGTTCAGGTAGGTGGTTTGAAGTGTGTCTACTTCAATGCCAGGAGTATACGAAATAAGGTAGGGGGACTGGCAGCATGGGTTGGTACCTGGGACTTCGATGTTGTGGCCATTTCGGAGACATGGATAGAGCAGGGACAGGAATGGTTGTTGCAGGTTCCGGGGTTTAGGTGTTTTAGTAAGCTCAGAGGAGGAGGCAAAAGAGGGGGAGGTGTGGCGCTGCTAGTCAAGAACAGTATTACGGTGGTGGAGAGGATGCTAGATGAGGACTCTTCTTCCGAGGTAGTATGGGCTGAGGTTAGAAACAGGAAAGGAGAGGTCACCCTGTTGGGAGTTTTCTATAGGCCTCCTAATAGTTCTAGGGATGTCGAGGAAAGGATAGCGAAGATGATTCTGGATAAGAGTGAAAGTAACAGGGTAGTTATTATGGGAGACTTTAACTTTCCAAATATTGACTGGAAAAGATATAGTTCGAGTACATTAGATGGGTCGTTTTTTGTACAATGTGTGCAGGAGGGTTTCCTGACACAATATGTTGACAGGCCAACAAGAGGCGAGGCCACATTGGATTTGGTTTTGGGTAATGAACCAGGCCAGGTGTTAGATTTGGAGGTAGGTGAGCACTTTGGGGAAAGTGACCACAATTCGGTGACGTTTACGTTAGTGATGGAAAGGGATAAGTCTACCCCGCAGGGCAAGAGTTATAGCTGGGGGAAGGGCAATTATGATGCCATTAGACATGACTTGGGAGGGGTAGGTTGGAGAAGTAGGCTGCAAATGTTGGGCACACTGGATATGTGGAGCTTGTTCAAGGAACAGCTACTGCGTGTTCTTGATAAGTACGTACCGGTCAGGCAGTGAGGAAGGCGTCGAGCGAGGGAACCGTGGTTTACCAAAGAAGTGGAATCTCTTGTTAAGAGGAAGAAGGAGGCCTATGTGAAGATGAGGTGTGAAGTTTCAGTTGGGGCGCTTGATAGTTACAAGGTAGCGAGGAAGGATCTAAAGAGAGAGCTAAGACGAGCAAGGAGGGGACAATAGAAGTATTTGGCAGGTAGGATCAAGGAAAACCCAAAAGCTTTCTATAGGTATGTCAGGAATAAAAGAATGACTAGGGTAAGAGTAGGGCCAGTCAAGGACAGGGATGGGAAGTTGTGTGTGGAGTCTGAAGAGATAGGCGAGATACTAAATGAATATTTTTCGTCAGTATTCACTCAGGAACAAGAGAATGTTGTGGAGGAGAATGCTGAGAACCAGGCTACTGGAATAGATGGCATTGAGGTACGTAGGGAAGAGGTGTTGGCAATTCTGGACAGGCTGAAAATAGATAAGTCCCCGGGGCCTGATGGGATTTATCCTAGGATTCTCTGGGAAGCCAGGGAAGAGATTGCTGAGCCTTTGGCTTTGATTTTTATGTCATCATTGGCTACAGGAATAGTGCCAGAGGACTGGAGGATAGCAAATGTGGTCCCTTTGTTCAAGAAGGGGAGTAGAGACAACCCCGGCAACTATAGACCGGTGAGCCTCACGTCTGTTGTGGGTAAAGTCTTGGAGGGGATTATAAGAGACAAGATTTATAATCATCTAGATAGGAATAATAGGATTAGAGATAGTCAGCATGGCTTTGTGAAGGGTAGGTCATGCCTCACAAACCTTATCGAGTTCTTTGAGAAGGTGACTGAACAAGTAGACGAGGGTAGAGCAGTTGATGTGGTGGATATGGATTTCAGTAAAGCGTTTGATAAGGTTCCCCACGATAGGCTATTGCAGAAAATACGGAGGCTGGGGATTGAGGGTGATTTAGAGATGTGGATCAGAAATTGGCTAGCTGAAAGAAGACAGAGGGTGGTGGTTGATGGGAAATGTTCAAAATGGAGTTCAGTTACAAGTGGCGTACCACAAGGAACTGTTCTGGGGCCGTTGCTGTTTGTCATTTTTATAAATGACCTAGAGGAAGGCACAGAAGGGTGGTTGAGTAAATTTGCAGACGACAGTAAAGTCGGTGGTGTTGTCGACAGTGCAGAAGGATGTTGCAGGTTACAGAGGGACATAGATAAGCTGCAGAGCTGGGCTGAGAGGTGGCAAATGGAGTTTAATGTAGAGAAGTGTGAGGTGATTCACTTTGGAAGGAATAACAGGAATGCGGAATATTTGGCTAATGGTAAAATTCTTGGAAGTGTGGATGAGCAGAGGGATCTAGGTGACCATGTACATAGATCCCTGAAAGTTGCCACCCAGGTTGATAGGGTTGTGAAGAAGGCCTATGGTGTGTTGGCCTTTATTGGTAGAGGGATTGAGTTCCGGAGACGTGAGGTCATGTTGCAGCTGTACAAAACTCTGGTACGGCCGCATTTGGAGTATTGCATACAGTTCTGGTCACCTCATTATAGGAAGGACGTGGAAGCTTTGGAACGGGTGCAGAGGAGATTTACCAGGATGTTGCCTGGTATGGAGGGAAAATCTTATGAGGAAAGGCTGATGGACTTGAGGTTGTTTTCGTTGGAGAGAAGAAGGTTAAGAGGAGACTTAATAGAGGCATACAAAATGATCAGAGGGTTAGATAGGGTGGACAGAGAGAGCCTTCTCCCGCGGATGGAAATGGCTAGCACGAGGGGACATAGCCTTAAACTGAGGGGTAATAGATATAGGACAGAGGTCAGAGGTCGGTTCTTTACGCAAAGAGTGGTGAGGCCGTGGAATGCCCTACCTGCAACAGTAGTGAACTCGCCAACATTGAGGGCATTTAAAAGTTTATTGGATAAGCATATGGATGATAATGGCATAGTGTAGGTTAGATGGCTTTTGTTTTTTGACTTCCCATGTCGGTGCAACATCGTGGGCCGAAGGGCCTGTACTGCGCTGTATCGTTCTATGTTCTATGTTCTATGAATGTGCTAAATTGGGGGAAGGCTAATTATAACAATGTTAGGCGTGAACTGAAGAACCTAGATTGGGGGCGGATGTTTGAGGGTAAATCAACATCTGACATGTGGGAGGCTTTCAAGTGTCAGTTGAAAGGAATTCAGGACCGGCATGTTCCTGTGAGGAAGAAGGATAAATACGGCAATTTTCGGGAACCTTGGCTAACGAGAGATATTGTAGGCCTCGTCAAAAAGAAAAAGGAGGCATTTGTCAGGACTAAAAGGCTGGGAACAGACAAAACCTGTGTGGAATATAAGGAAAGTAGGAAGGAACTTAAGCAAGGAGTCAGGAGGGCTAGAAGGGGTCACGAAAGGTCATTGGCAAATAGGGTTAAGGAAAATCCCAAGGCTTTTTACACGTACATAAAAAGCAAGAGGGTAGCCAGGGAAAGGGTTGGCCCACTGAAAGATAGGCAGGGGAATCTATGTGTGGAGCCACAGGAAATGGGTGAGGTAATAAATAAATACTTTGCAACAGTATTCACCAAAGAGAAGGAATTGGTAGATGTTGAGTCTGGAGAAGGGTGTGTAGATAGCCTGGGTCACATTGAGATCCAAAAAGACGAGGTGTTGGGCGTCTTGAAAAATATTAAGGTAGATAAGTCCCCAGGGCCTGATGGGATCTACCCCAGAATACCGAAGGAGGCTAGAGAGGAAATTGCTGAGGCCTTGACAGAAATCTTTGGATCCTCACTGTCTTCAGGTGATGTCCCGGAGGACTGGAGAATAGCCAATGTTGTTCCTCTGTTTAAGAAGGGTAGGTCGTGCCTCACTAACTTGATAGAGTTTTTCGAGGAGGTCACAAACATGATTGATGCAGGTAGGGCAGTGGATGTTGTCTATATGGACTTCAGTAAGGCCTTTGACAAAGTCCCTCATGGTAGACTAGTACAAAAGGTGAAGTCACACGGGATCAGGGGTGAGCTGGCAAGGTGGATACAGAACTGGCTAGGTCATAGAAGTCAGAGAGTAGCAATGGAAGGATGCTTTTCTTTTTTTTAAATTAAATATTTTATTGAAAATTTTTGGTCAACCAACACAGTACATTGTGCATCCTTTACACAATATTATAACAACACAAATAACAATGACCTATTTTATAAACAAAAAATGAATAAATAATAAATAACAAAAATGAAAACTAGCCCTAATTGGCAACTGCCTTGTCACAAGTAACACTCTCCAAAAATATAATTTAACAGTCCAATATATAATTATCTGTAGTAACGACCTATACATACTATACAGTATATATTAACAACCCTGAGAGTCCTTCTGGTTCCTCCCCCCCCCTCTTCCCCCCCCCCCCCCCCCCCCCCCCCCCCCCCGGTCCTGGGCTGCTGCTGCTGCTTTCTTTTTCCCATTCCGTCTATCTTTCTGCGAGGTATTCGACGAGCGGTTGCCACCGCCTGGTGAACCCTTGAGCCGACCCCCTTAGGACGAACTTAATCCGCTCTAGCTTTATAAACCCCGCCATGTCATTTATCCAGGTCTCCACCCCCGGGGGCTTGGCTTCTTTCCACATTAGCAATATCCTGCGCCGGGCTACTAGGGACGCAAAGGCCAAAACATCGGCCTCTCTCGCCTCCTGCACTCCCGCCTCTTGTGCAACCCCAAATATAGCCAACCCCCAGCTTGGTTCGACCCGGACTCCTACTACTTTTGAAAGCACCTTTGTCACCCCCATCCAAAACCCCCGTAGTGCCGGGCATGACCAAAACATATGGGTATGATTCGCTGGGCTTCTCCAGCACCTCGCACATCTATCCTCCACCCCAAAAAATTTACTGAGCCGTGCTCCAGTCATATGTGCCCTGTGTAATACATTAAACTGAATCAGGGTTAGCCTGGCACATGAGGACGACGAGTTTACCCTGCTTAGGGCATCTGCCCACAGCCCCTCCTCGATCTCCTTCCCCAGCTCTTCTTCCCATTTCCCTTTTAGTTCATCTACCATAGTCTCCCCTTCGTCCCTCATTTCCCTATATATATCTGACACCTTACCATCCCCCACCCATGTCTTTGAGATCACTCTGTCCTGCACCTCTTGTGTCGGGAGCTGCGGGAATTCCCTCACCTGTTGCCTCGCAAAAGCCCTCAGTTGCATATACCTGAATGCATTCCCTTGGGGCAACCCATATTTCTCGGTCAGCGCTCCCAGACTCGCGAACTTCCCATCCACAAACAGATCTTTCAGTTGCGTTATTCCTGCTCTTTGCCACATTCCATATCCCCCATCCATTCCCCCCGGGGCAAACCTATGATTGTTTCTTATCGGGGACCCCCCCAAGGCTCCAGTCTTTCCCCTATGCCGTCTCCACTGTCCCCAAATCTTCAGTGTAGCCACCACCACCGGGCTTGTGGTATAGTTCCTCGATGAGAATGGCAATGGGGCTGTCACCATAGCCTGTAGGCTAGTCCCCCTACAGGACGCCCTCTCTAATCTCTTCCACGCCGCTCCCTCCTCCTCTCCCATCCACTTACTCACCATTGAAATATTAGCGGCCCAATAATACTCACTTAGGCTCGGTAGTGCCAGCCCCCCCCTATCCCTGCTACGCTGTAAGAATCGCTTCCTCACTCTCGGGGTCTTCCCGGCCCACACAAAACCCATGATGCTCTTTTCAATCCTTTTTAAAAAAGCCTTCGTGATCACCACCGGGAGGCACTGAAACACAAAGAGGAATCTCGGGAGGACCACCATCTTAACCGCCTGCACCCTCCCTGCCAGTGACAGGGATACCATATCCCATCTCTTGAAATCCTCCTCCATCTGTTCCACCAACCACGTTAAATTTAACCTATGCAATGTGCCCCAATTCTTCGCGATCTGGATCCCCAGGTAACGAAAGTCCCTTGTTACCTTCCTCAACGGTAGGTCCTCTATTTCTCTACTCTGCTCCCCTGGATGCACCACAAACAACTCACTTTTCCCCATGTTCAATTTATACCCTGAAAAATCCCCAAACTCCCCAAGTATCCGCATTATTTCTGGCATCCCCTCCGCCGGGTCCGCCACGTATAGTAGCAAATCGTCCGCATACAAAGATACCCGGTGTTCTTCTCCTCCCCTAAGTACTCCCCTCCACTTCTTGGAACCCCTCAACGCTATCGCCAGGGGCTCAATCGCCAGTGCAAACAATAATGGGGACAGAGGGCATCCCTGCCTTGTCCCTCTATGGAGCCGAAAATATGCAGATCCCCGTCCATTCGTGACCACGCTCGCCACTGGGGCCCTATACAACAGCTGCACCCATCTAACATACCTCTCTCCAAAACCAAATCTCCTCAACACCTCCCACAAATAATCCCACTCCACTCTATCAAATGCTTTCTCGGCATCCATCGCCACTACTATCTCTGTTTCTCCCTCTGGTGGGGCCATCATCATTACCCCTAACAACCTCCGTATATTCGTGTTCAGCTGTCTCTCCTTCACAAACCCAGTTTGGTCCTTTTGCTCCACCCCCGGGACACATTCCTCTATTCTCATTGCCATTACCTTAGCCAGGACCTTGGCATCTACATTTAGGAGGGAAATAGGTCTATAGGACCCGCATTGTAGCGGGTCCTTTTCCTTCTTTAAGAGAAGCGATATCGTTGCTTCAGACATAGTCGGGGGCAGTTGTCCCCTTTCCTTTGCCTCATTAAAGGTCCTCGTCAGTACCGGGGCGAGCAAGTCCACATATTTTCTGTAGAATTCGACTGGGAATCCATCCGGTCCCGGGGCCTTTCCCGCCTGCATGCTCCTAATTCCTTTCACCACTTCTTCTACCTCGATCTGTGCTCCCAGTCCCACCCTTTCCTGCTCTTCCACCTTGGGAAATTCCAGCCGATCCAAGAAGCCCATCATTCTCTCCCTCCCATCCGGGGGTTGAGCTTCATATAATTTTTTATAAAATGTCTTGAACACTCCATTCACTCTCTCCGCTCCCCGCTCCATCTCTCCTTCCTCATCCCTCACTCCCCCTATTTCCCTCGCTGCTCCCCTTTTCCTCAATTGGTGTGCCAGCAACCTGCTCGCCTTCTCCCCATATTCGTACTGTACACCCTGTGCCTTCCTCCATTGTGCCTCTGCAGTGCCCGTAGTCAGCAAGTCAAATTCTACATGTAGCCTTTGCCTTTCCCTGTACAGTCCCTCCTCCGGTGCTTCCGCATATTGTCTGTCCACCCTCAAAAGTTCTTGCAGCAACCGCTCCCGTTCCTTACTCTCCTGCTTCCCTTTATGTGCCCTTATTGATATCAGCTCCCCTCTAACCACCGCCTTCAACGCCTCCCAGACCACTCCCACCTGGACCTCCCCATTATCATTGAGTTCCAAGTACTTTTCAATGCACCCCCTCACCCTTAGACACACCCCCTCATCTGCCATTAGTCCCATGTCCATTCTCCAGGGTGGGCGCCCTCCTGTTTCCTCCCCTATCTCCAAGTCCACCCAGTGTGGAGCGTGATCCGAAATGGCTATAGCCGTATACTCCGTTCCCCTCACCTTCGGGATCAATGCCCTACCCAGCACAAAAAATCTATTCGCGAGTAGACTTTATGGACATAGGAGAAAAACGAGAACTCCTTACTCCTAGGTCTGCTAAATCTCCACGGGTCTACACCTCCCATCTGCTCCATAAAATCTTTAAGTACCTTGGCTGCTGCCGGCCTCCTTCCAGTCCTGGACTTCGACCTATCCAGCCCTGGTTCCAACACCGTATTAAAATCTCCCCCCATTATCAGCTTTCCCATCTCTAGGCCCGGAATGCGTCCTAGCATCCGCCTCATAAAATTGGCATCATCCCAGTTCGGGGCATATACGTTTACCAAAACCACCGTCTCCCCCTGTAGTTTGCCACTCACCATCACGTATCTGCCCCCGTTATCCGCCACTATAGTCTTTGCCTCGAACATTACCCGCTTCCCCACTAATATAGCCACCCCCCTGTTTTTCGCATCTAGCCCCGAATGGAACACCTGCCCCACCCATCCTTTGCGTAGCCTAACCTGGTCTATCAGTTTCAGGTGCGTTTCCTGTAACATAACCACATCTGCCTTAAGTTTCTTAAGGTGTGCAAGTACCCGTGCCCTCTTTATCGGCCCGTTCAGCCCTCTCACGTTCCACGTGACCAGCCGAGTTGGGGGGGCTTCCTACCCCCCCCCCTTGTTGATTAGCCATCACCTTTTTCCAGCTCCTCACCCGGTTCCCACGCAGCTGTATCTCCCCCAGGCGGTGCCCCCCCGCCCATCCCCTCCCATACCAGCTCCCCCCTCTCCCCAGCAGCAGCAACCCAGTAATTCCCCCCTCCCACCCCCCCCCGCTAGATCCCCCGCTAGCGTAATTACTACCCCATGTTGCTCCCAGAAGTCAGCAAACTCTGGCCGACCTCGGCTTCCCCCCGTGACCTCGGCTCGCACCGTGCGACGCCCCCTCCTTCCTGCTTCTCTATTCCCGCCATGATTATCATAGCGCGGGAACCAAGCCCGCGCTTCTCCCTTGGCCCCGCCCCCAATGGCCAACGCCCCATCCCCTTCACCTCCCCTCCTCCCCCCATCACCACCTGTGGGAGTGAGAAAAGTTACCACATCGCAGGATTAGTACATAAAACTCCTCTTTCCCCCCTTTTTTAACCCCCCTCTTTGCCCCCCACATTCGCCCCACCACTTTGTTCAAACGTTCTTTTTAATAACCCGCTCATTCCAGTTTTTCTTCCACAATAAAAGTCCACGCTTCATCCGCCGTCTCAAAGTAGTGGTGCCTTCCTCGATATGTGACCCACAGTCTTGCCGGTTGCAGCATTCCAAATTTTATCTTCTTTTTATGAAGCACCGCCTTGGCCCGATTAAAGCTCGCCCTCCTTCTCGCCACCTCCGCACTCCAGTCTTGATAAATGCAGATCACCGCGTTCTCCCATTTACTGCTCCGAGTTTTCTTCGCCCATCTAAGGACTATTTCTCTATCCTTAAAACGGAGGAATCTCACCACTATGGCTCTGGGAATTTCTCCTGCTCTCGGTCCTCGCGCCATCACTCGGTATGCTCCCTCCACCTCCAACGGACCCGCCGGGGCCTCCGCTCCCATTAACGAGTGCAGCATCGTGCTGACATATGCCCCGACGTCCGCTCCCTCCACACCTTCAGGAAGACCAAGAATCCTCAGGTTGTTCCTCCTTGCGTTGTTTTCCAGTGCCTCCAACCTTTCCACACATCGTTTCTGATGTGCCTCCTGCGTCTCCGTCTTCACCACCAGGCCCTGTATGTCGTCCTCATTCTCGGCTGCCTTTGCCTTCATGACCCGAAGCTCCCGCTCCTGGGTCTTTTGTTCCTCCTTTAGCCCTTCGATCGCCTGTAGTATCGGGGCCAACAGCTCTTTCTTCATTTCCTTTTTGATCTCTTCCACACAGCATTTCAAGAACTCTTGTTGTTCAGGGCCCCATGTTAAACTGCCACCTTCCGACGCCATCTTGGTTTTTGCTTGCCTTCCTTGCCGCTGTTCTAAAGGATCCACTGCAATCTGGCCACTTTCTCCTCCTTTTTCCATCCGTATCCAGGGGGGGATTCCCTTCTGGTTTACCGCACAGTGTTTTTAGCCGTCAAAATTGCCGTTGGGGCTCCTATCAAGAGCCCAAAAGTCCGTTTCACCGGGAGCTGCCGAAACGTGCGACTCAGCTGGTCATCGCCGCACCCGGAAGTCGGAAGGATGCTTTTCTAATTGGAGGGATGTGACTAGTTGTGTTCCGCAGTGATCAGTGCTGGGACCTTTGCTCTTTGTAGTATATATAAATGATTTGGAGGAAAATGTAACTGGTCTGATTAGTAAGTTTGCAGACGACACAAAGGGTGGTGGAATTGCGGATAGCGATGAGGAGTGTCAGAGGATACAGCAGGATTTAGATTGTTTGGAGACTTGGGCGGAGAGATGGCAGATGGTGTTTAATCTGGACAAATGTGAGGTAATGCATTTTGTAAGGTCTAATGCAGGTAGGGAATATACAGTGAATGGTAGAACTCTCAAGAGTATTGAAAGTCAGAGAGATCTAGGTGTACAGGTCCACGAATCACTGAAAGGGGCAACACAGGTGGAGAAGGTAGTCAAGAAGGCATACGGCATGCTTGCCTTCATTGGCCGGGGCATTGAGTATAAGAATTGGCAAGTCATTTTGCAGCTGTATAGAACCATAGTTAGGCCACACTTGGAGTATAGTGTTCAATTCTGGTCCCCTCACTACCAGAAGGATGTGGAGACGTTAGAGAGGGTGCAGAAGAGATTTACCAGAATGTTGCCTGGTATGGCGGGCATTAGCTATGAGGAGAGGTTGAATAAACTTGGTTTGTTCTCACTGGAACGACGGAGGCTGTGGGGCGACCTGATTGAGGTCTACAAAATTATGAGGGGCATAGATAGAGTGGATAGTCAGAGGCTTTTACCCAGGGTAGAGGGGTGAATTACTAGGTTTAAGGTGCGATGGGCAAGGTTTAGAGGAGATGTACGAGGCAAGTTTTTTACACAGAGGGTAGTGGGTGCCTGGAACTCGCTACCGGAGGAGGTGGTGGATGCAGGGACCATGGTGACATTTAAGGGGCATCTTGACAAATACATGAATAGGTTGGGAATAGATGGATACGGACCCAGGAAGTGTAGAAGATTGTAGTTTAGTCGGGCAGCATGGTCGGCACGGGCTTGGAGGGCCGAAGGGCCTGTTCCTGTGCTGTACTTTTCTTTGTTCTTTGTTCTTTGCATGAACCGAACCCTAAAGGCAACACTTAGGAAGATGGTGCAACAACATAACGCGACATGGGGCACAGTTCTCCCATTCGCCCTGATGTTTATCAGAAACTCGGTGTCGAGGACGTCCGGGGGCGGCCATGGAGGAGTAGGTCGCACATTCGATCGCTCCCGCCTGTAACGGACTTTCGGACCTTTTTCCCCTGACTTTTCTCTGATTTTATGGGATAAATCGGTGAACTGTGCTACAGTAAGGAGGATACCCTCTCTGGTGTATGGAGAATTGTACCAGAAGTGGCCGTATGAAACGACTCAGTCCTGGTAGCGAGAAGCAAGCGGAGCTGGTACCGCGGGACAGCGTGGCGGAGGGCAAGGGCCGAGGAGAGATGGCATAGTGGGCAACGGAGCAGCTGGTGAAGTTTTTTGAGGATTGCTTCGCCAAGCTGAAAAAGGATTTGCTGGATCCGATCAAGGCTTCGATTGATCAAGTAGTCTTCAATCAGAAGACCCAGGGGAAAGCGATACAGAAGATCGAACAAAAGTTATCCGACCAGGAGGACTATATAAGCGTACTGGAGAACAAGGTGGAGGTGTTGAACGACCGCCAGAAGAGGATGCTAGAGAAGCTGGAGGACATGGAGGATAGGTCAAGGAGGTAGAACCTCTGAATTGTTGGCCTCCCTGAAGGCAGTGAGGGATCGGATGCGAGGGCATATGTGACGGACATGCTGGAGAAGTTAATGGGGGCTGGGGCGTTCCCTCGGTCCCTGGAGGTGGATAGAGTGCACTGAGTCCTCGGGAGGAAGCCCAGGGTGAATAACCCGCCGAGGGCCATGGTGGTACGTTTTCACCGTTTTACAGATAAGGATCACGTCTTGTGGTGGGCCAAGAAAGAACGGAGCAGCAAGTGGGAGAATAGTGAGTTTGTATTTATCACGACCTGGGAGGGGAGTTGGCCAAGAGACGGGCTGGGTTCACTTGGGCAAAGGCGACCCTCTTCAAGAAGGGGGTGAAGTTTGGGACACTGTACGGTGTATGGACATTCATTAAAGAAAAGAAGCTGGAGATGATTTAAAGGGCAGTTAAGCTGCAGAGAAGTTTTGTAATGGTGGTTCGTAATACTACTGTTTTTTTTAATTTTATGTCATTCTAGGTGAAATAATGGGCTGGGCTGATGGTTGTAGGGTGCTTTGTCTTGCATGGGTTTAATGCGGGGGGGTGGGGGGGTGGAGGGGGTCATGAAGTTAGAGCTATTCTTCGGGAGACTGGGTTTTGTTTTAAGTGACTGTCTCTTCACTGGTTTATGTTAATTTTGTCTTTTTTGGGGGTGTTTTGCTTCTGTTTACTTCCTGGGGAATGCAATGCTGTTAAAAGGTTTATTCATGTGTGGGGAGAAGTTCGAACAATAGGGAGACAGACTGTTTGGCACCCGGGGCAGGGGGGTTATCGGGGTCAACATGGTTCAGCTGACTCTCGGAAGCGCAGTGGGGGGTGAGCAAGTGTTAAACTGCTACTTGATGTGGGGGATGAGGTTTCTGGTGATGTTGGGGGGGGGGCAAGGGGGCGGCTGCTTTGCTGACAGGGGAGGAACTATTGTCGGGGAATAAATGGGAGGTCGGGAACAGCTGCTGCTCATGGGGGTACTCGGGGAAACAGGGGGCAGGGCACTGGGCTGGCCTAGAAAGGGTGATGGCTAGTCGGCGGGGGGGGGGGGGTGGAAGCCCCCCGCCCAGGCTGATTATGTAGAACGTGAGAGGACTGAATGGTCCGGTCAAGAGGGCTCGCGTGTTCGCGCATCTAAGGGAACTGAAGGCAGACGTGGCAATGCTACAAGAGACACATCTTAAGGTCATAGACCAGACGAGATTGAGGAAGGGATGGGTTAGCCAGGTGTTCCACTCAGGGCTGGACTCAAAGACCAGGGGATAGCAATTTTGATTAGTAAGCGAGTGGCATTTGAGGCTGGGAGAATCGTGTCAGATAAGGGGGTAGGTACATAATGGTGAGTGGAAGGTTGGCGGGTGGACGAGTGGTGCTCGTGAACATATATGCTCCGAACTGGGACGACGTGGAATTTATGAGGCGTGTGCTAGGTAAGATCCCGGACTTAGAGTCACATAACCTGATCATGGGGGGGACACATTAACACGGTCATTGATCCGGAATTGGACCGGTCAATATCCAGGTCAGGGAGGAGGCCGGCTGTGGCAAAGGAATTGAAGGGCTTTATGGTTCAGATGGGGGGTATAGACCCATGGGGGTTTGACGGCGAAGGAGTTTTCTTTTTTTTCTCACATCCATAAGGTTTACTCTCGTGTTGACTTTGTTGTTCTGAGCAGGGCGCTAATACCGAAGGTGGCGGGGACGGAATACTCGGCAATTGTAGTCTCGGATCCTGCCCCGCATTGGGTGGATTTGCGGGTTAGTGAGGAGAGAGGGCAACATCCGTTATGGAGACTGGATGTGGGGTTGCTAGAGGATGAAGCGGCCTGTGGGCGGGTGAATAAGTTCATCCAGAACTACCTGGAAACAAATGACAAGGGAGAGGTATCTGCGGCGACGGTTTGGGAAGCTCTGAAGGTGGTTGTTAGAGGGGAACTAATTTCAATTCGGTCCCACAGGGAAAAGGGGGAACGGGCGGAGAGGGAGTGATTAGTGGAGGAGATACTCCAGGTGGACAGGAGATACTCGGAGGCCCCAGATGCGGGGCTCCTGAGGGAGCAGCGTAAGTTACAGGCGGAGTTTGAGTTGTTGACCACAGGGAAAGCTGTGGAACAGTTGAGGAACGTAAAGGGGGCGGTTTATGAGTACGGGGAAAAGGCGAGTAGGATGTTGGCGCAACAGCTTGGGAAGAGACAGGCGGCCAGGGAGATTGGTAGAGTGAAGAATAGGGATGGGAACATGGTCTTGGACCCAGGGGGTGAACAAAGTTTTTAAAGAATTTTACATTAAATTATATGAGCCGGAACCCCTGGCTGGAGTGGAGGTGATGAGGCAATTTCTGGATCAGTTGAGGTTTCCGAGGGTGGAGGAGGACCTGGTGGAGGGGCTGGGAGCCCCAATTGAGATTGAGGAAATTATCAAGGGGCTGGAGGGCATGCAGTCGGGCAAGGCCCCGGAGCCTGACGGCTACCCGGTGGAACTTTATAAGAAGTTCTCAGAGATATTGAGTCCACTGCTGGTGAGAATGTTTAACGAGGCTAGAGAGACGGGAATCCTCCCCCCGACAATGTCGCACGCCTTGATTTCACTTATTCTTAAACAGGAGAAGTACCCTGAGCAGTGTGGGTCATACAGGCCGATCTCGCTTTTGAATGTAGATGCCAAGTTGTTGGCTAAGATATTGGCCATAAGGAGTGATAGGGGAAGACCAGACGGGATTCGTTAAGGGCAGGCAACTCAAGGCCAATATTCAAAGGCGTTTAAATGTTATTATGATGCCCCCAGAAGGGGGAGAGGTGGAGGTGGTTGGAGCGATGGATGTGGAGAAGGCTTTTGATCGGGTGGAGTGGAATTACCTGTGGGAGGCGCTGGGAAGGTTTGGGTTTGGTGAGGGCTTTATTGAGTGGGTGCGGTTGCTCTACCAGGCGCCTGCGAGCGTGCGTACGAACCTGCTGGGGTTGGGGTATTCTAAATTACATTGAGGGACGAGGCAAGGGTGCCCCCTCTCTCCGTTATTGTTTGCTCTGGCCATCGAGCCATTGGCTATGGCGTTAAGAGCTTTGAGGAACTGGCAGGGGCTGGTTCTGGGAGGGGGCGCGGGGGTGGAGCACCGGGTCTCGCTCTACGCTGACAATTTGCTTTTGTACATTTCGGATCCGTTGGAGGGGATGGGGGAGGTTATGCGGATCTTGGGGGAATTTGGCAGTTTGTCGGGGTATAAATTGAACATGGGGAAGAGCGAGATGTTCGTGATTTAGGCTAGAGGGCAGGAGGAGAGACTGGGAGAGCTGCCGCTTAGGATGGTAGGGAAGAGCTTTTGCTGTCTGGGAAACCAAGTGGCTTGGAAATGGGAGGCACTGCATAAGCTTAATCTATCCTGGTTGGTAGAGCAAATGGAAGGGAACTTTAAGAGATGGGACATGCTCTCGTTATCACTGGCGGGGCGGGTACAGACCGTGAAAATGACTGTCCTCCCCAGATTTCTGTTTGTCTTTTAGTTCCTCCCCATCCCCAAGGCTTTTTTCAAGTGGGTGGACAAGATCATCTCGGGCTTTGTATGGGCGAGTAAAACCCCGCGGGTGAAGAGAATGTGGTTGGAGCGTAGTCGGGGGAGGGTGGGTTGGCGCTGCCGACCTTCTGCAACTACTACTGGGCAGCTAATATAGCGATGATTAGGAAGTGGGTAGTGGGGGAGGGGTCAGCATGGGAGCGAGTGGAGGCGGCATCATGCAAAGACACCAGTCTGGGAGCATTGGTAACGGCACCTCTGCCATTCTCGCCGGCCCGCTACTCCACAAGTCCGGTGGTGGTGGCGGCTCTGAGGATCTGGGGGCAATGGAGGAGGTATAAGAGGGTGGAGGGTGCGTCATTCTGGACCCCGATTTGTAACAACCACAGGTTTGCACCAGGCAGGTTGGATGGTGGGTTCCAGAGCTGGCAGAGGGCAGGAATTAGAAGGATGGGGGATCTGTTTACAGATGGGAGCGTTCTCAGCTTGGAGGCGATGGAGGATAAATTTAAACTGCCGCCAGGGAATGGTTTTAGATATTTGCAAGTGCGAGACTTCCTGAGAAAGCAGGTGCCGGCCTTTCCGCTGCTGCCACCGCGGGGGATACAGGATAGGGTAGTGTCTGGTACCTGGGTGGGGGTGGGGAAGGTGTCGGATATCTACCAGGAGCTGTTGGATGCGGAGGAGACCCCGGTGGAGGAACTGAAGGGCAAGTGGGAGGACGAGCTAGGTGGAGAGTTAGAGGCGGGTCTATGGGTGGACACCCAAAGCAGGGTCAATTCCTCCTCATCATGTGCAGGCTTAGCATAATACAGTTTAAGGTGGCCCACCGGGCACACGTCACGGCGGCGAGGGTGAGCAAGTTTTTCGGGGTAGAAGATAGATGTGTGAGGGGCGTGGGAACTCCAGCAAACCATGTCCACATGTTCTGGGCATGCCCAAAGCTTGGAGGAGTCTGGCAGGGGTTTGCCAAGGCAATGTCCACGGTGCTAGAAACACGGGTGGTGCCGAGTCCAGAGGTAGCGATCTTTGGAGTGTCGGAAGACCCGGGAGTTCAGGGAGTGAAAGAGGACGACGTCTTGGCCTTTGCCTCCCTGGTAGCCCGGAGATGGATCTTGTTAATGTGGAGGGACTCGAAGCCCCCGGGTGTGGAGACCTGGGTTAGTGACATGCCTGGGTTTCTCAAGCTGGAGAAAATAAAGTTTGCCTTGAGGGGGTCAATGCTGGGGTTCTCTCGGACGTGGCAGCCATTCGTCGACTTTCTCGGGGAAAATTAAAATGTCAGCAGAAGCAGCATTCTGGGCAGATAGGTGTGAGATGGTTGAGGTGTGTGAAGATTGGGTCGGGTGGGGAAATGTTTATTTTACCATGTCAATTTTATTGTTTTTGTTATTATAAACATTTTGCAAATACCTTAATATTTTTAAAAAAGGAAACACGGCGTTGAGTTCGACAGGATACACCCCCCACACCCTCATGACCGGACGACCCATGAAGGGTACCGAGTATTTATTTGGACTTGATTTAGCCAGCCCCACAGTCACCGCCCTCACCCACGAAAAAGCAGTCCAACAAATAATGGAAAATATTGAAGCAGCACAGCTCGCTGTAGCTGTTCAACTAGGCGCTAGGGAAAAGCAGATTAAGGCCTGCTTTGATAAAACAGTACACCCGGTAGAGGTCGGACAGCAAGTCATGGTCTCCCTGTACAATCCTAGTTCATTCCTCTTCCCCAAATTTGCAGGACACTATTCAATTTCTGATAAAGTAAGCCCCTCAGTTTATAAGATTACGTATCCAAATGGATGGTTTCACATAAACCAGCTTAAGGTTTATGGAACTCAGTGCAGCCACTCACACCACAGTTCACTGTCAATAGCAGACAACGAAGACCTGCCCACTGACAACCCAATCCAGCCCTCCCCAGCCAGGCCACCACATCCACAGACATGACTTTAACTCCACCCCCAGAGACGAGTTTCCGCCTCACACTTGATTCAGCCACTAACGATAGCGACAGCGAAAGCACGACGGACGTACTTGAAATCCCCGACCAATGGCAAAACAGACCAGGCCCCAGTCACTACAGCCCCAGTGACACCAACCACGATGTGTTCGGCCCCTCAGGAGACCATTTATTTGCCACTACCAGAACCGGACCCACCGCCCGATGGTAGCAATCCCCCCCTTGCCTCTACCACCCTACAGGATAAGAAACAATGGCACCGCGATAACTCTTATCGACTGATAAGAAACGACGAGATGGATCCCACATCGGCCCATGCCGCCTTGGCACAGAAACTCCAGTCACGAGTTTGGCAACCAGGTGATGGTGACGACTCAGAGTCTGACTCCCACCATGCTAACCCCTTTACAACCCTTTTTAGAATGGGACCCTGAGGTGTCGGGATGATGAGAGAAAGGAACCGATTGAGATTTACGGTGTCCTAGTCTCTGATGGAGCCTGCCTGTTTTTTTTTAGTTTGATTTTATGTTGAATGTTTGTCTCTTGTATGACTTTATGTGTCGATCTCATTCCAAAATTCTTGATGCAGTCATAACTACCCTTTTGACGCCACATGGTGGTACAAGGCACAGGTTTGTCAGAAGTCCATATATATTCAAATGTTTACTGTTCTTGTAAGGTCACTCAGGCAGTGGGGTAATGGGACTGATCCCCGTCCTGCCTGAGGACCCCCTATGTATTTGGTCAGCCAAGCTCGGGTAGTGGAGCAACGGCACTGATCACCACCCAACCCAGGGATCCCACCCATTCTTGCCCTGCCCTGGCTCATACGCACCCCATTCGGAAAGTTCTTTTCAAAACTCTTTTACTGTTCTTTTCATAGTGTGGTTTAAAGAATGCACTTTGCCACAGTTTTTGTTTGCTTTCCATCGACCCTTCGGTCGCTAACCCCCAACTACTATTTACATGTCCAAACACTTGGTTGAAACTAATTTGCTGCTAGGAAAAACTACCTCAACACTGGACGGGGAAATATTCCGCCCACTCAGCGCATCGACCACAGGCTGCGAGAGTGCTTTCTCGGATGTCTTGTCTCCCAAATGGTTGGTTTAAAAAACAAATGAGGTGTAAGGTTTTCGGGCAATTCGGCCCTTTTTGGACTGCCCAAGAATAAAACCCAGAGACTGTAAACTGACTTTTCAGCCAAGAGAACGTAACCAGATTTCCCAGCAGGCTTGGTCCGCTGAGCTGAGTAGGGGCATAGGTATTTACAAACCCCCCCCTAGGAGCTACAAGGAAGAAGGAGCCAGACAACGAGATAAGATCAAAACACAGACAAAGGGGCACGGGAATACACAGGGGGCCTGCCTGCAAGCAGGACAATGGGATGGTCATAGCCCCATGCAGATGTAAATGACCTGGCCTCCACCAGAGCAGAATCCAATTAACACCCCATCAACATAGCAAGGTGAGAATAGCAGCCATCTCCGGAGCAGCTGGAAGACTTTTGAAAATCTTCACAAGAGAGCTTAACCTTGTTATCCTAAAAAGCAGACTGTCTGGGCTCAGTATATTGCGCTGGAAAAGCCCCTTGAAGATAAACGGTAGAAAAAACCAAGTTGGAGGCGGACCTGGGGGAGGTACTCCAATCTTGACAGAAGCCACCGGCAGGAACACACTGGGGGGAGGGGGCGGAGTCGGCGCCAAATTCAAATCGCGGCAGGTCTGCCTGGCTGGAAGGAGCGGACCTGCGAGGAAAACCCGGAAGCGAACAGCTCTGACCGGCTCAAAGGGGGCGGGACCAGCGGGAACTTTAAACTTGGACTGATACAATGCAAAGGAGGAGGAAAACCCGGAAGTCGACAGCTCTGACCGGCTCAAAGGGGGCGGGACCAGCGGGAACTTTAAACCTTACCAATTCAATGCAAAAGGGGCTGGCCGAACACAGGAAAAGGCCAGGTAAAACGGATATAAAAGGGGCTGTGTTTCGATTGAGGGTCTCTTGGCTTGACCTCTCCACCTTCGACTTGACCTCTCGCAGCCTGTGACCGTAAGTACCCTGCAGCAGCTTGCGAAACTCCCTTGACTTTGATAGTGGTTGAGGCTCTGGGGAAGGGGACATGATTTGTGTTCTGTGTCATTGCTAAAACTGTGTAACAATAAGATTTTTCGTTGTGTCCGTTATAGTACTTTCTGAATAGACTTAGTTTGTGTTAGAGTTTAAGATTTTATTATAATTTCTTCTGTTTGATGATTTTGACCTGGGTTTTGCAATAAACCTTGATTTGCTGATAATTGGAGTCGTTTGAATTCTTCAATCTCTCACCAGCGATCTCTGACCAAGTCATTGTTAAGATATTCCTCACCTTAATTCCGGGTTCAAGAATCTAGGGTCATCTTGAGCGATTCACTCAGGACAGGCTGCTGGTTAGGTAATAAACAGCAGTGTCCTATTCTCTCTCTTGGGAAAGCTACTCCAGCGAAGTAGGAACCGGGTGGGTGTTGCACCACCGGCAAGAGAGAGAATCACCTGGGCATTGGTAGGGGTCTGGATATCTGTGTGATATAAGCCTCAGGCTTCCGGTTAGGGATAAACGGCAGGCTTGATTCAGTGCTCTCTTCCGTGGAGGTGTCCCAGTGCGGCATCCCCTGGCCTCTGAAGTTTCAGTGCCAGCTGGAGAGAGACACACGCAGATACTCAAACCCCAGATATCGGCCCAGTAGTGGAGTAGCAGAGATGGCACCCTCTACAATGGCGACCGCGGCAGGACCCCGGTGGCGTGGAGTATGTGACTTGGCAGAGGGGGTGAGGGAACGAAGTAAAATGGAGGAGAGAATCTTCTCGTATATGTGGCAAAAGGTCAACCTCACCAAACCTTGGGTCTCAGAACTAATCAATGCGGAGCAACCGGTAATGGCAGCGGCTGCATGGACAGAAAGTAAGGCACACAAAAGGCACTTGGAGAAGGCAGTTTGGCTGGTCTGCTTGTCCCAGCAGGTAGCCAAAACAGAGCGAAGGGTCGAAGAATTAGAGCAGGAGTTGGGAGAAGTGAGGGCCAGCGCAGGGGACAGCGCTAGCGCAGCGGAACGACTGCGGGAGGAATTGGCAGAAATTAAACGGGGCAGCCTACAGGAAAGCGAGTCTAACCGGTGCGAGAAGGACTATCTCCACTGCCAGATAGTGGAGGGTAAAGAAAAGGAACGGAGGCTCCAGGAACTCTATGCTCGGAGTACAGAGCAGTGTAGGAAGCTGGAGGGGAAGTTCCGGGACATCCAGGCAGCGTACCGAGTGGCTCGCGAGGAAGTAGGGGACTGTGCTCATGGGCCGTGCCAGGCACGAATAACGGAGTTGGAGGAGACCTTGTCCAAGGTCAGGGGACAGGTACACCTGGTAGGTCCAGGGGGGTTCCCTAGGGGCAAGGTGTTCCTCGCAGCGGATGATTCCCCAAAGGCCAAGGGGAATAGACCGCCTCCTGAGGCACCGGGATCGTGCCCGGGTCGGCAGGCGGGGAACGGGGAGTCCAGGAAGGGACGGGCCCACAGGGGAGCAGAGAGGGATCCCCAGGTAACAGCATCTCCTGTGTGGGTAGTTAACCCAGGGGTGGTAGGGCGAGAGGACACAGGAGAAGAAGAGTCAGACAGTGAGGCGGAGGAGCAGGAACCCCAGGTAGGGCGGATGTGCCCTGTCAGGCAGAGAAGGTATGGTCCCCCGGCGGGGCTGGCAGATAGGGGACTGGTTGAGGGCGACATTGTCGTTCCTCATGGGGCATCCGCGCTCAGGGGGATGGTGGCCCACGTTCCCAGGCTAACTCCAAAAGGGGATCCGTCGCTTCATTTTATGGAGGTGGAGCAGGCAGCCAGCATTAATGACTGCGACGAGGGGGAGCAAATAAGGATGCTCCTGATGACCCTAGATCCCCAACTATGCAGGGCAGTGACCTCCGGGAATGGGGGACGACCTGACACATGGGTGGCAGCACGGACTGCTGTTCTGGAGGCAATGGGCTTGAATCTGGGTAGCCCTTTCATGAGGGTGGGGGAAACCAAGCAGCAGCTAGGGGAATCGCCAAATATGTTCGCAGACAGGCTGTGGACTGTCTATGTGGAGGCGTGTGGGACTCCCGCGGATAGGCAGAATTTAGATGAGAGAACAGCCCACTGGCTGAAGACCCTCGTAGCTAACTGTCTCCCTCACGTTAGGGCAAAGGCCGAACACTGGTTCGACCCGCAGAGTCCGGACCTTAATGAGGCAGAGGTCCTTAGAAAACTCACCCTTGCATATCGCAATGGGGAAAGGAGTGAGGAAAAGCCCCTTAAGGGTAAGGTGCACGAAATCGTGCCAGCAGCCCCTAAGAGAGAGTGGAAGCATGAGGGCACCCGGACCTCCGACAAGAAACCGGTATGCTACGGGTGTGGGAAGGCCGGGCATTTCAAGAGGGAATGTAAAAACCCTAGCAAGCAGGAGAGGGCTCCCGCAGTAGAGAGTCAGACCCCGGCGGCAGGAGCAGCTGCCCCGGAAACCATCGAGGTAAGTAAAATTTTAGCCCTTTTGCAAGGCTCAGGACAGGTGGCAATGGCAACGGGCCAGGGTCAGCCCGCTCCCGCACCCAGGGAAGCCTCCGAATGACTAGCCCCTCAGCAGCCCACCTTTCTGTGCCCACTGGAATATGGCCCGTGCGGGAGACCCTGGGTCAAGATGGAGGTCCAGGATACGGTCGGGAGTTACCTACTGGACACAGGTGCTTCCAGTACTATAGTCCACACGGACAATCCCCGAGCATCCCCTCTGTCTAGCGGGGTACCCTATAGTCTCATCGGATTTACCGGGAACGAAAAGATCGGTTTTTTCTCTGTTCCCCTGTCTATCAGGTTAGGGGCACTCCAGGCGCACTGGAAATGCGTCCTGATGAGATGGGAACAGGAGGGGAAAGGGATCCTAGGAGCTGATTTTATAGTGGCTCATCAGATCCTGGTGGACCTAAGAAATCACTGCCTGTGGGGTGCAGCAACGGAAGGGAGCGAAAGGGAGTTGAGGGTAATTGACAGAGCCCAGGAGAAGGGAGCTTTGTGCGTGGTACAGCCAAAGGAAGGGTACGATTTAGAAGCCCTGGAGAGGAATACCCCGGAAGAGTTCAGGGAGTATGTCCGCAGGAATCTGGCTGCTTTTGCCACCCACAAGCATGATTGTGGGAGAGTTACTGGGACAGAGGTCAGGGTAGATGGGGACCCCATGTCCCAGCCCCAGAAACAGTACCGCTTCCCCCGGGAAGCAGAGGCAGACTTGGAGGTGGCCCTAAACTCACTGGTGCGGCAAGGGGTGTTGAGGACAATTGCCACCCATGTGAACTCACCGCTCTGGCCGGTGAGGAAGCCGGACAACTCCTGGAGGGCCACCGTGGACTACAGAGTCCTGAATAAAAACATCCCGGCCTGCGCCCCAACGGTGGCGGCCGTGGCAGACTTGCTAGGAGAAATTCCAGCATCCGCCTCAATTTTTACGGTGCTGGATATTTCGAATGGATTTTGGTCCGTCCCGGTCAGACGGGAGGACCAATATAAGTTTGCCTTTACCTTTAAGGGGCAACAGTACACCTGGACCTGTCTCCCGCAGGGATTCCATAACAGCCCGAGCATTTTCCATCAATGCATGGCCGAATGCTTAAAGGGGTTCAGTGAGCCACACAAGCTGGTGCAGTATGTGGACGACATCCTGTTGTTCACCAGTAACAGTGAGGAGCATGGGCCCCTGGTGGACGAGCTGTTAGGGTTATTGTACAAAGGAGGGCTGAAAGTTAACCCTAAAAAGGCACAGATCGGGTTAGGAGAGGTGAAGTTCCTGGGGTTAACCCTGAGAGCTGGTGAGAGAGGAATTGACACTGCCAGGAGACAAACAGTGCAGGAACTCCCAGTCCCCGTAGATGTAAAGGGGATACGGTCCTTTTTAGGAATCACCGGCTACTGCAGGGACTTCATTGAGGACTATGCCACCACAGCAGCGCCTCTGCTTAGGCTGCTGCACAAGGGGGTGGAGTGGGACTGGGACAGTAAGTGTGAGACGGCGTTCGTCCGACTCAAGGAGGACTTGCAGAAAGCCCCAGCCCTGGGAGCCATTAACCCCCGGGAGGAGTTTTTCCTGGAGGTGGCCGCAGGCAGTGATGGCCTGAGTGCTGTGCTCCTCCAGACCCGGCATGGCAAGTTGAGGCCGGTGGTATACTCCTCTCGGGTCCTCACAGACGTGGAGCGGGCATACTCCAACTGTGAGAGGCATCTGCTGGCCACCCACTGGGCGGTAAAGCGGATGCAGGTATTTGTCAGGATGGGCCCCATCACCCTCCTGGCACATCACACCCCGACCCAAATGCTGCTGGACGGCAGGATTAAGGACGGCACGGTCAGCAGCGCCAGAATCACCAGGTGGACCCTCCTGCTGTCACAAATGGCCCTTCAGGTAAAAGGGCTGAATGAGCCACAGCTCGCTGCCAACCTGATATACCCCGGGGAGCCACACCACTGTTCCGTAGAAGGGGTATGGGAGGTAGGGTTCGGACTCCGGGCAGGGCTGCACCCCACAGGGAGGGAGATCTATGTGGATGGGTCCAGTACTGTAGCAGAGGGCGTCAGGTTCACGGGCTGTGGGATCTGGGACCCCGATGCAGAGATAGCCCTGGCCCTTAAACTCCCCCATACACTCAGCGCCCAGCAGGCAGAGCTGGCTGCAGTGATGTATGTGGTGACCCACCCCGACCGTTTTCCCACGCCGTATACCATCTGCTCAGATAGCATGTTTACATGCAACTCCTGCACGGAGTACCTGGCTATCTGGTCCCGCCGAGGATACACCTCCTCGGATGGAAAGCCACTGGCCACAAAACCCCTCCTCGAGAAGATCGTGGCAGCAGTTGGGCAGGGGGAGGACAGGTATATCCTTAAGGTGAAAGCTCACTCCAAAACAGAGCCACGGGGCGAGGGGAACCAGAGAGCAGACGGCCTGGCTTGAGAGGGGGCTAAGAATGGGATAGCGTGGGACCCGTACGAAGAGGGACAGGTAGCGGCCGTTACAAGACAGCCCCAGAGGGGGGATAGAACGAGTTTGGCCCCAGATCTAGCCACTGCCCAGGGACAGGACCCCGAGCTAAAGAAAGTCATAACGGCCATGGGTAGGCAGGAAAGGATAGAGGGGCCCTATGGGGGAAAGGACATCACCCTGAAGGAGGGCATGCTCTTCAGGGGGGACCAGTGGATAGTGCCTTCCCAGCACCATAGGGAATTTATTGAAATGGCCCATGAGAGCCCCGGAGCGGGACATCCCGGCCCTGAGACCACCTGGCAACGGGTGGAGAGGGTGGGGTGGTGGCCGAGCCTCCGGGAGGATGCTCGCGATTTCTGCGCGAGCTGTTTGGTGTGTGCTACTAATAACCCGGATCCCAAGAAAAGAAAGGTCTCATTGGGGCACATCCGCAGGGTGGAGGGGCCCTGGCAGTCGATACAGATCGACTATATTGGACCCCTTCCCCCAGCGGCAGGGGGTTACAAGTACTGTCTGGTGCTGGTGGATATTTTCACAAAGTGGGTAGAAGCCTTCCCCTGCCGAACAGCCACCGCAGCAGGCACAGCCAGGATATTGGTCAGGGAGGTATTCTCGAGGTGGGGACTCCCACAGTTTGTGGAGTCAGATCAGGGGAGTCACTTCACGGGACAGGTGATGCAAGCGACCCTGAAAGTCCTGGGGATTAAGGAAAAGTGGCATGTGGCCTATAACCCTCAATCCTCAGGTCCTGTGGAAAGGTTAAACAGGACCATAAAGGAGAGGATCAGGAAAGAAACAGGCAACTCGCCCAACCGGTGGGTAGAAATCTTACCCCTAGTTTTAATGGGGATCCGAGCAAGCCAGTCCAGGAGCACAGGGTACTCCCCGCACGAGCTCATGACAGGGAGGGTTATGAGAACCCCGATCCATGTCAGGGTACCTTCCCTGACAGAGGGACAGCTTAGGGAGGTAAACCGGGACAGGTTCGCTAAGAAGCTGATGGAGCAGCTGAAGGCAATTAATTGGCAGGCAGCATTTAACATGGGAACCCAGCACCGGAGGAACAAGCTGCTGCTCGAGCCCCACACTACCCAGGAATGGGCCATAGGGGACCAAGTAATGGTCCGGAATTTTGCACGGGTAGGAGCCTTTGAGCCACTGTACGCGGGACCGTACAGTATAGTGGACAAGGCCAGCCCCATGGTTTACGCAGTACAGCTCCCCCGGAAGATTAAATGGTTCCACGTGAACCAATGCAAACTTTTCGACCCCACCAGGGCCGGTAAGAGCAAGTTGGGGGGGGGGCTGGGGGTGATAGTGGAGAAGCAGCCTGCAGAATTAACGACGGTGGGGGAGGTCCCTGAATCCACGGTCACACAACCGGTGACAAGGTGCTGTCCCGAAGGGGCAGTCCCAAAGAAATCGACAGTGCTGCAAGCACCCAGCCCAGGGACAGTAACGATTCCCAAGCCATTACCTGTGGGTCAGGTGGCCTGCCTTAGTATAGAGGCTAGGGAGGCAGAGGAAGTAGAGGTATCACCTTGGGCTTGGGAACCAGTCAGGGGACGAAGGAGCAATCGGGTCTCCAAGCCCCCTCTAAGATGGTCCCCATCACACCTCCCTAGAACCCGGTCCCGCAGTAAGGGGGCCCGAGTAGAAGGGAACGCTGAGGGATCCCCGAACCCTGTTGGGGAAGGAGAGGCAAGGGGCAGCCCGAACCCCCGGGAGGGGACGGTCTGGCCCGAGCCGTTGGACCAAACAGGTGAACTGCCCCAGTTTAGCGGGGCACAGTTTTAATTTGGCCACCCGGAGACGGGTGGCATTGTATATATCATTTTCCCCCTCCTAGTTCTAATTAGTGTGTAGTGGTGTGTGGATTATTTAGGATCGTGGGATCACAGAAGCGCCTAGTGCAATGGTATAATGATGGAGCGGCAGGCACTAGGACCCTGGTGGAGCCGGGCTGTGGACACAGAACCACAGACAGGCTGCGGCAACTTCAAAGCGGGAGCTGCTGCTGCCGCCGGATAGCAGCAGGCACTAGGACCCTGGTGGAGCCGGGCTGTGGACACAGAACCACAGACAGGCTGCGGCAATTTCATGTTGATTTCACAACTTCAAAGCGGAAGCTGCTGCTGCCGCTGGATAGAACCCATGCACTTTAAGGTAGGTAGGGCTGTAGAGGCAAGGATGTGTTTTGTCTGTTTTACAGATGGGGCACCCGACGATGTGGAGCTTGCTGATGATCTTGGCGATGGTGGGACCGGGAGAACTCCGCAGAGGCGAGACAGAAGAGTCCTTCGTCTATGGGTGCTCTGGCGGCAGAGCCCCTCTTGTCACTACCGGACAGGGAGGCCAGGTGGCCACAGAGCAGACCCGCTACTCACACCTGGGGAGGTGGCCTGGGTGGCTGGGGTCGAACTCGACCAGGTACTCCAGCCACCAGAGCTTCACCTATGGAGAGTCCTCTGTACTCTGCAAGGAGATACAGGTGGCGACTGACCGGGTTAGGGTGACCGAGGGCAGGCGGGTGTGTTTAACCTGTGAGGGGGACCTTCCTTTGGGGAGATGGTGGTGGCTCAGGAAGCTGAGCCTGGACATGAGGGATCGGTCCTCGGACTGGGAACGCCTGGACAACAACACCTACCGGACCATCACGGGGTCACCGGGTAGGATCACCGTTTGCTGGGATAAGTGGTGGGCTTCTGACCAGGGCATTTATTTGTGTTTATGGGGGTCTACCAAGGCATGTCCACAAGGGGCATCGATCACTTTTGTTAGGCGGTGGCAGAACCCAGGGAACGGGATGAATTGACCGCAGTGGGGAGGGATGTGTAACGCCCAGGGAAGGGATGACTGTAAAAGCTACCGAACTGCTGGTTCAGGTAAAGCGACCCCTGCCCACAGCCCAACCGATCGACCCTCACAACTGTCCGATCACCACCAGGGGGGCCTGAGAATGGTTTAGTGTTTGTCCCCACAAAGAAAATGTTGTACAAGGGGGTACATTATGCTGTCGCCTCAGTTGGACTAAACCTCTCAGCTGCAGGTATCGACGACGGAGGAAAAATGAAGAGCCTTCAACGGGAAGAAGCGAAGTGCAGCCAAGAAAAGAGGATCCTTAGTGAAATAAAGAGATTCAAATGTAAATAGTTGTATGGATTCGCGGGTTTCAGCTACTTGATTGTGATATATGTACAGGGACCCTTACGTTTGGGGTTCCGGTGAAATGTGTGTATGTTACTGTGTGTTTGAATTAAGTATGGTCTTGTCTTTCCCTTTCATTGAAATCAGGGGTAGCCTAGATTAAGGGAACTGTCTTGGGACTTGTAGTTTCGCATGATGTTGAGGGGGGGCCTACGGTCCACACAAAAGGAAATGATTGCCCTTCACCTGTGTCGATACGGTCCAAGCAGGTAGGGACGTATCGAAGGGGCATCTGTAAGGTTTTCGGGCAATTCGGCCCTTTTTGGACTGCCCAAGAATAAAACCCAGAGACTGTAAACTGACTTTTCAGCCAAGAGAACGTAACCAGATTTCCCAGCAGGCTTGGTCCGCTGAGCTGAGTAGGGGCATAGGTATTTACAAACCCCCCCCTAGGAGCTACAAGGAAGAAGGAGCCAGACAACGAGATAAGATCAAAACACAGACAAAGGGGCACGGGAATACACAGGGGGCCTGCCTGCAAGCAGGACAATGGGATGGTCATAGCCCCATGCAGATGTAAATGACCTGGCCTCCACCAGAGCAGAATCCAATTAACACCCCATCAACATAGCAAGGTGAGAATAGCAGCCATCTCCGGAGCAGCTGGAAGATTTTGAAAATCTTCACAAGAGAGCTTAACCTTGTTATCCTAAAAAGCAGACTGTCTGGGCTCAGTATATTGCGCTGGAAAAGCCCCTTGAAGATAAACGGTAGAAAAAACCAAGTTGGAGGCGGACCTGGGGGAGGTACTCCAATCTTGACAGAAGCCACCGGCAGGAACTCACTGGGAGGAGGGGGCGGAGTCGGCGCCAAATTCAAATCGCGGCAGGTCTGCCTGGCTGGAAGGAGCGGACCTGCGAGGAAAACCCGGAAGCGAACAGCTCTGACCGGCTCAAAGGGGGCGGGACCAGCGGGAACTTTAAACTTGGACTGATACAACGCAAAGGAGGAGGAAAACCCGGAAGTCGACAGCTCTGACCGGCTCAAAGGGGGCGGGACCAGCGGGAACTTTAAACCTTACCAATTCAATGCAAAAGGGGCTGGCCGAACACAGGAAAAGGCCAGGTAAAACGGATATAAAAGGGGCTGTGTTTCGATTGAGGGTCTCTTGGCTTGACCTCTCCACCTTCGACTTGACCTCTCGCAGCCTGTGACCGTAAGTACCCTGCAGCAGCTTGCGAAACTCCCTTGACTTTGATAGTGGTTGAGGCTCTGGGGAAGGGGACTTGATTTGTGTTCTGTGTCATTGCTAAAACTGTGTAACAATAAGATTTTTCGTTGTGTCCGTTATAGTACTTTCTGAATAGACTTAGTTTGTGTTAGAGTTTAAGATTTTATTATAATTTCTTCTGTTTGATGATTTTGACCTGGGTTTTGCAATAAACCTTGATTTGCTGATAATTGGAGTCGTTTGAATTCTTCAATCTCTCACCAGCGATCTCTGACCAAGTCATTGTTAAGATATTCCTCACCTTAATTCCGGGTTCAAGAATCTAGGGTCACCTTGAGCGATTCACTCAGGACAGGCTGCTGGTTAGGTAATAAACAGCAGTGTCCTATTCTCTCTCTTGGGAAAGCTACTCCAGCGAAGTAGGAACCGGGTGGGTGTTGCACCACCGGCAAGAGAGAGAATCACCTGGGCATTGGTAGGGGTCTGGATATCTGTGTGATATAAGCCTCAGGCTTCCGGTTAGGGATAAACGGCAGGCTTGATTCAGTGCTCTCTTCCGTGGAGGTGTCCCAGTGCGGCATCCCCTGGCCTCTGAAGTTTCAGTGCCAGCTGGAGAGAGACACACACAGATACTCAAACCCCAGATATCGGCCCAGTAGTGGAGTAGCAGAGATGGCACCCTCTACAGAGGGAGTCACATATGGTGACAATTCTAAATGAGAAATTGATGTTAAGGAGAAACAGACAGACAAACGAGATATTAAACAACAAGATAATAACAGATATTATACTTGTATCCCCAGGAAGATACAAATATACCAGGAGACAGAGGAAGACAAAGACAAAATGAAGATGGACCTGATGACCTGCATCATGATCGATGTTGGATCACTACAATTTTGCGCGTTATCAGCCCCTATATCCTCCACCACACAGGCCCTAAACATGACCACCCAACACGATACTCCTCGCCCGGACACTACACCACACATAGAAACAGCAACTGATACCCCCACATGGTGCGATAATATCATAAAGTGGTATTCCCTTCGTACACAGTAGAAGCCCTATTGATTATAGCTATACTTTGCAGTGTCATCCAGACACTCAGACTTCGGAAATGGAAGAGAGCAACACGCCCTCCAGTATACACACTCAGAGACCCTTTTCTCGGACTTCAACAGACCCCACACTCTTTTTAAACCCTTTTCTGAATAATAAAATCCGCGGTTTTTAAGACAAATCACTTTCTTTGTAAATGGAATAAGTGTTAAGTAGAAATGTGATGCTGCTATTGTTTATTTTGTTCTGAAATATAAGTTAATTTGGATATTAGATAGCAGCATAAGTGTAGTTTAGGTAAGGACAGTTAGAGGTTCCCCTGTTTGTGTAAAGGAGTTGAAATGTATGATTAAATGTTATAGTGCCCCCTTAGAATTTTTATAAGATGTGTAATGTATTAAAAGGAAACTTAGATAAATGTTCCGACCCATAGGACAGAGTAGGATAGAACCTGTCCTTGATTGAGGGTACCCGGCATACCAAAGAACAGAAGAAGATTCAGTAGTGTGATCCATCACGCTTCGCGTTTAGGATCAAGAGGACGGACTGTAGCCATCTGGGATGGCCACTTACAACAAGAAACAGGGACGTTCGCAAAGCCTAACGGGAAATATGGACAATGCAAGATTCAGGCAGACACAGAGCCTGAATGTATATTTGTGAGCAGAGAATCCAGACAGCACCAAAACTCCCAACCGATTAGCAATTAATGGCCCACCTCCGTAAGACAAAGGATTGATACTCAGGTAACCGATACAAGCCCAGATATTTCGGTGCCACACCTTTTACTCAGGAAGCATAAACAGCAGCGTCAATGACCGCTTAGGACATGTCCAGCCATCAAGGCACCCGTTCTTTTATTGGCTCAGATCGAAGGCAGTGTTCGAGAACTGCCCAATTAATTGGGTGCAAACTTAAGGACCACCCAAAAGAGCGTGAAATTCCCAAGGATGAAGAGAGACACTGCCATGTGTTGGATCTCTTTTGGACCTGGCGCTCTGGCAACGTCCATCTCCAACTGCAGCACCACGGCCAGAAGCAAGTCCAAGTTCAACGCTCACTACCAGACGGATGATCCTAGCCAAACCGCAGTTACTTCTCCAGACCCAGCCGATCCAGATTCGAACAAAGGCCTCTGTTCCGCTGACCTAAGCCGGGTGCCTGAAGTTAAGTACAGGTTGTCATAGTTGTTAGGTGTAGTTTAGCTCGTAGTGTTTATGTTGCATGTGTAAGTTAAACTTGTGAGTAAATAAAGTACCATTGATCTTGAACTAACCAACTGGTTGTTTGGCTCTTTGATCGATACCTGGTTGAACCTTGTGGCGGTATCATTTGGTACCTGGCGACTCTGAGAGCATATCATATTCATATCCATATAAAAGATGGGCAACCTTATTGACTGCCATATTTAGAGCAAGTAAAGATAGCAACAGTGGAAAAGGATAAGAGTGGTCCTAGGGTGAATGTGCTAAATTGGGGGAAGGCTAGTTATAACAATACTAGGCGGGAACTGAAGAACCTAGATTTGGGGCGGATGTTTGAGAGTAAATCAACATTTGACATGTGGGAGGCTTTCAAATGTCAGTTAAAAGGAATTCAGGACCGGCATGTTCCTGTGCGGAAGAAAGATAAATACGGCAAATTTCAGGAACCTTGGATAACGACAGATATTGTCGGCCTCGTCAAAAAGAAAACGGAGGCATTCGTCAGGGCTAGAAGGCTGGGAACAGACGAAGCCTGTGTGGGATATAAGGAAAGTAGGAAGGAACTTAAGCAAGGAGTCAGGAAGGCTAAAAGAGTTCACGAAAAGTCATTGGCAAATCAGGTTAAGGAAAATCCCAAGGCTTTTTACACGTACATAAAAAGTAAAGGGTAGCTAGGGAAAGGGTTGGCCCACTGAAGGATAGGAGAGGGAATCTATGTGTGGAGCCAGAGGAAATGGGTGAGGTACTAAATGAATACTTTGCATCAGTATTCACCAAAGAGAAGTGTTATGGACCAGGGTTTCGAGAACCCCAAAGTGTATCATGGAGTTCACCTGACCACGACTTTTAATAGATTGTGGTTATGGGGAGCACACGGCCCGCTCTACAGGTGTGGTGCAAACGGAGCTTTACAGTACTTTTAAATTAAAACAATGTTTATTCTATGAACTCAAGTTAACCTTTTTAAAACAGACAGTGAACATCTTAGCAACCATCAATTCAAATACAACCCCCAAAGAATACAACACTAAGTAACCCTTAATAGCTTCCCAAACAACATCCAGATGACAAAAGAAACACCTTTTAACAGAAGCACATTAGGTTTACATTCACTACTGAGAACATTTATAATTCTGAATTCACCAAATGATCAAGAGATAGTCTTTTCATGGCAGAGAGATCAACAGTACACCTGCTCTCTCAGTCTTCAGCTCCAACACTGAAAACAAAACTAAAAGACACCCTGCAGCAAACAGCCTAAAACAAAAGTAAAGAGCTGACAGACAGCCCAGCTCCACCCACTCTCTGACATCACTGCAGTAATAAACACCCATTTCTTAAAGGTACTCTCACTACAGATATTTATATACACACCCATTTATAAACACCCATTTCTTAAAGGTACTCTCACATGACAGAAGGAATTGTAGGATGTTGAGTCTGGAGAAGGGTGTGTAGATAGCCTGGGTCACATTGAATTCCAAAAAGACGAGGTATTGGGCGTCTTGAAATATATTAAGGTAGATAAGTCCCCAGGGCCTGATGGGATCTACCCCAGAATACTGAAGGAGGCTAGAGGAAATTGCTGAGGCCTTGACAGAAATCTTTGGATCCTCACTGTCTTCAGGTGATGTCCCGGAGGACCGGAGAATAGCCAATGTTGTCCCTTTGTTTAAGAAGGGTAGCAAGGATAATCCAGGGAACTACAGGCCGGTGAGCCTTACGTCAGTGGTAGGGAAATTACTGGAGAGAATTCTTCGAGACAGGATCTACTCCCATTTGGAAGCAAACGGACATATTTGCAAGAGACAGCACGGTTTTGTGAAGGGGAGGTCGTGTCTCACTAACTTATGATAGAGTTTTTCGAGGAGGCCACAAAGATAATTGATGCAGGTAGGGCGGTGGATGTTGTCTATATGGACTTCAGTAAGGCCTTTGACAAGGTCCCCCTGGCAGACTGGTACAAAAGGTGAAGTCACACGGGATCAGGGCTGAGCTGGCAAGATGGATACAGAACTGGCTAGGTCATAGAAGGCAGAGAGCAGCAATGGAAGGGTGCTTTTTCTGATTGGAGGGATGTGACTAGTGGTGTTCAGCAGGGATCAGTGCTGGGACCTTTGCTGTTCGTAGTGTATATAAATGATTTGGAGGAAAATGTAACTGGTCTGATTAGTAAGTTTGCAGATGACACAAAGGTTGGTGGAATTGCGGATAGCGATGAGGACTGTCAGAGGATACAGCAGGATTTAGATTGTTTGGAGACTTGGGCGGAGAGATGGCAGATGGAGTTTAATCCGGACAAATGTGAGGTAATGCATTTTGGAAGGTCTAATGCAGGTAGGGAATATACAGTGAATGGTAGAACCCTCAAGAGTATTGACAGTCAGAGAGATCCAGGTGTACAGGTCCACAGGTCACTGAAACGCGCAACACAGGTGGAGAAGGTAGTCAAGAAGGCATACGCCATGCTTGCCTTCATTGGCCGGGACATTGAGTATTAAAATTGGCAAGTCATTTTGCAGCTGTATAGAAGCTTAGTTAGGCCTTTGGAGTATAGTGTTCAATTCTGGTCGCCACACTACCAGAAGGATGTGGAGGCTTTAGAGAGGGTGCAGAAAAGATTTACCTGAATGTTGCCTGGTATGGAGGGCATTAGCTATGAGGACATGTTGAATAAACTTGGTTTGTTCTCATGGAACGACGGAGGTTGAGGGGTGACCTGATAGAGGTCTACAAAATTATGAGGGGCATAGACAGAATGGATAGTCAGAGGCTTTTTCCCAGGGTAGAGGAGTCACTTACTAGGGGGCATAGGTTTAAGGTGCTAGAGGCAAGGTTTAGAGGAGATGTATGAGACAAGTTTTTTTACATAGAGGGTAGTGGGTGCCTGGAACTCGTTGCCGGAGAGGTGGTGGAAGCAGGGACGATAGTGACTTTTAACATCTTGACAAATACATGAATGGGGTGGGAATAGAGGGATACGGTCCCTGGAAGTGCAGAAGATTTAAGTTTAGTCGGGCAGCATGGTCGGCACAGGCTTGGAGGGCCGAAGGGCCTGTTCCTGTGCTGCACTTTTCTTTGTTCTTTGTTCTTTATCTCTCTCTCTCCCGATTTCTCTCACTCTCTCTCTCCCTGTCTCTCTCTCCCTATCTCTCTGTCTCATGGTGAGAGTGAACAGTACAGCCCCAATTGAGATAGTCCTCACAGTAAATGGAAGACCATTAAAGATGGAGGTCAACACCATGGTATCAGACCGTGTCCTGGTCGAACAAATGTTTAAATACCTTTGAGGAGGAGTTCAGTCTTTGAACTTGAGTGAGACAACAGCCAAGTTGGAGACAGCTGCAGGGGAGACCCTGAAAATTTTGGGAACAACCATGAGTCCAGCGACATATAAGCAACACGATGCCCAGCTTCCTCTGATCATTGTCGAGGGTCATCGACCAAGCCTGATGGGGCGGGATTGGTTGCACCAAATCAGTTGAACTGGATGGAAATTTTCAAAATCCCAGACAGTGTCTTCCAAGAATTTTTATAAACCCCGGTTCCAGAGTGAGTTGGATCGAATAAGGGGAGTAAAGGCCAAGACCTGTGCCAACCCAGACTCAATACCACTGTTTTTCAGAGCAAAACCAGTCCCTTACACTGTGCACTAAAAAGTAGAAGCCAAAGGTAAATGCCTGGAAGAACTAGGAATTATCAGACCCATGCAGTTTTCAGAATGGGCAGCCCCCATTGTCCCTGTATTAAAACCAGTCTGCTCAGCTAGAATATGTGGTGATTATAAGCTTACATAAACCAGGAAGCCCAAGTAGTTAAATACCCAATTCCATGAATTAAAGATCTTTATGTGAAGTTGGCAGGAGTGCCTCATGTACACCAAACTTGACCTCAGTCATGCCTACTTGCAGTTAGAACTGGATGAAGATTCCCGAAGGTTGGCGACAATTAACTCGCATAAAGGCTGTCATAATATGCACCCATGCACATCATGAGGTAAAAGCAGGCAGTGACAGACACCCAGGTGAGCCAATCAACAAACAGAACAGAACACAACCAATCACCAGACAGAACACCAGAGGGGGGCTTCCAACTATGAAACACACGAGGCATCAACACTCTGCCTCTTTCCACCGGTGACAACTGTAGTTACAGTCAGGGTGTATATATCATTCAACACCTTCTACACGTGGATCAGAGCTAGCCTGGTCGAGATAGTTATCATAGAATCATAGAATTTACGGTGCAGAAGGAGGCCATTCGGCCCATCGAGTCTGCACCGGCTCTTGGAAAGAGGCACCCTACTTAAGCCCACACCACCATCCTATCCCCGTAACCCATCTAACCTAAGGGCAATTTATCATGGCCAATCCACCTAACCTGCACATCTATGGACTGTGGGAGGAAACCGGAGCACCCGGAGGAAACCCACGCAGACACGGGGAGAACATGCAGACTCCGCACAGACAGTGACCCAAGCCGGGAATCGAACCTGGGACCCTGGCGCTGTGAAGCCATAGTACTAACCACTATGCTACCGTGCTGTTAGAGTTAGTTTACTTAGAGTAGTAGAGAGTCAACCCACAGGCAGCTGTGTGCTTTGTTATAGAAGTTCAATAAATCTTATTGAACCAACGTCTACATTTTGCGTATACTTTACCGTTTATCTGCATCATGTTGCAGTCCGTGTTACCCCAGGGTGAATAACACAACATGATGGCTACTTCTTCTAAGTAATTTATCTTCGAAAATTCACTGAAGACCAGCAACTGCCTTCCAGCGGCATGGAAAACATCAAGGCACCTCCACAGCTCCGGATCTCCGGGAACCTTGCCGCCAACTGGCGGGTCTTCAAGCCGAAATTCAGTCTATACATTGAGGCCTCAGGCCTCAAAAGTGCCTCCGATGCCCGAAAAATCGCGCTGCTGCTGTCTACTGCGGGGGACCAGGCCATCCAGATATTCAATTCGCTCACTTTTGCCGACGATGAGGACAAGACCAAGTTCCAGACCGTCTGAGCTAAATTCAACAGTCACTGTTAAGTCGAAACGACCGAGAGCTTTGAGCATTATGTCTTCCAGCAGCGCCTTCAGGGTAAGGACGAGCCTTTCCCGTCTTTTCTCACTCATCGTCGCATTCTAGCGCAATCCTGCAACTACGGAGACACCGGAGATCCCTCATCAGGGATCAGATTGTGTTTGGCGTCCACTCCAACGCCCTACGGCAGCAGCTCCTAAAAATTAAAAATATGACCCTGCCAGTAGCCATCGAGACGTGCAAAGTCCACGAACAGGCGAAAAGTCGCTACTCCCGCCTTAAGTCGGCAGAGCAGGACCAACTTGCTTCCCACGAGGCTGAGAGTGTACAGGCCATCGCCCGAATGCGGCGCCTGAGCATCGATGAAGGCGGCCATTTCGCGCGCTTTTCCAGGGGTCCCACGCATGCGCACCACGGTCGGGAAACGAAGCAGCCGAAGACCACACTGCGCAGGTGCAAGCGGCTGACCGCACTGCGCATGTGCGACGCACACCGAGCATCACAACGTCGACGTGCTGACGTGCCCCAACTGCGGCACCGCCCATTTAAAGCGGCAATGCCCTGCAAGAGGCAGGCGATGTCTCAACTGCAAGAAGCCTGGCCATTATGCGGCTTTGTGCAGGTCTGCACCTCCGATAGTGGGCCAGCGATCCCAGTTCCAACGCAGACCCATTCGAAGTGTGCAGCAAGGGCTGCTGGATTTGGAACCTGATCCCACCACGGATCCAGAGGACGACGGTTCCGGCCATTCATGTCCCTGACCTGGATCACCTTCCAGTGCTGCAAAAGATGCAGCAAATCAGAACCCGACAAAAGCTGACATATGGTGCTCATGCTACTGATCTGCCCGTGCTCTCTCCGAAGGACGCTGTTCGCATCAAGTTGCCTGGTGGAGGCTGGTCAGCTCCAGCTGTGGTTGTTCAACAGGCTGCTCCCAGGTCGTTTGTGGTTCGCATGGCAGATGGATCCATTGTCAGGCGCACCAGAAGGGCACTACACAAACTTGCCTGCCCACCACCAGATCTCACATTCCCAGATGTCGTTCTGCCTTATCCGGACACCTCGCTCCACGAGGCCACCAATCTGGCTGCATGCCAACCGGTCAAGGCACCATCATCCCCGCCTCCACCTATCAAGCGGCCCACAAGAATCCGACTCCAGCCCCAACGACTGGACTTATACATAGTTCCTTTGTATATATACTGTTATGTTTCTGCACGCTAGACACCTTACATGTACATATCCATCCACTCACCAATTGCTGTAATTAGTTACTTCTGTAAATATGTTGTTTATGCTCTAAGCAGCCGACAATTTTTTTTTTAAGGGGGGGGTATCATAATATGCACCCATGGACATCATGAGGTAAAAGCAGGCAGTGACAGACACCCAGGTGAGCCAATCAACATACAGAACAGAACACGACCAATCACCAGACAGAACACCAGAGGGGGGCTTCCAACTATAAAACACACGAGGCATCAGCACTCTGCCTCTTTCCACCGGTGACAATTGTAGTGACAAATCATTCAACACCTTCTACACGTACATCAGAGCTAGCCTGGTGTAGATAGTTAATGTTAGTTTACTTAGAGTAGTGGAGAGTCAACCCACAGGCAGCTGTGCGCTTCGTTACTGAAGTTCAGTAAACCTTATTGAACCAACGCCTACATTTGGTGTATGTTTTATCGTTTATCTGCATCCTGTTGCAGTCCGTGTTACCCCAGGGTGAATAACACAACAAAGGCCTGTTTCAATACACCAGATCACTCTTTGGCATCTCCTCAGCCTGTGCGATATTCCACGCACCATGGAGAATCTCCTCCACGGCATCCCATAGGCTGTGGTCTACCTGAATCATGTTCCAGTAACAAGACATCACATGAGGAACACCTGGCAAGTTTAGAAGAGGTATTGGGAAGATTCAGAGATGTGGGAATCTGACTGAGAAGTGAACTTTCAAAGCCAGTGAGGTCACTTAAATAGGGTTCAAAGTGGACTCAAAAATCCTACCCCCACTTGAAGACAAGGTGAGAGCGATAAGAGAACCTAATAACATGGCAGAATTTAAAACCTTCTTGGGGACGGTAAACCATTTTGGTTGTTTTATTCCAAACCCGGCAACGACATTGGGGCCACTACACTTGCTCACTTGCTCTTAAGAAAACATCAGCGTTGGAATTGGAGTCAGCCACAGGAGCAAGTCTTCCAATGCGTGAGGCAGGTCTTACAGTCATCGAGTCTATTGGTTCACTTTGACCGGGGAAAGCCCATCATTCTGTCCTGCAATGGATTACAAAAAGGGATAGGAGCAGTATTGAGGGGCCAAATGGCCGACTCCTACTCCTGCTCCTATTACTTATGCACAGGTCGGTGGCCTTTAGAATACATCCAGTCATATATTATTTCTTAGCCTTCCATCCAGCAAGATTTAGGGGGCGATTCTCCCATGCCGCACCGTCTGGGAGATTCGCTGTGCATGCCAGTTTTTCGCGCGACACCGGTCCGACGCCGTTCCGCCATTCTCCCAACCGGCAACAACGGCATCACGAGGTCGGCGCCGCGCATGCCGGAGGGCTGTCTGAAGCGTTTGCCATGATCCCCCATGGAGGGGGGGGAGAGGGGGTTGGGGGGGGGGGGGGTAGTTGGGGGAATTTGGGGGGAGGGGGTTGGGGGGTGGGTTGGGGAGAGGGGGAGCGGGGTTTGGGATGGGCAACAACAGGGCTATGGAGGATGGGTTGTGGAAAGGACCACAGGGAAGGGGGATGGGGTGAACTGTGCGGGAAACGGATACTGTGGGCAGGTGTCACGGCGCGTGCCTGAATGAACAGTGACCAGGCAGCCAGGGCACCCATACATCGGAAGGCCCCTGGCTGCCTATGTGCCAAAGCGCCCTCCTAACAAATGTTGTTGCCTCTCGCTCCCAAACCTCCCCCTCCTTCAAATTCATGATGTATTCACAGCAGCCATCGATGTTCGCCGCCGTGGTGGCAGCGGCAGCCGTGCAGATTGGCATTCGTCGCGGGCGAGCCAGGCAGCTCAGAGAGGGTGCTGCAGAGGCAGATGCAGCAGAGTGGCTGCGGAGGGCCCCGTGCCAGGCACTCCTGCAGCAGGCCATCACGCCCGACAGGTCCAAGAGGAGGCGGAGGGTGCGAATCACCTCTATGTCATCGACCAGGAAGAGGGCGACGACTCCGATCCTGATGGGGCACCAGGGGATGAGCACGAGCAGGTGGTCGTGCCAAGGCAGCGGAGGCGTCCCATGCGTCACCGTGTCTACAGGGACCGCATTTCCTTCGAGGAGCTAACGGAAGCGGCACGCAGGAGGAGACTCCGATTGAGCCGTGAGATGGTCGGCCATATATGCCACCGAATGGCGCACCTGGCACCACGTGGAGCGGGGGGAGGACATGCCATCCCAGTGAGAGTGAAGGTGACGGTCGCCCTGAATGTTTTCACGACCGGCTCTTTCCAGGCGCCGAGCGGGGACCTTTGTGGAATCTCTCAGGCATCGGTGCACCGGTGCATCCGGGCAGTTACCGACGGCCTTTATGTCGTCGCGGGACGATACATCAATTTCCCAGAGGACCACACGCACCAGGCTGCCAGGGCAGCACAATTCGTCTCAGTGGCCAGGATCCCGATGGTACAGGGCATCGTGGATGGGTGCACGTCAACCTGCGTGCACCAACGCGGAACAGGGACGTCTTCCTGAACAGGAAGGGGACATACTCAATGAATCTCCAGGTGGTCTGCCACCACAGAATTCGAATAATGCACGTGTGTGCCCAGTACCCGGGAAGCGTGCATGACGCCTTTATACTGGCGCAGTCCTACATCCCCGCAATTTTCGGGGGTCCCCCCCCCCCCCCAGATGAGGGGCTGGTTGCTGGGCGACAGGGGTTATCCGTTGCGGCCGTGGCTGATGACGCCTATATGGAGGCCACAGACCAACGCAGAGACCCGCTACAAAGAGGCCCATGCAGCAACCAGGGGTGTCGTGGAGAGGTGCTTCGGCCTCCTTAAAAACAGGGGTGTGAGGGCATGGACTGTGGGGGTGGTGCAGTGTCCGGCGGTGCAGTGTGAGGGTGTGGACTGTGGGGGTGGTGCTGTGTCAGGCGGTGGTGGTGTGGACTGTGGGGGTGGTGCAGTGTCAGGCGATGGGGTGTGAGGGTGTGGACTGTGGGGGTGGTGCAGTGTCAGGCGGTGTGGTGTGAGCGTGTGGACTGTGGGGGTGGTGCAGTGTCAGGCGGTGGTGGTGTGGACTGTGGGGGTGGTGCCGTGTCAGGTGTTGGAGTTTGAGGGGGTGGACTGTGAGGGTGGTACAGTGTCAGGCGGGGGGATGTGAGGGTGCGGGCTGTGGGGGGGGTGCAGTGTCAGGCGGTGGGATGTGAGGTTGTGGACTGTGGGGGTGGTGCAGTGTCAGGCGGTGGTGGTGTGGACTGTGGGGGTGGTGCAGTGTCAGGCGGTGGGGTGTGAGGGTGCGGACTGTGGGGGTGATGCAGTGTCAGGCGGTAGGGTGTGAGGGGGTGGACTGTGGGAGTGGTGCAGTGTCAGGCGATGGGGTGTGAGGGTGTGGACTGTGGGGGTGGTGCAGTGTCATGCGGTGGGGTGTGAGGGTGTGGACTGTGGGGGTGGTGCAGTGTCAGGCGGTGGTGGTGTGGACTGTGGGGGTGGTGCAGTGTCAGGCAGTGGGGTGTGAGGGTGTGGACTGTGGGGGTGGTGCAGTGTCAGGCGGTGTGGTGTGAGGGTGAGGACTGTGGGGGTGGTGCAGTGTCAGGCGGTGGTGGTGTGGACTGTGGGGGTGGTGCAGTGTCAGGCGATGGGGTGTGAGGGTGTGGACTGTGGGGGTGGTGCAGTGTCAGGCGGTGGGTTGTGAGGGTGTGGACTGTGGGGATGGTGCAGTGTCAGGTGGTGGTGGTGTGGACTGTGGGTGTGGTGCAGTGTCAGGCAGTGGGGTGTGAGGGTGTGGACTGTGGGGGTGGTGCAGTGTCAGGCGGTGGTGGTGTGGACTGTGGGGGTGGTGCAGTGTCAGGCGGAAGGGTGTGAGGGTGTGGACTGTGGGGGTGATGCAGTGTCAGGCGGTAGGGTGTGAGGGTGTGGGCTGTGGGGGTGGTGCAGTGTCACGCGGTGGGGTGTGAGGGTGTGGACTGTGGGGGTGGTGCAGTGTCAGGCGGTGGGATGTGAGGGTGTGGACTGTGGGGGTGGTGCAATGTCAGGTGGTGGGATGTGAGGGTGTGGACTGTGGGGGCGATGAAGTATCAGGCGGTGGGGTGTGAGGGTGTGGGCTGTGGGGGTGGTGCAGTGTCAGGCGGAAGGGTGTGAGGGTGCGGACTGTGGGGGTGGTGCATTGTCACACAGTGCAGTGTGAGGGTGTGGACTGTGGGGGTGGTGCAGTGTCAGGCGGTGTGATGTGAGGGTGTGTACTGTGGGGGTGGTGCACTGTCAGGCCGTGCGGTGTGAGGGTGTGGACTGTGGGGGGGGGTGCAGTGTCAGGCGGTAGGGTGTGGGGGTGGTGCAGTGTCAGGTGGAAGGGTGTGAGGGTGTGGGCTGTGGGGGTGGTGCAGTATCAGGCGGTAGGGTGTGAGGGTGTGGACTGTGGGGATGGTGCAGTGTCAGGCAGTGGGGTGTGAAGGTGTGGACTGTGGGGGTGGTGCTGTGTCAGGTGGTGGTGTGTGAGGGGGTGGACTGTGGGGGTGGTGCAGTGTCAGGCGGTGCGGTGTGAGGTTGTGGACTGTGGGGGTGGTGCAGTGTCAGGCAGTGGGGTGTGAGGGTGTGGACTGTGGGGGTGGTACAGTGTCAGGCGGTGGGGTGTGAGGGTGTGGACTGTGGGGGTGGTGCCGTGTCAGGTGTTGGGGTTTGAGGGGGTGGACTGTGAGGGTGGTACAGTGTCAGGCGGTGGGATGTGAGGGTGCGGGCTGTGGGGCGGGGGGGTGCAGTGTCAGGCGGTGGGGTGTGAGGTTGTGGACTGTGGGGATGGTGCAATGTCAGGCGGTGGGGTGTGAGGGTGTGGACTGTGGGGGTGGTGCAGTGTCAGGCGGTGGCGTGTGAAGGTGTGGGCTGTGGGGGTGGTGCAGTGTCAGGCGGTGGGGTGTGAGGGAATGGACTGTGGGGGTGGTGCAGTGTCAGGCGGTGGGGTATGGACTGTGGGGGTGGTGCAGTGTCAGGCGGTGCGGTGTGAGGGTGTGGGCTGTGCGGGTGGTGCAGTGTCAGGCGGTAGGGTGTGAGGGTGTGGACTGTGGGGGTGGTGCAGTGTCAGGCAGTGGGGTGTGAGGGTGTGGACTGTGGGGGTGGTGCAGTGTCAGGCGGTGTGGTGTGAGCGTGTGGACTGTGGGGGTGGTGCAGTGTCAGGCGGTGGTGGTGTGGACTGTGGGGGTGGTGCCGTGTCAGGTGTTGGAGTTTGAGGGGGTGGACTGTGAGGGTGGTACAGTGTCAGGCGGGGGGATGTGAGGGTGCGGGCTGTGGGGGGGGTGCAGTGTCAGGCGGTGGGATGTGAGGTTGTGGACTGTGGGGGTGGTGCAGTGTCAGGCGGTGGTGGTGTGGACTGTGGGGGTGGTGCAGTGTCAGGCGGTGGGGTGTGAGGGTGCGGACTGTGGGGGTGATGCAGTGTCAGGCGGTAGGGTGTGAGGGGGTGGACTGTGGGAGTGGTGCAGTGTCAGGCGATGGGGTGTGAGGGTGTGGACTGTGGGGGTGGTGCAGTGTCATGCGGTGGGGTGTGAGGGTGTGGACTGTGGGGGTGGTGCAGTGTCAGGCGGTGGTGGTGTGGACTGTGGGGGTGGTGCAGTGTCAGGCAGTGGGGTGTGAGGGTGTGGACTGTGGGGGTGGTGCAGTGTCAGGCGGTGTGGTGTGAGGGTGAGGACTGTGGGGGTGGTGCAGTGTCAGGCGGTGGTGGTGTGGACTGTGGGGGTGGTGCAGTGTCAGGCAATGGGGTGTGAGGGTGTGGACTGTGGGGTTGGTGCAGTGTCAGGCTGTGGGTTGTGAGGGTGTGGACTGTGGGGATGGTGCAGTGTCAGGTGGTGGTGGTGTGGACTGTGGGTGTGGTGCAGTGTCAGGCAGTGGGGTGTGAGGGTGTGGACTGTGGGGGTGGTGCAGTGTCAGGCGGTGGTGGTGTGGACTGTGGGGGTGGTGCAGTGTCAGGCGGAAGGGTGTGAGGGTGTGGACTGTGGGGGTGATGCAGTGTCAGGCGGTAGGGTGTGAGGGGGTGGACTGTGGGAGTGGTGCAGTGTCAGGCGGTGGGGTGTGCGGGTGTGGACTGTGGGGGTGGTGCAGTGTCATGAGGTGGGGTCTGAGGGTGTGGACTGTGGGGGTGGTGCAGTGTCAGGCGGTGGTGGTGTGGACTGTGGGGGTGGTGCAGTGTCAGGCAGTGGGGTGTGAGGGTGTGGACTGTGGGGGTGGTGCAGTGTCAGGCGGTGGGGTGTGAGGATGTGGACTGTGGGGGTGGTGTAGTGTCAGGCGGTGGTGGTGTGGACTGTGGGGGTGGTGCAGTGTCAGGCGGTGGGTTGTGAGGGTGCGGACTGTGGGGGTGGTGCAGTGTCAGGCGGTGGGGTGTGAGGGTGTGGACTGTGGGGGTGGTGTAGTGTCAGGCGGTGGGGTGTGAGGGTGTGGACTGTGGGGGTGGTACAGTGTCAGGCGGTGCAGTGTGAGGGTGTGGACTGTGGGGGTGGTACAGTGTCAGGCGGTGCAGTGTGAGGGTGTGGACTGTGGGGGTGGGGCAGTGTCAGGCGGTGGGGTGTGAGGGTGTGGACTGTGGGGGTGGGGCAGTGTCAGGCGGTGGGGTGTGAGGGTGTGGACTGTGGGGGTGGTGCAGTGTCAGGCGGTGGGGTGTGAGGGTGTGGGCTGTGGGGGTGGGGCAGTGTCAGGCGGTGGGGTGTGGGCTGTGGGGGTGGTGCGGTGTCAGGCGGTGTGGTGTGACGGTGTGTACTGTGGGGGTGGTGCAGTGTCAGGCGGTGGGGTGTGAGGGTGTGGACTGTGGGGGTGGTGCAGTGTCAGGCGGTGGGGTGTGAGGGGGTGGACTGTGGGGGTGGGGCAGTGTCAGGCGGTGGGGTGTGAGGGTGTGGGCTGTGGGGGTGGGGTGGTGTCAGGCGGTGGGATGTGAGGGTGTGGACGGTGGGGGTGGTGCAGTGTCAGGCGGTGGGGTGTGAGGGTGTGGGCTGTGGGGGTGGTGCAGTGTCAGGCGGTGGGGTGTGAGGGTGTGGGCTGTGGGGGTGGGGCGGTGTCAGGCGGTGGGGTGTGAGGGTGTGGACTGTGGGGGTGGGGCAGTGTCAGGCGGTGGGGTGTGAGGGTGTGGGCTGTGGGGCTGGGGCGGTGTCAGGCGGTGGGGTGTGAGGGTGTGGACTGTGGGGGTGAGGCAGTGTCAGGCGGTGGGGTGTGCGGGTGTGGACTGTGGGGGTGGTGCAGTGTCATGAGGTGGGGTCTGAGGGTTTGGACTGTGGGGGTGGTGCAGTGTCAGGCGGTGGTGGTGTGGACTGTGGGGGTGGTGCAGTGTCAGGCAGTGGGGTGTGAGGGTGTGGACTGTGGGGGTGGTGCAGTGTCAGGCGGTGGGGTGTGAGGATGTGGACTGTGGGGGTGGTGTAGTGTCAGGCGGTGGTGGTGTGGACTGTGGGGGTGGTGCAGTGTCAGGCGGTGGGTTGTGAGGGTGCGGACTGTGGGGGTGGTGCAGTGTCAGGCGGTGGGGTGTGAGGGTGTGGACTGTGGGGGTGGTGTAGTGTCAGGCGGTGGGGTGTGAGGGTGTGGACTGTGGGGGTGGTACAGTGTCAGGCGGTGCAGTGTGAGGGTGTGGACTGTGGGGGTGGTACAGTGTCAGGCGGTGCAGTGTGAGGGTGTGGACTGTGGGGGTGGGGCAGTGTCAGGCGGTGGGGTGTGAGGGTGTGGACTGTGGGGGTGGGACAGTGTCAGGCGGTGGGGTGTGAGGGTGTGGACTGTGGGGGTGGTGCAGTGTCAGGCGGTGGGGTGTGAGGGTGTGGGCTGTGGGGGTGGGGCAGTGTCAGGCGGTGGGGTGTGGGCTGTGGGGGTGGTGCGGTGTCAGGCGGTGTGGTGTGACGGTGTGTACTGTGGGGGTGGTGCAGTGTCAGGCGGTGGGGTGTGAGGGTGTGGACTGTGGGGGTGGTGCAGTGTCAGGCGGTGGGGTGTGAGGGGGTGGACTGTGGGGGTGGGGCAGTGTCAGGCGGTGGGGTGTGAGGGTGTGGGCTGTGGGGGTGGGGCGGTGTCAGGCGGTGGGATGTGAGGGTGTGGACGGTGGGGGTGGTGCAGTGTCAGGCGGTGGGGTGTGAGGGTGTGGGCTGTGGGGGTGGTGCAGTGTCAGGCGGTGGGGTGTGAGGGTGTGGGCTGTGGGGGTGGGGCGGTGTCAGGCGGTGGGGTGTGAGGGTGTGGACTGTGGGGGTGGGGCAGTGTCAGGCGGTGGGGTGTGAGGGTGTGGGCTGTGGGGCTGGGGCGGTGTCAGGCGGTGGGGTGTGAGGGTGTGGACTGTGGGGGTGAGGCAGTGTCAGGCGGTGGGGTGTGAGGGTGTGGGCTGTGGGGGTGGGGCGGTGTCAGGCGGTGGGATGTGAGGGGGTGGTGTGTGAGGGGGGTGGAGGTACTGATGGGCTGAGGGACTGTATGCGTCCAGTGGACTCTCACTTGGTGCTTCGCCGCCGACCTGGCACGGTGCTACCTCCCGGCGGGCGGCCCCCCCAACAAGGTCCAGAGCCCTTTGCTCGTGGACGGTCAGGGGGTGCAGCTCAGGTGACCCCTCCGGTTCTTGCACGCTCCCTCTGATTATGAGCTGTCTTGTCCTTGGGGGAGGGGGGGCGGGGGGGGGGGTTGAACCTCAGGGTTAGACGGTCATTAGCAGTTCGCACACATGAACGCTACATTATCACTAGGTGGGGACCCACGCCATGGCACCTGCCCACGGGGTGGGGTGGGGGGTTTCCACATGTGTCTCGGGTGCAACGTGGGGCCCCAGCACGCGGGGGTGGGGAGGGGGAACGTTGCCCGGGGGGAGTGTCAGGGTACTTACCCTCGTGAGGTCGTGCAGTTTCTTCCTGCACTGGTCTCTCGTGCGGGGGATGTGCCCCTCAGCGCTGACGGCCGTCCCGACCTCTCGCCATCCCTGCCTCACGGTGCTGCACAGCTGCCGATGTCCACGTCTGGGGAAGAGGATGGCCCGGCGCTCCTCCACAGCCTCCAGAAGTGCCTCCAGGTCGCTGTCCCGGAAGCGGGGAGCGGCGGGGCGGGGCTCATCCATCTCCGACCTCGGTGCCTGTGTGCTGATCGCACACTTCCTATTACACAGCGTGGCATCATCCTGGCGTCGCACGATGACGCCGCTGGTCTGTCTCCTCGCTCACGCGTTCCTCGCGGCGCCGCTGCTGGCCCCTTTTCTGGCACTGAATCGGTTGCGGAGGCGTTCACGACGGCGCAGGCACATAGTCCCGCGATCGGAGAATCGCCCCCTTAGTGTCCAGTCCTGTATATTATCATGTGCTTCTGCCTCTATCTGAGCCTGACGTTTACGGGCCTAATCATTGCTTTGAGTGTTTTATGCAAGCGTGTTTCATTACCTCTGAGTCTGAACCATTCTAATTCTTTATTATTCCTCACTCGCGATCCTTTGATCACCGTGTTTATAATGTTACATCCTATTTCCCACCTCCCTGTTAAGTTAGTTTAAACCCTCCCCAACAACACTCCCAAGCCAGCCCACAAGAACATTCCTTCCAGCTTTGTTTAGTTGCAATGCATCCAGCCTGCACAAGTCCAATCCCGGGAATCTGAAGACCTCCCTCCTGCACCATTTCTGCAGCAAAACGTTCACCCTCTCAATCCTCCTGTTCCGAGACTCACTAGTCAGGAATAAGCAGGAGAAAACCACTTTTGAGGTCACACTTGCTAGTCCCTTTCATGAAATCCTTACAATGCAGTGGGAGGCCATTCGGCCCATCGGGTCTGCACCGACCCTCCGAAAGAGTACTCCACCTAGGCCCACTTCCCTGTCCTATCCATGTAACCCCACCTAACCTTTAAATATTTAGGGCCCATTTCGCATGGCCAATCCACATAACCTGCTCATGTTTGGACACTAAGAGGCAATGTTATTGTGACCGATGTGAACCACATTCGTAACAATACTTTATTACCTATAGTCCACAGCACCTTGGCTGGATATCACCCACAACCACAAGCTGTTCACCTTCCACTTTCAGGTTGTTTTGTGGTTGCTCAGTGATATCCTTTGACACTCACACCAGGAAAGCCACATACCATCCTGGAGCCATGTCTATGGCCACAGGAACACCTGCCTGTTCCCCTATCAACCCCCCATCAATGTAAATTTTCCAGTCTCCCTCCTGCCCACCCCACCACTCCCCTGTGGAGTCCAGCAACCCAGGGTGAATAACAAGGACTAATGTATTGTTATGAATGCAAGGCTTTAGAAGACAGTAAGCCATCTCTTTTAGAGAACAGGTGAAACAGAATGTTCTGGAATGGGAGATCACAGAATTATAATGGTGCAGAAGGAGTCTGATTTGTTATGTTGTAGGTGTAACATAAGCGGCTTCCTTGTGGTGCACTTGACAAAGGAAGGTTCAGACGTGGAGATAACTTCAACACGTTTATTAAACTATTTACACTTCTATTACTCTGGTTCGACACTACTGCTAATCCTACTATAGCTACCCAGACTGACTAACCAGTTGCTGCAATCCACGTGGTGGGTCTAATATTGAATCAACCCTGTGTCTGTACTCACTGACTGTCTCCACTGGAAAGAGGCAGATCATGTGTGTAGTGTCCTTTATATATGGGTTGGTGTAATGCCCCCCTGTGGCCGTGTCACCTCCGTGTGTATCGTGAATGTCCATTGGTCGTGTCCTATCTACCTGATCTATTGGTTGAGTGTGTGTGTGTGATGTCTTTGGTGCTCCCTCTAGTGTCTAGCTAGCCTACATGTATTTACATTGATGCAGATCACCACATCCCCCCTTTTTTTTGTTACATATTTTCTGTACACTTTAAGAAAATTGAACAAAAAACAGGTAGATACGTTAAAGTGTATATAAGCCATGAGAACAGTGATTAAACAATAAGTCCAAATCATCTGTGTGAGTCCAAAAACCATCAATCATCATGGTCAAATGTCTCTCTTGGTTATGAACGCCATCAACGTCCCTGTGCCACAGGAACCAAGAAGTGGTCAAATCACTTCGCTGTCTGATTTGGAATCCCTTTCTTTTTTCGATGTTTGTGATGGTGCTGTCGGATGGCATCTTATAGCTGATAAGGTGTTGATGCTAAAGAGGTACCATCAACAGTATCATTCGAGAGGTCATGGATGTGCCATATGTTGAAGTTGGATAAGACTGTACATACTGGTTCTGGCCACGTGCTGTGCTGGAAGGGTGACCCTGCTGAGAACCGTTGAAGCTTGTCGAATTGGAAACAGAATTGCTGCTCGCATAAATACCTGGTGATGGTGTGAAACTAGAACCTTGCATCTGATAGGAATATGCCGTCTGGCCAGGCTGGGGTGCAGCAAATCCTGGGCTGTAACTGAGGAATCCAGTCTGTAGTGCAGATTGCGCTTGCGGTAGTCCTCCTTCGGTCTTGATTCCATTAGTGGGCAATCCGTAGTGCTGGCCTGTTTGAGAATATGCTGCATAGACTGCTGGCTGCAGCATGTCTGAATACTGGGTTTGTCCAGCATGAGCTGTCATTGGCTGCACTGCTGGTGTGGAAGAAATGTGTGGATATAGCTGTGGTGAATATTGGTGTATTCCTCTTGGACTGAAGCTACTGCTTGTTATTACTGACCCAGTGTAATTGTTAAGTGATCCATCTCCTGTCGTTGTGGCATCTGCTGTCACCCTGAGCGTGCCATCACTGAGGTTGCAGCACTCCCTGTCTGGAGTAAAGTCCGGCTTACGTGGATCAGAGTCGGCGTTTGGTTGCTCCCCATCTGGAGTCTGGTCTGTGTTAACTGAGTCAGTGTTGGTTTGTTGATGCTCCCCGTCCGGAGTCTTAGCAGGTTCACTGGAGTCAGCTGAGATTTCTTGAAGCTGCACTTCTGGAGTCGGAACATTGACTTGTGGAGAGGTTCGAACGAATGATGGTGGAAGTATCATGGTGTCACCGGAGTCACCAGTGGTCTCACAGTGATCGTCGAATGCCTCTGCACACACTAGCTGAGGTCTGTCACTTTGCACATCTTGCATGGGAAGTGGGATGCTGTTGTCACTCGTCTCACATACCGTGGGTAGAGCCTCAGTAGCTGCTTGTTGTTCACTTGGGTTGGGTAAATTGTCAGAGTTTTCATCCGGTGGTGCAAACAATGTGGGCGGACTGTCATTGTCTTGCTGTTGTCCTTCATTTGGGCTTGGACTGTCATTGTCGCTTTGTTCTTCACTGTAGCATGGTCGTCCTGCTGTGCACTGGAGCGTGGTAGACTGTCACAGTCTTCGTGCTGTTTACTTGAGCATGGCAGGCTTGCATCGTCTGCCGCTAGTTGGTCAGAGGAGGTTGCGAAACCCCCATCGTCTTGTTCCTGCAAGGACTGCGCGTCGGAGTCTTGCATTGCTTCTATCGTGGAAGCTGTCCACGAGCTCGCTGTGGAGGCTTGTGACACTGGAGTCACGTCTTGTTCGTGCAAGGACTGCGCTCTGGAGTCTTGCGTGTCTTCTTTCGTAGAGTTGGGAACCCTGAGCGGTGCGTGGACCACGCTCTGTGTGGCAGCAGGCCGCTCTCTGTGGGCTTGTACCACTCTCTGACTCTTGGTTTCAGGCTGCAGCATCATCCTGCACTCACGAGTTGGGATGTCATATCCGCTGGGCTGAAGATCCTCAAATCCAAAGAACGAATCCGCGCCTGCGTCGGATTCAATACGGGGGTCGCCAATGTGCAACACGTCCAGTTGCGGTTCAGATTTGGTACTGGGGTAGCCTCCCAAGGTGAAAGGTTCGTCTGTGTCGTAGTCTTCTAGGACCATATCATCACTGTTTGCGTCGGAGCTGGCATTGGGCTCGCGAGGTCCAGAGAAAATGTAAAGGTCGGTATCGTTGGAATCAAGGTTGGAATCATCAGTTTGGGCATAGGTAACTGCTTGTTGCAGGGTTCTTCAGAGGTTAATTTCATTTCCTGGTTCAATTTGAGGCATTGTGCTGTCATTCCAGGTGAAGGAAGGTTGTTTTAAGGCTTTAAAAGATTTTTCTTTGATTTGGGACGTTTCCCCTTTAAGTGGGCGTGGTCTGAGGCTTCTGATGTCATGACGCATGTGACGTACTGCGTAGGAAGCGATTGCACATGCACAGATCGCGGTTCCTTTACCGGGGTCCGTTTTCATGACTGCGCATGCGCGGCGTCTCGCAACTGCGCAAGTGCAGTCCCTTTAGAAAGATGGCCGCCGATCAAAACTGTTCTCTGCTCCGGGAATTCGGCCTCGAGGTGAGTACTGCCGCTTTTCTTACCTTTTCTTGCTGGTTGGAGTGTGTTTTCCTCACAGTATTTGCCGAATTTGTCCAGGACTGCTGGAAGTCGCTCCTGTTGCCCCTTGGAGAACTTGAATTTTTTAAAGATTTCTTCTGCTCTGGCACCGGCGATGGTGAGGAGAAGTTCTGTCCTTTCAGCATCGACCAGGTCTTCCAAGTCAGCTGCTACCAGGAAGAATTCAAACATTTGCCGGAATGCCCGCCAGTTTTCGCGGAGATCGCCGTGGCACTGGAGCTGCTGCGGAACCCGGATCTCGAACATCTTGCCTGGGTATCATTGCTGGTTGTCACTGTACGCTGAGGTATGGCTATGTGGATTGAAACAATTCACTCCTGGTATCATGATTTGTTATGTTCGAGGTGTAACATAAGTGGCTTTCTTGTGGTACACTTGACAAAGGAAGGTTCAGACGTGGAGATAACTTCAACACATTTATTAAACTATTTACACTTCTATTACACAGGTTCGACACTACTGCTAATCCTACTGTAGCTACCAGACTGACTAGCCAGTTGCTGCAATCCACGTGGTGGGTGTAATATTGAATCAACCCTGTGTCTGTACTCACTGACTGTCTCCACTGGAAAGAGGCAGATCATATGTGTGGTGTCCTTTATATATGGGTTGGTGTAATGCCCCCCTGTGGTCGTGTCACCCCTGTGTGTATCGTGAATGCCCATTGGTTGTGTCCTATCTAACTGTTCTATTGGTTGAGTGTCTGTGTGTGATGTCTCTGGTGCTCCCTCTAGTGTCTAGCTAGCCTACATATATTTACATTGATGCACAGCATCACAGAGGCCATTTGGCCCATCATGCCTGCACCATCTCTGTAAATGAGCCTCATGACTTAGTGCCATTCCGCTGCCTTTTCCTCGACCTCTGCACATTGTTTCTATTTAAATAAATATCTGGGGCGTCATTCTCCGACCCCCCAGAGGGTCGGAGAATGGCCGTTGGCCGCCGTGAATCCCGCCCCCGCCCCCGCCGGTTGCCGAAGTCTCCGAAGGGAGAAAAGTCGGCGGGGCGTTAATGGCGCCGCTGACGTCGGAGAATGGCACGGGTCTGCGCAAGGCAGCCGATTTTCGGCCTGCCGATATTCTCCCTCCCGGATGGGCCGAAGTCCCGTCGACGTGATGACCGTTCACGTCGACGTGAATCAAACCTCCTTTTCATCGGCGTGACCCGGTGCTCCAGGCTCACGCCGACCAGCGTGGAGGTGAGTGACGGCCTGGGGGGGTTGGCTCTGGGCAGGAAATGGCGTGGCCGCAGACTGATTGCGTGAGCAGAGGTGTGTCTCGGGTTGTGTGTGTGTGTGTGCGGCGGGGGGGGGGGGGGGGGGGGTGGTTAGAGTAGGCTGGGCTCCGGGGGAGTGCCGGGAGGGGGTCCGTGCCGGGGTGGAGGTTGGGGGGGGGGGTTCGTGCTGGAGTGGAGGTTGGGGGGGGGGTACGTGCCGGAGTGGATGTTGGGGGGGGGGTCCGTGCTGGGGTGGAGGTTGGGGGGGGGGTCTGTGCCGGGGTGGAGGTTGGGGGGGGGGGGTCCGTGCCGGGGGGGAGGTTGGGGGTTGGGGTTGGTCCGTGCTGGGGTGGAGGTTGGGGGGGGGGTCCGTGCCGGGGTGGAGGTTGGGGGCGGGTCGATGCCGTGCCGGGGTGGAGGTTGGGGGTGGGTCCGTGCTGGGGTGGAGGTTGGGGGGGGTCCGTGCCGGGGTGGAGGTTGGGGGGGGGTCCGTGCTGGGGTGGAGGTTGGGGGGGGGTCCGTGCCGGGGTGGAGGTTGGGGGGGGTCCGTGCCGTGCCGGGGTGGAGGTTGGGGGGGGTCCGTGCCGTGCCGGGGTGGAGGTTGGGGGTTGGGGGGACGTCCGTGCTGGGGTGGAGGTTGGGGGGGGGTCCGTGCTGGGGTGGAGGTTGGGGGGGGTCCGTGCTGGGGTGGAGGTTGGGGGGGGTCCGTGCTGGGGTGGAGGTTGGGGGTGGGTCCGTGCTGGGGTGGAGGTTGGGGGGGGGTCCGTGCCGGGGTGGAGGTTGGGGGGGGGTCCGTGCTGGGGTGGAGGTTGGGGGGGGGTCCGTGCCGGGGTGGAGGTTGGGGGGGGTCCGTGCCGTGCCGGGGTGGAGGTTGGGGGTTGGGGGGACGTCCGTGCTGGGGTGGAGGTTGGGGGTTGGGGGGGGTCCGTGCTGGGGTGGAGGTTGGGGGGGGTCCGTGCTGGGGTGGAGGTTGGGGGTGGGTCCGTGCTGGGGTCGAGGTTGGGGGGGGTCCGTGCTGGGGTGGAGGTTGGGGGGGGGTCCGTGCCGGGGTGGAGGTTGGGGGGGGGTCCGTGCCGTGCCGGGGTGGAGGTTGGGGGTTGGGGGGGGGTCCGTGCCGGGGTGGAGGTTGGGGGTTGGGGGGGGGGTCCGTGCTGGAGTGGAGGTTGGGGGATGGGGGGACGTCCGTGCTGGGGTGGAGGTTGGGGGGGGGGTCCGTGCTGGGGTGGAGGTTGGGGGGGGTCCGTGCTGGGGTGGAGGTTGGGGGGGGTCCGTGCTGGGGTGGAGGTTGGGGGGGGGTCCGTGCTGGGGTGGAGGTTGGGGGGGGTCCGTGCCGGGGTGAGGTTGGGGGGGGTCTGTGCTGGGGTGGAGGTTGGGAGGGGGGTCCGTGCCAGGGTGGAGGTTGGGGGGGGGTCCGTGCTGGGGCGGAGGTTGGGGGGGGGGTCCTTGCCGAGGAGGGGGATGGGAGGGCAAGTGAGTTGGTCCACCTGGCCAGGTGCCAGCCTCCAACAGTTGGACCCATGCGGTCCATGCCACCTGGCTGGGGGGGAGGAGGGGATATGGGCAATGATGACACGTCGTCGTTCCCCTCCCCCCCACCAGGCCGTCATGTTTTCAGATCATCCAGCGATGTTGGCCGCCGTGGTGGCAGCCGCTCATGTCTATGTTGCCCTGGATGAGGAGGAGGAGGAGGTGGAGGAGGAGGAGCGTGCCGCAGAAGGGCAGGCGGCAGCCGCTCAGGCTGGAGGGACACCTGACCGACAGGACGAGGAGGGGGAGGAGGACGTCGCGGCCCCACGGTAACGGAGGCACCCGAGGGCGCCCCGTGTGTACCGGCCCCGGCAGTCATACCAGGACCTCACGGACCGGGAATGCAGGAGGAGACTCCGGATGAGCCGGGAAACCGTGGCACACATCTGCCACCTGCTGGCACACCTGTCACTGCGTGGCACTGGCAGGGGACACCCTCTCCCCGTGTCCGTCAAGGTTACGGTGGCCCTGAACTTTTATGCAACGGGGTCATTCCAGGCACCGAGTGGGGACCTGTCCGGCATATCGCAGACATCGGTGCACCGGTGCATCCGGGCAGTGACAGATGCCCTATATGCCATGGCGCACCGCTACATCCGCTTCCCCGTGGACCGGGCCAGCCAAGATGCCCGGGCCGTGGGCTTCTCTGCCGTGGCCGGGTTCCCCATGGTCCAGGGCGCGATCGATGGGATGCACGTCGCCGTGCGGCCACCTGCAGATAACAGGGCCGTGTTCACTAATAGGAAGGGGACCTATTCGATGAACGTACAGGTGGTCTGCGACCACCGCATGATGATCCTGCACGTCTGCGCCCGTCACCCAGGCAGTGTACACGACTCATTCGTGTTGTCGCGGTCATCCATCCCCGGCATGTACGAGGGACGCCATCCCCGGCTGAGGGGCTGGTTGCTGGGCGACAGGGGCTACCCATTGCGATCGTGGCTGATGACGCCTATACGGAGGCCACGCAATGAGGCGGAGAACCGCTACAATGATGCCCATGTAGCGACAAGGGGAGTGATCGAGAGGTGCTTTGGACTGCTGAAGATGCGTTTCAGGTGCCTGGACCTCTCTGGGGGCGCCCTCCAGTATCGGTCAGATAGGGTCGGCCGCATCATTGTGGTGTGCTGCGTCCTGCACAACATAGCCCAGATGAGGGGGATGGGGGCAATGGTCAGGGCAGACGGGGTAGACACAGGCGGGTGGCTGTCCACCGTTACCGGCTGGCCCAGCGGGCACGGGACAGACTGATAGATGCCCGCTTCACTGACTAGATGGGCGTGGGAATCGGGTAGTATGGCCACAGACCGCACACCATGGCAACAGCCGACCACCCACACCCCCCACCCATCCACCCACCCAGCACCCTCACCCCCCTCCCCAACCCCACCCACCCCACCCGCATGCACACCACCCCACCCCCCCCCCATTGCCGATCCACCTGCGGCACAACGGGCCGGGCTCACACAGTTGCGGGTGGACGCGTGTCTATCGCAGGCCATGGAGGATGATGACAACCCGCCCTGCGATGAGCTCCTGGCTCTACATCGTTGGACTATGTCTGACCCATGGCCACAGTACCACCATCCACCCGGACCATCCCTGCATGCGGCTGTGACACTGCAGCGCACGGTCCCGTCCTCTGCCCGGGGGATGTTGATGGCGGCCCAGGGGGAAGGGGGCAGACTCACCTGGGGCTGAGGTAAGACCACCCCTCACACACACACTTGCGCTCAACGTACATGACACCCCCGCACACTTTGGACAGAGCACAAAGGCAGCTTCGGTAGGTGTAACATTGACTTTAATAACCAAAGGACTTCATGCACGTGCCCTAGCCCCTAAAACTCATCTGTGCCCTGCACCCGTGCCAACTTACTCAGTGTCTAATTGTTTGGCCTTACGGGCCCTTTGACTACGTCTACGTGGTTCCCCAGACGGTACAGCAGAACTGGAGGTGGACTCCTGTGATTCCTGCCCTCTGACACTGGATCCCTTTGGCGGCCGTTTCCTGGGGCGTCCTGGCCTAGATGGGCCAGGCTGCGGCCCAGGCGACTGGGATGGCGAGCTGCCAGCCTGTCCTGCCCGTTGCCCACCCGATGCACCTGGAACGGAAGGGGGGGAGTCCGAGGTGTCGCGGTGTACCGGGACCTCCCCTACAGAGGGAGCCGGGACGGACCACACCACCTCGTCCTCCCTCGGGGTGCCCGATGGCCCCCAGGCCTCTACATGGGTGGGGGATGCGAACGGACTGGCCATCCGACGCCCCCCCGACATCTGGCGCTGCCAGTCCTGGAGGCCCGTGCTGGTATCGACAGGGGTCTGCAGGTTTGCAGCCATGGAGCCCAGGGGGTTGGCAAACCCTGTCTGTGACAGTGCGACGCCGGCTCGCACATGGCCACTGGCGCCGATGCCCTCAGCGATGGCCTGCAGAGACTGGGCCATGGCCTGCAGAGACGGTGCCATGGCCTGCTGAGACTGGGCTATGGCGTTGAGCGCCTCTGCCATCTGGCGCTGGCAGTGGCTCATGGCCTCCTGTGAGAGGGCAGCCATTTCCTGGGCCACAGACGCCGCCTGCACGGAAGGCCCCAGGCCTCGCAAACCGTTCCCCATGTCTGACACTGTCGCACCCATTGCCTCCACCGCGGACGCCACCCGTGCGGTGTCGGCCTGGGTGGCACGCATGACCGGCACCACTCCCAGCTCCTGGACGCGGGTGGACTCCTCCACCTGCGACCGCAGCCGCCGCAAGCCGCCCGTCACCCTCTTCGCTCATCTCCGGGTCGGTGGTTGCATCGGATCTATGTGTGGGTGTGGTAACTGCAGGAACCCGGGATCCATCTGGGCGGCAGATGTTCGCTTGGGCTGGGCTGCCCTCCGACCGCCCGGTCCCTCTGCTGCTCCTACCTCCACCTGCTGTACCGGGACGGCTGTGTTGTGCGCACCAGTGAGTGTACCAGACGCCTCATCACTAAAGTGCCCAACCGTGGTGAGTGTTTCTGCGATGGTGGAGGGTGTTGGTGACAGCAGTGGTGTTGTGTCGTGCTCTTCGTCCCACTCTGAGTCCATGGCACTTTGGGGTGGGGGTTCGTCTCCACCCATCCACTCTGAGTCACTGTCCGGTATTTCGTCTTCCTGGGTAGTGCTGTCCCGGGTAGGGGTGTCCTGGGTAGTGGTGTCCTGGGTAGTGGTGTCCTGGGTAGTGGTGTCCTGGCTCGGATGTGACGGGGGCCTGTGGCTGCCCCACTCGTCGCTGGGTGGTCGCTCCCGCACGTGAAGGGGGTGTCGTCTCCCTGTTGCTCCAGGTCTCTCCGTCTCCCGTGGTGTGCGAGGGGCATCCTGCGGGCGTCGCATGCTGGAGGGTCCGGGTCTCTCCGTCTCCCGTGGTCTCCGAGGGGCGTCGCATGCTGGAGGGTGCGGGTCTCTCCGTCTCCTGTGGTCTCCGAGGGGCATCCTGCGGGCGGTCTGCATCTGCGGGGATGGGTGCCTGGACGTTTGGTCCTGCGATACACAATGAAGCATGCATGGTTAGACATCAGGCAGTGATCAGGTGATACGGGGGAGGAGGGATATGGGGGAGGGGGATATGGGGACGGGCTGTCGGTGGCTCACTCGCTAGTACGCCCCCGACCTCTGCATCAGCAACCTCCCGGTCCTCAGGTCCGCCAGCCAGTTCCAGGGCCCTTTCCTCGTGTACGGTCAGTGGCCTCTCATCAGCGGGCCCTCCTCCAGTCCTCACATGCTCCCTATTGTTGTGTGGGCACTTCTCCTGTGGGGGGGGGGACAGGGGTAAAAGGCAACAGTGTTAGGCAGGTATATGAATGCACGCCATCGGTTGCGCGTGCATTGCAGAGGTTAAGGTTAGGGCTGGATTCACTTGGGGATATGGGGGATATGGGGGAGGGGGGATATGGGGGATATGGGGGAGGGGGGATATGGGGGATATGGGGGAGGGGAGATATGGGGGATATGGGGGATATGGGGGAGGGGGGATATGGGGGAGGGGGGGATATGGGGGATATGGGGGAGGGGGATATGGGGGAGGGGGATATGGGGGAGGGCGATATGGGGGAGGGGGGATATGGGGGAGGGGGGATATGGGGGAGGGGGGATATGGGGAGGGGGGATATGGGGGAGGGGGGATATGGGGTAGGGGGATATGGGGGAGGGGGGATATGGGGGAGGGGGGATATGGGGAGGGGGGATATGGGGGATATGGGGGAGGGGGGATATGGGGAGGGGGGATATGGGGGATATGGGGAGGGGGGATATGGGGGAGGGGGGATATGGGGAGGGGGGATGTGGGGGAGGGGGGATATGGGGGAGGGGGGATATGGGGGATATGGGGGAGGGGGGATATGGGGGAGGGGGGATATGGGGGAGGGGGGATATGGGGAGGGGGATATGGGGGAGGGGGAATATGGGGAGGGGGGATATGGGGGAGGCTCACCCTGCCTGCTCTGACGAGGTTGTTCACCTTCTTGTGGCACTGGGTGCCTGTCCGTGGTGTCAGGGCCACAGCGGTGACGGCCCCTGCCACTTCCCCCCACAGACGCCGGCTGTGGCATGGGGAAACTCTGCGGCCGTGCCCGGGATACAGGGCGTCCCTCCTCTGCTCCACCGCGTCCAGGAGCGCCTCCACATCGCGTGACTCGAACCTCGGGGCTGAGCGACGGCCAGCCATCCAGTCGGGTGTTGCGGTCGGGTGTTCCGGTCGGGTGGGGGGGAGCAGCGCGGCCTTATGAGCCGTCACGCCGTGCAGCGCATATGACGCCGCACGGCGTGAACCACTGCGCAAGCGCGGATCCCGTTACGTCGCTGCTAGCCCATTTCGGGCCGAAGACTATCGACCCATTTTTCCGATGTGACGCAAGTCGGATTTGCGCAGTTTTTTGCGCCGATCGGCGGACTTTCCGCCGATAACGGAGAATTTCGCCCCTAATGTCCTCTTGAATACCTCGATTGAACCTGCCTCCACCACACTTCCAGGCAGCACATTCCAGACCCAAACCACTCGCTGTGTGAAAAAGTTTTTTCTCGCATCACATTTGCTTCTTTTGTAAATCACGTTAAATCTGCGTCCTCTCGTTCTCGATCCTTTTACAAGCAGCAACAGTTTCTCCCCATTTACTCTGTCCAGCCCCCTCATGATTTTGAACATCTCCATTAAATCTCCTCTTAGCCTTCTTCTCTCCAAGGAGAACAGTCCCAATCTCTCCAATCTATCCTCATAACTAGGTTTCTCATCCCAGGAACCATTTGTGTAAACCTCTTCCCCACTCTCTCCAATGTATTCACATCCTTCCTGCAGTGTGGAGCCCAGAACTGTGCACAATATTCCAGCTGAGGTCCAACTAGTGTCTTGTTCAGTATAACCTCCTTGCTCTTGTACTCTATGCCCCTATTAAGAAAGCCCAGAATACTATATATTTTATGAACTGCTCTCTCCACCTGTTCTGCCACATTCAATGATCTCTGCACACCTACACCCAGGTCCCTCTGCTCCTGCATCCTTTTAGGAATTATTTTATATTGTCTCTCCATGTTCTTCTTACTAATGGTGATATCATACTGAAAACTGCCTGGAAACAGGTCCATATGATCTGGTTGCCATGGGGAAAGAGGCTTAGGCCTAAAGCCAATACAAAGTCAAGTGTCAGTTTTCACACCTTCATAACATTGCCAACATTGAGGGCATTTAAAAGTTTATTGGATAAACATATGGATGATAATGGCATAGTGTAGGTTAGATGGCTTTTGTTTCGGTGCAACATCGTGGGCCGAAGGGCCTGTACTGCGCTGTATTGTTCTATGTTCTATGTTCTATGATACAAAACTGGACAACTCGTTTTTCTGGACACAGATTCTCACACTGGGACCAGACAAATGAAAACAGCTGCTGCTGTTAACCACTGTTTTGCGTCATTCATTGAGTAGAATGCCAAGGAGAACGGATTTTCTGTTTGAAGAGTCAGGACATGTGGAGATCAAGGAGATGGCAGAATGACCTTGCAGCTGGGAGTCAGTTCAGAGACACTTAGAAGACAGACTGAAGGGACTTTTAAAAGACAGTGGAAGGCGTGCCCCCCTGTGGCAGGGAGAAATTAAATGAAAAATGAAATGAAAATCACTTATTGTCACAAGTAGGCTTCAAATGAAGTTACTGTGAAAAGCCCCAGTCGCCACAGTCCGGCGCCTGTTCGGGGCCTGTGGACTGGCCGGAGGACTAAATGTACAAGGTTACACATCTGCTGGGAGTGTATTTTATGATGAGTTAACACGTTTGTGGGGAAATTACCTGTTCTGTAGTTTGAAGCATTAGTTGCCTATTGGATAATATATAATCAACATTGATATTAGTTTGTTTTTACTGGAAAAATCTTAAAACCTGAAATTTGTGCACTTTCTTGTGCAATTCGTTCTGTCAAACACTGAGACATTCATGTCTCTCTGGAATGTATTGGTCTGCATGAGAATGATAACTGTAAGAACAGAGAAATGTCTACAGATGTTAACTATTAAACTTCCAGCAGAGTGCTGGGAGACAGAGAGGAAGATAATGGGCAGGACTCGCGTTGACAGAATGTGACAAGTGGCGTCCCACTGGGACCTGTGCTGGAGCCTCAACTATTCACCAAGATTTACTAACAATTTCGCTGATTTGATATAAAGGCACATATCCTCATTAATTAATGCCACAAAGAAAGGCAGCATTGGCAGCAGTGTGGATAGAAGTATAAAGTTGCAAAAAGGTATTAATAGATTAAATGAACGGCCAAAACTGTAGCAAATGGATTTCAATGGGCTTAGGGGTAATTTATTATCTTGGATAGAAGACTGGCTGAGCGACAGAAGGCAGAGAGTCGGAATAATTGGGTATTTTTCTGATTGGCAAGATGTAACTAATGGGGTGTCACAGGGCTCGGTCCTTGGGCCCCAGCTATTTACGATCTATATTAATGACTTGAATGAAAGATAGAAAGTTCTATAGCTAAATTTGCAGATGACAGTCAATAGCTGGGATGGTAAGTTGCAATGAGGAAATACTATCCTTACAAATGGATATATAGGATAGGTGAGTGGGCCAACATTAACAGATGGAGTTTAATGTGGGTAAGTGTGAGGTTATCCATTTTGGTTGGAAACATGGAAAGGCAACTTATTATCTAAATGGAGAGAAACTTCAGAGTGCTGTGGTGCAGAGGGATCTGGGTGTCCTCTTGTATGAATCTCAGAAAACTAGTATGCAAGTGGTATACTTGCATACGATGGTAATAAGGAAGGAAAATGGAATTTTGTCCTTTATTGCTAAAGGAATAGGGTATAAAAGTAGGCAAGTGTTGCTGCAACTGTACAAGGCATTGGTGAGACCATACCTGGAGTACGTGCACAATTCTGGTCTCCTTATTTGAGGAAGTATATAGTTGCGATAGAGGTAGCTTGGAGCATCTCCACCAGATTGATTCCAGAGATGAATGGTAGGTTGGTATTCATTGCAAGCGGTTTTGAGTATAGAAGCAGGGATGTGTTGCTGCAATTGTACAGGGCCTTGGTGAGGCCACACCTGGAGTATTGTGTGCACTTTTGGTCTCCTTCTCTGAGGAAGGATGTTCTTGGTCTCGAGGGAGTGCAGCGAAGGTTTACCAGACTGATTCCAAGGATCGCGGGACTGTCAGATGAGGAGAGATTGACTAAGTTGGGATTGTTCTCGCTGGAATGAGCGGGATCTCAGAGAGACTTATAACATTTTAACGGGACTAGACAGTCTGAGGATTCAGGGTAAACCATTTCGGACAGATATAATGAGACATTTCTTCACACAAAGAGTGAGGAGCCTGTGGAATTCATTACCACAGGAAGTAGTTGATGCTAAAACTTTGAATATATTCAAGAGACTGCTGGATATAGCACTTGGGGAGAATGGGATCAAAGGCTATGAGGAGAAAGCAGGATTAGGCTATTGAGTTGGATGATCAGCCATGATCGTGATGAATGGCGGAGCAGGCTCGAAGGGCCAAAAGGCCTCCTCCTATCTTCTATGTATCTATGAGGGGTTTGTCTTATGAGGAGAGATTGAGCAATTTAGGCCCTTACCCACTAGAGTTTAGAAGAATAAGGGGAGATCAAATTGAGGTATATAAGATGATAACAAATATTGACAAATTGGACGTAGAGCAGACGCTTCCTCTTGTTGGTCAACCTAGAACGAGAGGGCTGGACTTCCGGTTGCGGCGATGCACTGCTAAGCCGCACGTTTCGGCAGCTCCCACTCTAACGGACTTTTGGGCTCTTTTTGGGAGCCCCAACGGAAATGTTTCCGGACCAAACCCATTGTGGGGTGACGAAGTAAGGTGTCCCCCCGGGTGTGTATGGAAAAGATCGGTGGTAGTGGCCAGATTGCGAAGGATCCTCTGGAGCAGCGGCAGAGAAGAGAAGGAAGAAGCAAGATGGCGACGGATGGAGACCAGACGACATGGGGGCCGGATCAGCAGGAACTCCTTCGACGGTGTGTGGATGAAATAAAGAAGGAGGTGCTGGCGCCGATGTTGTTGGCAATCGAAGGGCTAAAAGAAACGCAAAAGGACCAGGCGATAGAGCTCCGTGGGGTGAAGGCAAAGGCAGCCGAGAACGAGGATGAGATTCTGGGCCTAGCGGTAAAAATGGAGACTCACGAGGCGTTACATAAGAGGTGTATCGAAAGGCTCGAAGTCCTGGAGAACAGCTCAAGGAGAAAGAACCTCCGGATTCTGGGTCTCCCCGAGGGAGTGGAGGGAGCTGACGTTGGGGCTTACGTGAACACGATGCTCCATTCGCTAATGGGAGCTGAGGCCCCCTCGGGCCCCCTGGAGGTGGAAGGGGCTCACCGGGTCCTTGCGAGGAGACCCAAGGCTGGAGAACCACCAAGGGCGATAGTGGTGAGATTTCACCGCTTCACCGACAGAGAGGCTGTTTTGAGCTGGGCCAAGGAGGTACGGAGTAGCAGGTGGGAGAATGCGGTGATACGAGTTTATCAGGACTGGAGCGCGGAGGTGGCGAGAAGGAGAGCGAGTTTTAATCAGGCCAAGGCGGCGCTTCACAAGAAGAAAGTAAAGTTTGGGATGCTGCAGCCGGCGCCATTGTGGGTCACGTACCAAGATAAACACTACTACTTTGAAACGTTGGACGAGGCATGGACCTTCATGCAAAAAGAGAAATTGGACCAGAACTGAGGGACTGATGCTGTGGGGGAGATGATGATGTTGATGTACAGAAATCTAAATTGGGGAATGGGAGGTTCACCGTATCGGGACGATAGATGGGGAGGGGAAAGGGAAGTGAAGAATCCCTGTTTTCTTTGATGGGGGGACACTGAGAAATGTGGGCGCCGATGGAAAAAGGGACAGAGGTGGGGGAATGGGGAGCTGCGCCATAGAGGGCGGGGCTGATCTAGGAAAGCGCGGGTTTTTTCCCACGCTAGGGAGATGATGGCGGGAAGATAGGCGCATGGAGGATGAGAGTTCCACACACGGGGGGGGGGGGGGGGGGGGGGGGAGGGGGGGGGGGGGGGGTTGTCGGTCAAGGAGAGAGCGGGGGAAGCCGGGGTCAGTTGGAGTCAGCTGACTTTCGGAAGCATTATGGGGGGAGTAAACATGCTAGATGGGGATCTAGCGGGGGGGTGGGGGAGTGGGGGGGAATAACTGGGTTGCTGCTGCTGGGATCGAGAGGGAGCTGGCAAGGAAAGAGGTGGTCGGGACGGGAGTGCGCCGCCTGGGGGACGGGTGGGTGCGCGGGACCTGGACGTGGGACAGGCCTAGAGTAGGTGATGGCTAGTCGGCTGGGGGGTGGGGAGGGGGGGGGGTGGGGGCGGGCAGCCCCCCAATCCAGCTGATCACGTGGAATGTGAGAGGCCTAAATGGGCCGGTTAAGAGGGCCCGAATGTTCGCGCACTTAAAAGGACTGAAGGCAGACGTGGTCATGCTTCAGGAGACGCATCTGAAGGTGGCGGATCAGGTTAGGTTAAGGAAAGGATGGGTGGGACAGGTGTTCCACTCAGGGCTGGATGCAAAAAATAGAGGGGTGGCTATATTGGTGGGGAAACGGGTGACGTTCGAGGCTAGGAATATAGTAGTGGGCAACAGTGGCAGATATGTGATGGTGAGTGGCAGACTGCAGGGAATGGAGGTCGTACTGGTCAACGTATATGCCCCGAACTGGGATGATGCGGGATGTATGAAGCGGATGCTGGGACGCATCCCGGATCTGGAGGTAGGAAACCTGGTAATGGGGGGGATTTCATTACTGTGCTAGACCCAGGGTTAGATAGATCTAGATCCAGGACTGGAAGAAGGCCGGCAGCGGCCAAGGTGCTCAGGGGGTTTATGGAGCAAATGGGGGGAGTGGATCCGTGGAGATTTGCTAGGCCGTTGGCCAAAGAGTTTTTCTTTTTCTCCCATGTCCATAAGGTATACTCCCGGATAGATTTCTTTGTTTTGAGTAGGGCACTGATTTTGAGGGTGGAAAGAACGGAGTATTCGGCCATAGCCGTTTCAGACCATGCCCCGCACTGGGTGGATCTGGAACTAGGAGAGGAGAGGGAACAGCGCCCACTCTGGCGACTGGATGCGGGACTATTGGCGGATGAGGGAGTCTGTGGAAGGGTGCGGGGATGTATTGAAAGGTACCTGGAGGCCAACGATGATGGTGAGGTCCAGGTGGGGGTGGTATGGGAAGCGCTGAAAGCGGTGGTTAGAAGAGAGTTGATCTCCATTAGGGCTTCCAAGGAGAAAAAAGAGGGCAAAGAAAGGGAGAGATTAGTGGGGGAGATTTTGAATGTGGTTAAAAGATATGCGGAGGCCCCAGACGAAGGACTATATAGGGAGAGGCGACGACTCCAGACGGAGTTTGACCTGCTGACCACAGGGAGAGCAGAGGCACAGTGGAGGAAGGCACAGGGGATGAGATACGAATATGGGGAAAAGGCGAGTCGGCTGCTGGCCCACCAGCTTCGTAAGAGGATAGCGGCGAGAGAGATTGGGGGAGATAGGGACGAAACGGGAACTATGGAGCAGAGAGCAGGGAAGGTAAATGAGGTGTTCAAGACCTTTTATGAGAGGTTATATAGGTCCCAACCCCCGGAGGGAAAAGAGGGGATGCAACAGTTTTTGGACCAACTAAGGTTCCCGAGGGTGGAGGAGCAGGAGGTGGCAGGTCTGGGGGCGCCAATCGGGATGGACGAGGTGACTAAAGGGCTGGGGAACATGCAGGCAGGGAAGGCCCCGGAGGGACCAGACGGGTTCCCGGTGGAATTTTATAGGAAGTATGTGGACTTGTTGGCCCCGCTGTTGGCAAGAACCTTTAACGAGGCCAGAGAAGGGGGGACCCTACCCCCGACAATGTCGGAGGCGACAATATCATTAATCCTGAAGCGAGATAAAGATCCGCTGCAATGCGAGTCTTATAGGCCTATCTCACTGCTAAATGTGGACGCCAAGTTGCTGGCAAAAGTGCTGGCGATGAGGATCGAGGATTGTGTCCCGGGGGTGGTGCATGAAGACCAGACAGGGTTTGTAAAGGGGAGACAATTGAATGTCAACGTGCGACGGCTGTTGCGGGTGATAATGATGCCCCCCAGTGGAGGGGGAGGCAGAGATAGTGGCAGCGATGGATGCGGAGAAGGCATTCGATAGGGTCGAGTGGGAGTATCTATGCGAGGTGCTGAGGAGGTTTGGGTTCGGGGAGGGGTTTGTCAGTTGGGTTAAACTCCTCTATGGGGCCCCAGTGGCAAGTGTAGTCACAAATCGGCAGAGATCGGAGTATTTTCGGTTACACAGGGGAACAAGGCAGGGTGCCCCCTGTCCCCATTACTGTTTGCGCTGGCAATTGAACCACTGGCCATAGCGTTGAGAGACTCTAGGAAATGGAGGGGGGTGGTTAGAGGGGGAGAGGAACACCGAGTGTCACTCTACGCAGATGACCTACTGCTGTATGTGGCGGATCCGGTGGAGGGGATGACAGAGGTTATGCAGATATTGAGGGAGTTTGGAGATTTTTCGGGATATAGGCTTAATATGGGGAAGAGTGAGCTTTTCGTAGTACACCCCGGGGATCAGGGAAGAGGGATAGACAGCCTGCCGTTAAGGAGAGCGGAAAGGAGCTTCCGTTATTTGGGGATTCAGGTAGCCAGGAGCTGGGGAACTTTACACAGACTCAATCTGACGCGGCTGGTGGAGCAGATGGAGGAGGATTTCAAGAGGTGGGATATGCTGCCGCTCTCACTGGCGGGCAGAGTGCAGGCGGTCGAGATGATGGTCCTCCCAAGGTTTCTTTTTGTGTTTCAATGTCTCCCCATTTTGATCACTAAGGCCTTTTTTAAGAAAATTGATCGGAGTGTTATGAGTTTTGTGTGGGCAGGGAAGACCCCGAGGGTAAGGAGGGGGTTCCTGCAGCGCAGCAGGGACAGAGGGGGACTGGCGTTGCCGAATCTGGACGATTATTACTGGGCCGCCAATGTGGCGATGGTTCGCAAGTGGATGAGGGAGGGAGAGGGGGCGGCGTGGAAGAGGCTGGAGATGGCGTCCTGTAAAGGAACGAGCCTAAAGGCGCTGGTGACGGCGCCGCTACCGCTCTCCCCGAAAAGGTATACCACGAACCCAGTGGTGGCGGCAACCTTAAGGATCTGGGGGCAATGGAGACGACATAGGGGTGTGACGGGTGCCTCGGTGTGGTCCCCGATCAGGAACAGCCATAGGTTTGTCCCAGGAAGGATGGACAGAGGGTTCCAGAGCTGGCATCGGGCAGGAATTAGGAGATTGAGAGATTTGTTTATAGACGGGACGTTTGCGAGCCTGGGAGCGCTGGAGGAAAAGTATGAGTTGCCCCCGGGGAATATCTTTAGATACATGCAAGTGAGGGCGTTTACGAGGCAACAGGTGAGGGAATTTCCGTTGCTCCCGACACAGGGGATCCAAGATAGAGTGATTTCCGGGGTATGGGTCGGGGAGGGCAAAGTGTCCGAAATATATCAGGAGATGAGACGAGGGGGAGGCGCTGGTAGAGGAGCTGAAGGGAAAATGGGAAGAAGAGCTGGGAGAGGAGATTGAGGAGGGGCTGTGGGCTGATGCCCTAAGTAGGGTAAATTCCTCTTCCTCGTGTGCCAGGCTTAGCCTGATACAATTCAAGGTTCTACACAGAGCACACAGGACGGGAGCGAGGCTGAGCAAGTTCTTTGGGGTGGAGGACAGGTGCGGGAGGTGCTTGGGAAGCCCGGCGAACCACACACATATGTTTTGGTCGTGTCCGGCACTGGATGAGTAGTGGAGGGGAGTGGCAAGAGTGATTTCAAAGGTGGTGAAGGTCCGGGTCAAGCCAGGCTGGGGGTTAGCTATATTTGGGGTAGCGGATGAGCCGGGAGTGCAGGAGGCGAAAGAGGCCGATATTCTGGCCTTTGCGTCCCTGGTAGCCCGGCGAAGGATCTTACTCATGTGGAAGTAAGCAAAACCCCCCCGGCGTGGAGGCCTGGATAAACGATATGGCAGGATTCATAAAACTGGAACGGATGAAGTTTGCGTTGAGAGGATCGGTTCAGGGGTTCTCCAGGCGGTGGCAACCGTTCCTTGACTATCTCGCGGAACGTTAAGGGAAAATAGATCGTCAGCAGCAGCAGACCAGAGGGTGGGGGGGGAAGGGGGGGGCAACCTGTTTTGTTCTGGTTGGGGTGGAGGGGGGAGCACTATTTTTTGTTACTTTGTTAGTTCACTATTTTATTTAAATAATGTTATCTATTAGTTATTGTGTTATCTTTTTTGATTGATTTGTAAGGTGGAAAAATTGTGTTTGAAAACTTTAATAAAATATATTTTTTTAAAAATCTAGAACGAGAGGTGATTGTTTTAGGATAAGGGGTAGCAGATTTAAAACAGAGATGAGGAGAAACTATTTCTCCCACAGGGCTATGAATCTATGGAATTCGCTACCCCAGAGTGCGGTGGATGCTGGAACATTATGTCTATTTAAGGAGGTGTTTGTGATGATAGGCATAAAACATGATGTACATAATGTTATGCATGACATCCGACCACTAGGTGGCAGTGTTAAAACTGATTTATGTTGTGGAATTAGCGCATTGTGTCACCTCAACAGCTTTGGTTTAGCGGTAATGTAGACGAAAATTGGAGGGTATTTAAGCAGCATTTTAAACTTTATGTTGCAGCCCTTGATCTGCAGGCACAGCCCGATGAAAGGTGTATTGAGTTGATGCTCACTGTAGCAGGCCCCCAAGCAATTGAAATCTTCAACATTTTGTCTTGGAAAATGAGGCTGTCAGCAAATGTTTTGATGAAGTGCTTAAACTCCTCTAAAAAATTTAAACCTTCAAGCGCAAAAGAAGGGCAATGATGACTTAAGAATCTGCAGGGATCCGAAGGACTTGAATCTCAATATCAAAAGGGAACACTACCTTATACCAATGAGGGAGGAGATAACGTGTGAAATGGCAGGAGCAACCTGCTTCAGAAAATTGGACGCGTCGCAAGGCAGCTGAAACTTGATAAAGAAAGCACTGGATTGTGCACCTTGAACCCATCCTCTGGGAGATATTGTTTTTTAAGAATGCCATTTGGCATCATCTCGGCTTCAGAGATCTTTCATCGTGCCATGGAGCATATAGTCAAAGGCAGAGGATAGTGAGTGCCTGGACCATGTTGCTAGGGGAGGCTGTGGAAGCAGATACATTAACGGCGTTCTAAAGGCATCTTGACAAACGCATGGAGAGGATGGGTATAGAGAGATAGGGCACAAGGAAGTACTGAGGGTTTTGGCAAAGGGCGGTATCATAACCAGTACAGGCTTGGAGGGCAGAAGGGCTTCTTCCTGTGCTGTATTGTTCTTTGAATTCTGTGGGTCTGTGTGTATGTGGATGACATTATTATTTGGGGGTCAACTCGGGAAGAACATGATAAATGGCTTCTAAGGGTCCTAAAAAGTATCGAGAAAAATGGTTTAAAGTTGAGCAGATCGAAGTGTCAAGTCGGGGTGCATAGCATCACCTTCCTGGGAGAGACGATGTCTGCACAAGGTGTTCAGCCCGATCAAGACAAGATAAGGGCAATTCTGCAGATGCCAGTCCCAACGGACAGAAAAGGCATTTTAAGAATGCTGGGCGTGATACATTTTGTGGGCAAGTTGATCCCCAACTTGGCAGCCAAAACAGCACATCTGAGCGAGACCATAAAGAAAGATGTACCATTCCAGTGGTCCAGCAACCATGAACAAGAGTGGCAGCCGTTGCAGGTTTCACTCACCACGGCGACAGTTTTTACGTTTTTTGACCCAGCCAAAAGTACAAAAATCTCAACTGATGTGGTTCAGGCGCGTTCCTGCTCCAGCAGGGTCTGGAAGGAGACTGGCTGCCAGTGGCATAAGACACCGAACGGTGATTCGCACCAACTAAAAGAGTGTCTCGGGCTCATTAATGGGCTGACGACGTTCCATGATTATGTGTCTGGGCTTCCAACCTTCATTGTGGAGACTGACCACAGGGCACTGGTCACCATCATAAAAACCTTCGAAGGAGCCCTAGTGGCTGATAAATGAAATTTTGGAGGTTGACGGCAAGTATTCAGAAGATCCCACCCCAGCAGGAAGTTACTGCAGACATAGTTTGATCTATTATCCACAGGCAAGGCGGTGCACCAGTTGAGGCAGGCAGAAGGAGCATTATACGAGTATGGGGCGAAGGCCAGCCATTTGTTAGGTGGTCAGTTTAAGCAGCAGGCGGCCTTCCGGGAGATTGTTCAGATACGGGAGGCAAGTGGGGGATTGGTGTCCGCTCCGGAGACGGTGAATAGGGTATTTGAGTTTTATCAAAAGCTGTACAGGTCAGAACCGCTGGGAGATAAGTCAGATATGGTGGAGATTTTGGAGGGATTGATTGCCTTATGGTGGAGGAGGAAGATAGGGAGGATTTTGGAGGAGCCATAGGGAAAATGCAGACGGGCAAGGCAACGGTGCCAGATGAGTTCCCAATGGGTTTCCTCCAGGTGCTCTGCGTGGGTTTCCTCCAGGTGCTCCGGTTTCCTCCCATAGTCATAGAACATACAGTGCAGAAGGAGGCCATTCCGCCCATCAGGTATGCACCGACCCCTTAAGCCCTCACTTCCACCATATCCCCGTAACCCAATAACCCTTCCTAACCTCATTGGACACTAAGGGCAATTTAGCGTGGCCAATCCATGTCTTTGGACTGTGGGAGGAAACGGGAGCACCCGGAGGAAACCCACGCAGACACGGGGAGAACGTGCAGACTCCGCACAGACAGTGACCCAGCGGGGAATCGAACCTGGGACCCTGGCACTGTGAAGCAACAGTGCTTGCCACTGTGCTACCGTGTTGCCCTTAAGATGTGTGGATTAAGTGGATTGGCCATGATCAATTGCCCCTTAGCGTCCAAAAGATTAGGTGGGGTTACGGGAATAGGGTGGGGGAGTGGGTTGAGACATCGTGTGTTTTATATTCCTGTGCCATAACCTGCACCTGCACGGGATTTATGGGATGGGAATGGTTGTATTTCCTGTGTTTCTTGCGGAATACGGGCTTCCCCACTCAGGGGGCGGGGAAAGCTCAATCGACATTGCATATAAGTTCAGGAAGTGGGGGACTGGCCAGCCCAGACCTGGTTGGGTACCACCAGAAGCAGTGTACCTTAAACCTCGTAAATAAACCTTTGTTTCTTTTGGTAAAACTCGGTGTGGACTCCCCGTGCCGTCAGGATGCTCTTTCAGAGGGTCAGTGCCGATTGATGGTCAGAATGGCCTCCTTCTGGATTGTAGGGATTCGGTGATTCTATAACCTATACTTGGTGTACCCGGCACTAATTCAAAACCTGCAGAAATCTTGAAAGGGTAGTGACAGACTTGAAGAGGACAGAGGGGCTGATGGACCAGGCGGACAAGTGGCACATGAAAATGAACGCATAGCAGTGTGAAATGATTAATTTTGGTAGAAATAATATGGAGAGACAATCTGAAATAAAGAGTTCAATTATAGAGGTACTGGAGAAGTGGACGTGGAGATATTTGTGGACAAATCACTGAAGGTGGTGGGACAGGTTGAGAGCCAGGTTAATAGAGCAAACAATATTCTAGGCTTTATTAATAGGGGCAGAGAGTATTAAAAATACCACCACATGGTCGATGGCATTAAACGAAGAGCAGATTCCCTGTCGATGATTAAGAGAATGTGGTGTGTCTATCAGAGTTTAACATCAGACAGGCTACAATGCTGGTTGGAAGTTTCTATATTGGATAGGCATATGGGGTGCACTAGATTGGGAGTAGGTTGATTTGATCTTAGTTTCAGACTAGTTGGGCACAACATCGTGGGCCGAAGGGCCTGTACTGTGCTGTACAGTTCTATGTTCTATTGTTCTATGTGACTGCGTCAGCACTACAGAGCACGGGACTCCGAATCAGCTTTGCTCAATGGGGCAACACAGGTACAGGAAACTGAGCCTCAGACCGGTATGTAGGAGGGACAATGATTGTCAGATCTGATAGTATCATGGGGCTGGCTGGAGGAGATTATAGAGATAGGGAGGGGCTAGACCATGGTAGAATATAATTGGAGTGACAATGGAAAAGGAGGCCATTCAGCCAATCGAGTCAGCAACGGCCCTCTGAATGTGCACCTTACCTAGGCACATTCCCCCGCCGTCCCACCTAACCCCCGGACACCAAGGGGCAATTTAGCATGGTTAATCCACCTAACCTGCACACCTTTGGACTGTGGGAGGAAACCGGAGCAACCGAAGGAAACCCACGCACACACGGGAAGAAAGTACAGCCTCCGCACGGACAATTACTCGAGGCTGGAATTTAACCCGGGACCCTGGTGCTGTGAGGAAGTAGTGCCAACCACTGTGTCACCGTGTCGATGATTAAGAGAATGTGGTGTGTCTAACAGAGTTTAACATCAGACAGGCTACAATGCTGGTTGGAAGTTTCTTTATTTCAGGGTGAAGGGCAGGGTTTTAACAATAGATTACACACACAGTAAAGCTTCACACACTAGACCTGGGAACAGGAAGGATCTCCCAGTACAGCTCCTCTAGAGCCAGTCAGTGTAGGCCCACACTCAATGAGTCCTAGGGCAACTGCATCAGAGTGGCTCACACACAAGAGCAAAACCATGCGATGAAGATCAATATGTAGTTATCCCAGTGATATCGAATCTTCATGGTAGGTAATAAAGAAAAACACACATGAGGAATTCAAAACCGAGTGATGTTGGACAGCTAGCTTGGTGAGCCGTGAGCCTGAATCCTTGGCTGAGGTTCAGCATCTTCCTTCTCTTCTTAATGCTGAACACAGACATCGCTGCAGCCTTGGCCAGGCCAGGTCTGAAATCAAAAAACAAAGAAAACTAGAACTGAGATCAGACATTGACGGGCAGTGTTTATCTTGGAGTTTTATTTTGAAAAGGTCGTGTTAGTTCCCTGTCTCCTCCCTGAATCGTCACTGTGATCAAGTTTGATCAGATCCCTGGAGGTTAACTCCCTGTGTTATCTATCTCCATTCAAACTCCCTCATTCTTGTCCGTGCTCCCAACTCAGTTCCATCTCCCTGCTACCTCATCTCAGACCGATCCAGGTTCTTCACAACCTTGCTGTCATTTTTCACCCCAAGATGAGCTTCCAAACCTTATATCCATGTCGTCACTGTGACCGTCTCTTTCCATCTCAGTCACATCTTCAGACTTCACCCCTGTCTCTGCTAAGCTATTGCTGAAACTCTTACCCATGCCATCATTCTGTCAACACTGAACGTTTCCAACACATTCTGCGCTGCTCTTCTGCACCGGGGGCCAGTTTAGCTCAGTGGGCTAGACAGCTGGTTTGTGATGCAAAACAAGGTCAGCAGCGGGGGTTCAATTCCCGTACCGGCTAAGATTACTCATGAAGGCCCTGCCTTCTCAACCTTGTCCCTCACCTGAGGAGTGGAGGTCCTCAGGTTAAACCACCACTGGTCAGCTCTTGCCCTCAAACGGAAAAGCAGCCTCTGGTCATCTGGGACGATGGCGACTTTACCTTGCTCCTCCACTTTGTTACACTCCGCTGCTCCGATCTTAGTTTATGCTGTCCTGTATTGTACTGCACTGCTGACCGACATTCACACTAGGTTACCAAATTTTGGGACAGGATTCTCCACCAGCCGATGGTGGAAACGCGATTGGGCGGAGAATCGGTTCCGGCGCTGAAATCGTGGCGGGCGCCGATTTCACGCCAAATCGCAATTCTCCATCAACTTGACAGTGGCGTCCATGAGTTCCAGAACGCATGTACAGTAAACACCGTTTGCATATCATTAGCCGGCCTGACCCAGTACTCTCCAGCAACACCGGCGCCGAACGTGGACCAATGCAGCGACTGTGGAGGGGCCAGCACCGGCGCCACGTGGAACACAATCGATTCCAGAGAAAACTGTGTGGGATTCGCTGGGCCCGCGATTGACACCCAGGCGGCTGACACGCTGAAGCCGCATATACACGTTACAATGCCAACACACACATGCCAGTCAATGAGATGGCACTGATCATGCTGGAACGCACCCATCCCGCTGATGGGTTGGCTTGGCCCAGTGGGCACCTAGGGGGGGCAGGGGGGGACCCATATGACCCGTGACCCTTGTCATGATATGCAGACACACATAATGATATACAGACAAGCAGCTAATGGACACAGAGAACAGGACATGACCAATAAGCAGGCAGGACAATCAGGGGTGGGATCTGACTATAAAAGACACGAGGCACTCACACTCCGCCTCTTTCCACTGATGAACATCTACAGAGTGAGTCAGGGTGTTGCTACAATCTCACACCTCCAGCACGTGGCTAAGAGCTAGTCTGGTTCAGTCAGACAGAGTAACCACACTTAGGTTAGCAGAGAGTCGAACTCATAGAGAACTGTGCTAACTGTGCTATTAGATCAATAAACCTGACTGAACTAACTTCAAGGTCTGGAGTATCTTTCTAAGCTGCATCCAGTTGCAGCCAGTGTTAGACCAGTGTACCTAACACGACAGCCCTAAGTTCAAAGTGGGCTGTCAGTGGCATGCGCGGCTGCATGGCCGCCTTGCCGGCTGCGGCAATGGTGTTCCATGTCTGTCCACCCCGACTCTACAGCCCACCTTCTGGCCCCCCCAGCTACTTCCCCTGGCAGAAGCTCCCCCGGCCAGCGGCACAACTATCAGCAAACTCTGGCAATGTTGGACACTTTCCGTATCCCCTCTCCCTCACCAATCACAACGCCAGTTTCATGAGTTTTAAAAGCACAAGTGAACCTTGCCATCGGGAATTCGACCTATCGGAGGTGGAGCTTCAGCAAATCGCTATTCTCCGTCACCTCAACAACGGTGTCAATGTGGTCTGTAACGCACACACAGTAAACGCCATTTGCATATAATTAGCGGCCCGATCCGGTATTCTCCAGGGCATCCGCGATTTTCCACCTCCGATGGGCCGAGTTCCCGATGGTACGGTTCACTAGTGCTTTTAAAACTTGTGAAACCGGTGTGGTGGCTGCGGAGGGAGAGAGGGGTATGGAAAATGTCCCACAGCGCCATAGTTTGCTGGCAGTTGTGACCGCTGGCTGGGGGGGGGGTTTCTGCCAGGGACGTGGGGAGTAGTGGGGTCTGTCAGGAGGTGGGCTGTGGGGTCGGGGTGGATGGGCACGGAACACCATTGCCGCAGCCGGCAAGGCAGCCATGCGGCTGCGTACACCACTAACACCCACTGTGCACATAGTGCCCTCTGGCCCCAGACGACCCAACAGCTGCATGGGCACACTCCAGCACAACCAGTGCAATCTTGTTGGCTGGGATGAGTGTGTGTAGGGATTGTAATGTGTATGTGCGGCTCCAGCTTGTCAGCCTCCCGAGTGTCAATCACAGACTCAGCGAATCCTGCACCATTTCCCATTGGAATCGATTGTGTTCCACGTGGCGCCGGTGCCAGCCCCTCCACAGTCGCTGAATCGATCCAGGTTCGGTGCCAGTCTTGCTGTCATGTGGCCACGCATTTTGCGTCGGCGTCAACACTTAGTCCCAGAAACGCGAATCCCGCCCGAAGTGCTGACGCCGGGACTGAATTACGAGTGTTCTACTGCCCTGAAAGCGGTGCCAGTCACAGAGCGATTCGAGCGATTGGGTAACACTGGTGCCACGTGGAACTAATTCAGTTCTCATAGATTATCATAGAATTTACAGGGCAGAAGGAGGCCATCCGGCCCATCGAGTCTGCACCGGCTCTTGGAAAGAGCACCCTACCCAAGGTCAAATCCTCCACCCTATCCCCATAACCTAGTAACCCCACCCAACACTAAGGGCAATTTTGGACACTAAGGGCAATTTAGCATGGCCAATCCACCTAACCTGCACATCTTTGGACTGTGGGAGGAAACCGGAGCACCCGGAGGAAACCCACGCACACACAGGGAGGATGTGCAGACTCCGCACAGACAGTGACCCAAGCCGGAATCAAACCTGGGACCCTGGAGTTGTGAAGCAATTGTGCTATCCACAATACTACCGCGCTGCCCTGAAATGCATGCCGGTATGTGATTCGACAGGGTTAGGACAGCACTGGAGAGCTTGACAAGCAGGAGCTGCATATAGGCATTCCACTCCCCACACAACCTCATCGCAGCCAAAACGATGGGCACTGATAGTGCTGGAGCACGCCCACCATGGGTTTGCTGAGGCCAGAGGGTACCTCGTGGGGTGGCCTGGGATGGCAGCCGTACGACCCCAGGCGCTAAGTTCACAGTGGGCAGTCAGCAGCATACACAGCCGGATGTCTGCATTACAGGCTGCAGCGATGATGTTCCATGCCCGTCCATCCCGACCCCATGGCCCACGTCCTGGGTGCCTCCCACTACTTTCCTGGCAGAAGTCCCCTGGCCAGTGACACAACTGTCAGCACACTATAGCGATGTTGGGACGGTTTTCGTACCCCGTCTCTCTCCCTCAGAAACCAGGGCGGCAGTTTCCCGATTTCAAATACCATAAGTGAACCTCGCTGTCGGTAATTCTGATTGGTGGAGGCGGAGCATGGCAGGAGGGCTGGAAATGGCCGAGTCGGGCCCGTTAATGATTTTCCAATGGTGTTTACTGTACAATTTACATGCCCACACTGGCGTGTGGTGAAGAATGCATCCAGGCCGCTATTGAGGCACCGGAACATGACATTCCATCCTGCCGGAATGCTGGCATCGATTTTCAGCCGACGTGCAATTCTCCACCCGATTGCGTTTCGCGATTTTGGCGTCACTGGACGGTTAATCCCGCCCCACATCTTTGTTTTCAAATCCCTCCCCGGTCTGTGTAACCTCCAGGATATCTGACCTCATGCACGACCTTGATTTTAATCACTCCACCATTGCTAACTGCGATGTTAGCTGCCGAGAGATTTATAAGAGATAGGATGTATAATCATCTGGAAAGGAATAATTTGATTAGAGATAGTCAACATGGTTTTGTGAAGGGTAGGTCATGCCTCACAAATCGTATTGAGTTCTTTGAGAAGGTGACCAAACAGGTGGATGAGGGTAAAGCAGTTGATGTGGTGTATATGGATTTCAGTAAAGCGTTTGATAAGGTTCCCCACGGTATGCTACTGCAGAAAATACGGAGGCATGGGATTCAGGGTGGTTTAGCAGTTTGGATCAGAAATTGGCTAGCTGGAAGAAGACAAAGGGTGGTGGTTGATGGGAAATGTTCAGACTGGAGTCCAGTTACTAGTGGTGTACCACAAGGATCTGTTTTGGGGCCACTGCTGTTTGTCATTTTTATAAATGACCTGGAGGAGGGCGTAGAAGGATGGGTGAGTAAATTTGCAGATGACACTAAAGTCAGTGGAGTTGTGGACAGTGGGGAAGGATGTTACAAGTTACAGAGGGACATAGATAAGCTGCAGCGCTGTGCTGAGAGGTGGCAAATGGAGTTTAATGCAGAAAAGTGTGAGGTGATCCATTTTGGAAGGAATAACAGGAAGACAGAGTACTGGGCTCATGGTAAAATTCTTGGCAGTGTGGATGAGCAGAAAGATCTCGGTGTCCATGTACATAGATCCCTGAAAGTTGCCACCCACGTTGAGAGGGTTGTTAAGAAGGCGTACGGTGTGTTAGCTTTTATTGGTAGAGGGATTGAGTTTCGGAGCCATGAGGTCATGTTGCAGCTGTACAAAACTCTGGTGCAGCCGCATTTGGAGTATTGCGTGCAATTCTGGTCACCGCATTATAGGAAGGATGTGGAAGCATTGGAAAGGGTGCAGAGGAGATTTACCAGAATGTTGCCTGGTATGGAGGGAAGATCTTAAGAGGAAAGGCTGAGTGACTTGAGGCTGTTTTCCTTAGAGAGAAGAAGGTTAAGAGATGACTTAATTGAGGCATACAAGATGATCAGAGGATTGGATAGGGTGGACAGTGAGAGCCTTTTTCCTCGGATGGCGATGTCTAGCACGAGGGGACACAGCTTTAAATTGAGGGGAGATAGATATAAGACAGATGTCAGAGGTAGGTTCTTTACTCAGAGAGTAGTAAGGGCGAGGAATGCCCTGCCTGCAACTCGCCAACACTAAGGGCATTCAAATGGTCATTGGATAGACATATGGACGATAAGGGAATAGTGTAGATGGGCTTTAGAGTGGTTTCACAGGTCAGCGCAACATTGAGGGCCGAAGGCCTGTACTGTGCTGTAATGTTCTATGTTCTATGAGTACCGTCTCTCCTCATATCCTTCCCGCCCCCCATACCATCCCTCTCTCCCACCCGTACACTCCCCCCATACTTCCCTCTCTCCCCATATTCCCCCGCCTCCATACCATACCCCCCCCGCCCCACCCACACCCACCCCCGTACCTCCCTCTCTCCCCATATTCTCCCTTCCCCCAAGACCATCCGTCTCTCCCACTCCATACTATCCCTCTCTTCCCATACCATCCCTCCCTCCCCATGCACTCTCTTCCAAATCTCTCTGCACCCATATTCTCCCACCTACCTCCTCCCCATTACTTCACTCCCTCCCTGATACCTCCCTTCCCCCATACCAACTCCCAAACCTCCATCCTCACCATACCTCCCTCTTCCTGCCCTCCCTCCCTCACTCCTGCTTGGTGCCAAGTTTTGTTTAATACAGTTGCTATGAAGGGCCCTGTGATGTTTTACTACATTGGTGATACATACAAGAAGGTTCTTCCTGTTTTATCTCTCCCAACCACTTCGACACAGAGTTGGGAATTGCACACAAGGATTGGTGAAACAATAATGTGGGTTCTTTATCTGAAGACAGGACTCTATCCAGGGACTGTTCACTGGGAGACGATTGACTGCTGCTGTAGGCTGACTACTAAGTTATTGGACAAATACACCATCGTATTGAGTGGTAATGATTGAGGGCAGCGGAAGGTATGGTTTCTTAAAGGTACATATACATCATATCACATCACCCTCTCACTATGTATCCATCCACACACTCCTCCCCATTCTCCGTCTCTCCTCCTGTCCAAGCACAATATTGAAGCTTACCTCTGGAACCTGAATGGAGAGCTGCGACAGATCACTTACGGCACTGTAAAGGCACAAAACAGGGACTGGTGAATGATCAGCATTGACCCAGAACAGCAGGAGCAGAAAGGCAAGAGCACAACACTCAACCCAAAATGATCAGAGTTGTCGAAGAGCGAATAACCACACAGCAAGAGAACTACCTGGAGCAGGTTCACTCGCCCAGCAATGTGGAGTGCGGCACTGTCAGAGGGTCAGTACTGAGGGAGTGCGGCACTGTCAGAGGGTCAGTACTGAGGGAGTGCGGCACTGTCAGAGGGTCAGTACTGAGGGAGTGCGGCACTGTCAGAGGGTCAGTACTGAGGGAGTGCAGCACTGTCAGAGTGTCAGTACTGAGGGAGTGCGGCACTGTCAGAGGGTCAGTACTGAGGGAATGCTGCACTGTCAGAGGGTGAGTACTGAGGGAGTGCTGCATTGTCAGAGGGTCAGTACTGAGGGAGTGCGGCACTGTCAGAGGGTCAGTACTGAGAGAGTGCAGCACTGTCAGAGGGTCAGTACTGAGGGAATGCTGCACTGTCAGAGGGTGAGTACTGAGGGAGTGCTGCATTGTCAGAGGGTCAGTACTGAGGGAGTGCGGCACTGTCAGAGTGACAGTACTGAGAGAGTGCAGCACTGTCAGAGGGTCAGTACTGAGGGAATGCTGCACTGTCAGAGGGTCAGTACTGAGGGAGTGCGGCACTGTCAGAGGGTCAGTACAGAGTGAGTGCTGCACTGTCAGAGGGTGAGTACTGAGGGAGTGCGGCACTGTCAGAGTGACAGTACTGAGAGAGTGCAGCACTGTCAGAGGGTGAGTACTGAGGGAGTGCTGCATTGTCAGAGGGTCAGTACTGAGGGAGTGCGGCACTGTCAGAGGGTCAGTACTGAGGGAGTGCAGCACTGTCAGAGGGTCAGTACTGAGGGAATGCTGCACTGTCAGAGGGTGAGTACTGAGGGAGTGCTGCGCTGTCAGAGGGTCAGTACAGAGTGAGTGCTGCACTGTCAGAGGGTCAGTACTGCGGGAGTGCTGCACTGTCACAGGGTCCGTAGTGAGGGAGTGCTGCACTGTCAGAGGGTCAGTACTGAGGGAGTGTGGTACATCACTCCCATCCCTAAATCAAATTAATAGCCTTTGTCAGAACACATTTTATTTGGCGTGTTTACATCTCAAAAGTGTGTAATTAGCAATAAATTGTTTTGGGAGATATTAAGGCGATAGACGGAGCTGCAGGAATGCATATTGTTTTCTTCAGTCAGCTGTGTTCCCATAGGGACTTGAATCATACTTCAGGCCACCCTATGAACACCCCCTTACCTCTGACCTCTAGTTTACACTCGCTCTTGGCCTCTCCCAGGTGGTTGGCAGCCTGGCAGCTGTAGGTCCCAGCATCAAATGGGCTTGGCTTGCGAATCTCCAGGGTTAACACCCCTTGATTACTGAACATTCTGTAGCGGGGGTCAGCCGATAGATCTACATGGTTCTTACACCATATCACCTTGGGCTGGAGGAAGGGGCGAGAGAGAGAATGAGAAGGAAAGGCAGGGAGGGAGTCGTTGGAGGAAAGGGCAGAGAGAATAACGCAGGAAGGAAGGGAAGAAAGGAGGGTGAGTGGTATAAAGTAACGGTGGAGAGTGTAGGGCAAGAAAAAGAGGGGAGGGAGAGAGCAAGAGAGAGAAACACAGACGAGGTGGGGGAGATATTGGGGTGGAGAGACAGAGAAAGTTTAATAAGACTGGTCATTCAAATTGACTGGCTAAGTTTCTCGCTGATGTTGGTCAATATTACCTTGGGGCTCCCTCGCAGGGCACAGCTCAGGGTGGCATTGTACCCACAAATCACTGAGCGATTCATGAGCGGGCGTGTGAATTTGGGTGGCTCCGTGAAGTCATGCTGCTTGTAGCTGGGTGGTTTGTACTCAGTTCCTGCCAGAGACACCAAGAAGAGGCTCAGCTAAAACCTGCAAATACCCATACCCTCTCCACCTCCTCAAGCCACCCTCCAACACGCTCTTTGGCCTCTGAACTTGAGCCTCTTGAAATGACCTCTCCCCTTGACCACTGATTATCAAATCCCTTTGTGCTGTAGATAGATTGGCAAGTGGGGAAATTAATCTGACTGTTGTCATGAGAATGTCGCTTTAAGATATGTTTGTCTGCTCAAGTGGCTGCAGTGATGTCAGAGTGTGGGTGGAGCTGAGCTCTGGCTCTGTTTTTTAGTTTCGCTTTGAGGAAAAGCTTGTGTGTGTCTGTTTTTTGGTTTCGTTTAGTGTTGGGAGCTGAAGCCAGCCAAAGAAGGTGTAATTGTGATCTCTCTGTGATCTAAAGACTATCTCTAGATCATTTGGTTAATTCAGAGTGATAACTGCTCTCAGTAGAGAATTTAAACCTGGTGTGCTTCTGTAAAAAGGATTTTTGTCTTATGGATGTTAAAAGGAAAGTTTAAGGATTACTTAGAGTGTTGTATTCTTTGGGGGGTGTATTTGAATTGATGGTTGCTAAGATGTTCACTGTATGTTTTAAAAAGGTTAACTTAGTTCATAGAATAAACATTGTTTTGCTTTAAAAATTACTTTTAAATTTCTGCTGCACCACACCTGTAGAGTGGGCCGTGTGCTCCCCATGCCACAATCTATTAAAAGTCGTGGGTTAGGTGAACTCCATGATACACTTTGGGCTTCTCTAAACCCTGACCCATAATACTGTACCTTCACCATACATCAGGCAATTTTTATGGATCCACCACCCTCTGGAGCAAGACTCCCCCATCCGAGTTCTGAAAAACGCTGAGTGCCACCACTGGCTGGAGGGTGTAACTGTAACGTGACAGCTTTCCATTGGTAACTCTCATTTGGAATGTTGACATACTAAAGATACATCAATACAGAGTCCTGGAGTTTATAAAGGGGAATTAATTATTACATATCTTGTGCTCGAATGACAACCCTTCCCCGAACCAATTCCAGCGTCTACCCTGGCGACACTAGGCCCAATGCCTGCTCTCTGATCAGTGCACTTTTGGGAGGATTTCAGAGCCTCCACCGTTGTGAGTCCCCCTCCTCCCAATCACTGTTCATGGTCCCTATGTTGCGGTAGGCTTACCTGGCTTTTGGATGTAGACACTATCCTTGGACTGGCAAGCCTCATCACTCAGGCCGCACATATTCTCAGTGAAGACTCGGAAGAAATATTCATTCCCCACGACCAGTTCTGACACAGAGCACTGAGCACGGCGATAGTGTTCATAGACTGTGAACCACTCCTGAATGATCACACATAGCAGTGTGGGGGGGGGGGGGGGGGGGGGGGGTGAAAGTCAGGAGGGAAAGATAGGGAGGGGAATTCAAGGGAGAGAGAGACGGACAAAGGAGGCAGAGAAACATCACGCAAGAAAGATGTGAGAGGGAGTTAGAGAGAAGCACAAGGTAAAGGAAGATTCTGTTTGAATACAAACAGTAGAATTGTCAGTATTTTAAAGATTGAAACTGGACTGGAAGGAACTAGTAGATTGCCCACAATATCTCCCCCTCCACCTGAGTTACCATCTTCAGATCGCAATTACTTTTGTCTGATTCAATCGGATTGGGTTGAACCACATTCAGTGACAAACATTTGTACAGTGCATCGCCACTCCCCCAGAATTGAGCTCACTCCTCCCCCTCTCATCCCATCCACCCCCTCCTTGCCCCTGGACACCCTCCCTCAACTACCCTCCCTCTTGCTCCTCCGAACATAGAACATAGACCATACAGTGCAGAAGGAGGCCATTCGGCCCATCGGGTCTGCACCGACCCACTAAGCCCTATCCCTGTAACCCAATAACCCCTCCAAACCTTTTTGGACACGAAGGGCAATTTATCACGGCCAATCCACCTAAACTGCACGTCTTTGGACTGTGGGGGGAAACCAGAGCACCCGGAGGAAACCCACGCAGACACAGGGAGAACGTGCAGACTCCGCACAGTCAGTGACCCAGCGGGAAATCAAACCTGGGACCCTGGCACTGTGAAGCCACTGTGCTATCCACTTGTGCTACCGTGCTGCCCCTTGCTCACTCGCCTTCTCCTCCTCTGCATCCACTCATGCCCCTCCTCCTCCGTCCCTCCCTCTCTACATTTCCCCGCTCTCCCTTACCCATTTTTGGACTACTGGGAACTCCCAGCCCCAACCCAGTCACACTCCTCCCATCTCCTCTCTCACTCCCTTTCACTCCCTCTCTCCCTCCCTTCATTCGCCCACTCCCTCGTTCCCCCTCACTCTGTCACTACCCTCTCTCTCACTCACCCTCCCCTCACTCGTTGTCACCCTCAAACCCCCCTCACCTCATTCCCCCTCCCCCTCACTCACTCTCACCCTCAAACCCCCTCCCCTCACTTGCCCTCCCTCCTGCCTCCTCCCCCACATTAATCCTCCCCCTCACTTTCCCTCACTCTCCCTCCTATCCGCCTCAAATGCGATTTGGTTCCTTTTGTATTCAGTGTCATAGTGGGACCTCTGGACCAGGTTCACCCGGGGCTGGGGGAGTGGGAGGGTTTGAGGGTCAGTTGCCCAACAGTGTGAGGGTGATTGTGGGGTTGATCACTGTATCCAAGCTGGTGCCTGGCGAAAGTCACTGACCAGAGTGGCAATGGCCTGGCATTGACCAGAGTGGCAAAGGCCAGGCATTGACCAGAATGGCAATGGTCCACCTTTGACCAGAGTGGCAATGGCCTGGCATTGACCAGAGTGGCAATGGCCTGGCATTGACCAGAGTGGCAATGGCCTGGCATTGACCAGAGTGGCAATGGCCTGGCTTTGACCAGAGTAGCAATGGGTTGGCATTGACCAGAATGGCAATGGCCTGGCATTGACCAGAGTAGCAATGGCCTGGCATTGACCAGAGTGGCAATGGTCCACCATTGACCAGAGTGGCAATGGTCTGGCATTGACCAGAGTGGCAATGGGCTGGCATTGACCAGAGTGGCAATGGGCTGGCATTGACCAGAGTGGCAATGGGCTGGCATTGACCAGAGTGGCAATGGTCTGGCATTGACCAGAGTGGCAAAGGCCAGGCATTAACCAGAGTGGCAATAGTCCACCGTTGACCAGAGTGGCAATGGTCCGCCATTGACCAGAGTGGCAATAGTCCACCGTTGACCAGAGTGGTAATGGCCTGGTATTAGCCAGAGTGGAAATGGTCTAGCATTGACCAAAGTGGCAATGGTCCACTCAGTGTGCTAACAGTGTGGGCAGCACGGTCGCATAGTGGGTAGCACTGTTGCTGCACAGCTCCAGGGTCCCAGGTTTGATTCCCGTCTGGGTCACAGTCTGTGTGGAGTCTGCACGTTCTCCCTGTGTCTGCGTGGGTTTCCTCCGGGTGCTCCAGTTCCCTCCCACAAGTACCGAAAGACGTGCTGTTAGGTGAATTGGATATTCTGAATTCGCCCTCAGTGTACCCGAACAGGCTCCGGAATGTGGCGACGAGTGGCTTTTCACAGTAACTTCATTGGAGTGTTAATGCAAGCCTACTTGTGACAATAATGATTATAACAAAAACATGGCCACCCAGTCCACATATTCTTACCATGGTCTTCTTGTCAGCCTTCTGGATGGTGTATCCGCTGATTTCACAGTTTCCATCATCCTTGGGGGGCACCCAGGATAGAGCCACATTCAATCCCCACACCTCTCCAATCTTCACATTTAGTGGGGGGCCTGGCTTGTCTGAGAGAGGAAATGGGAGATGGTGAGGATTACTCAGCAAGGGGACCTGAATGGTCTGGGAGAGGGGAGTGAGGGGGGATGGCAGTGAGAATATAACAAAACTGCCTGGCACTGGGGCAGGAGGGCTGCACTCAGTATCGCAGGAGCTTTACTCTGTATCGAACACTGGCCTTCCTGTTGAAATGTACAACAGGAGGAGATGCTGCCCCACCATTCAATTAGACCAGGGCTGATCTGTATCTTAATTCAATCTACCCACTTGATCTCATTTTAAGGGACAGCACAGTAGCACACTGGTTAGCACTGTTGCTTCACAGCTCCAGGGTCCCGAGTTCGATTCCTGATTGTGTCACTGTCCATGTGGAGTCTGCACGTTCTCCCCGTGTCTGCGTGGGTTTCCTCCGGGTGCTCCGGTTTCCTCCCACAAGTCCCGAAAGACGTGCTATTAGGTAATTTGGACATTCTGAATTCTCCCTCTGTGTACCCGAACAGGCGCCGGAATGTGGCGACTAGGGGCTTTTCACAGTAACTTCATTGCAGTGTTAATCTAAGCCTACTTGTGACAATAATAAAGATTATTATTATTGGTAATGATATGCAAACAGTGTTTATTGTACGTGCAATCCGGTATGCAGCGACACCGCAGTCGAGGTGACGAAGAATCACGATTTAGCGTCAAATCGGTGCCCGCTACGATTTGGCCGTTGGAATCTATTCTCCGCCCAATCACGTTTCACGATTTCAGTGTCAGCAAACTGAGAAACCCGCCCATGGACTTTCACGACAGCAAAATCGATGCCAAACCTGTATCGATTCAGCGACTGTGGAGGGGCTGGCATCGGCGCACATCGAGATCCCGACAGCAAGGTTCACTTGTGCTTTTAAAAATCATGAAACTGGCCTCGTGGCTGCTGAGGGAGAGAGAGGGGGTACAGAGAGTGTCCAACATCCCAATCGATTCAAATGAAAAATGGTGCAGGATTCGCCGGGTCCGAAATTGACACTCGGGAGGCTGACAAGCTGGTGCCGCACATACACATTACAATCCCTACACACACACATCCCAGCCAACAAGATTGCACTGGTTGTGCTGGAGTGTGCCCATGCAGCTGTTGGGTCGTCTGGGGCCAGAGGGCACCTATGGGGGTGACCTGGGCGTACAGCTATATGACCCGTGGCCCTAAGTTCACAGTGGGCTGTTAGTGGTGTGCGCAGCTGCATGGCTGCCTTGCCAGCTGCGGCAATGGTGTTCCGTGCCCGTCCACTCCAACCCCACAGCCCACCTCCTGGCCACCCCCCGCTACTCCCCCAGTCCTGGCAGAAACCCCCCGGCCAGTGGTGCAACTATCAGCACACTATGGGGATGTTGGACACTCTCTGTACCCCCTCTCTCTCCCTCAGCAGCCACGAGGCCAGTTTCATGATTTTTAAAAGCACAAGTGAACCTTGCTGTCGGGATCTCGACCCATCGGAAGCGGAGCATCTCGGAGGCCCCGGAGAATACCGGGTCGGGCCCGCTAATGACATGCAAACGGTGTCAACTGTACGTGCGTTGCGGAACGCATTGAGGTGAAGTAGAATTGTGATTTGCCGTCAAATCGGCCCCGCCGCAATTTTGGCTCGGAACCTATTCTCCGCCCAATCGCGTTTTGCGATTTCGGCATCAGCCAATGGGAAATTCACCCAGGGAATTTCTAAATGGTGAAAAATTTTAAAAGGTGCACAACCAAGTAAGACGTGGTTGGGGTGGAGGGTGGTCCAGGAACATGCATCATTAAAATATCCTGAACAGGTACACTGTGCTAATCTGGAAATGCCCGGATTTTAGGCCCAATAAAATTGGACACTCTAAATTAAGAATTGAACATTTTAAAATCAAACTGCAATCAACACCAGTTGGCTGATGGGAATTCGAACTTGACCAAACTCAAATACACTAAGCACAGACAGACTGCCAGGACATGTCTGGGCCTACTTTGTCAATCACCCATCAGCAGATATCAGCCCCATTCATTTGCATCGATTTGCTTTGGGTTGTCCAGGTTGAGCCAGACTTTCTGGCACCCAGAGGTCCTGCCATTACCGTATATAGGCAATAGGTTACGTGCAAACAACACCACCAGAGATGGACACCGAGGGACCCCCGGGGTCGGACCCCCGGGGTCGGACCCCCGGGGTCGGACCCCCCCTCCCCCCCACAGGCCACCCCCGGACCCTTCCACGCCGAGGTCCCGCCGGCTAAGAGCAGGTTAGAACGGTGCCGGCGGGACTCGGGTTTTTTGTTACGGCCGCTCGGCCCATCCTGGGGCGAGAATCGCTGGGGGGGGGGGGGGGGGGGGCGACCGGCGCTGCACTGACTGCGTCGGCGCCAATGGCACCGATTCTCTGCTCTGCGGAGAATCGCGTGCCGGCGCAATTCGCGACGGTCGCGGCGATTCTCCAGCCCGGCCCCGGGCTGAGAGAATCCTGCCCATTGTGTCCAGTTCTGGTCGCCTCATTATCGGAAGGATGTGGATGCTTTGGAGAGGGTGCAGAGGAGTCTTACCAGGATGCTGCCTGGACTGGAGGGCATGTCTAATGAAGAAAGGTTGAGGGAGCTCGGGCTTTTCTCACTGGAGCGAAGAAGGCAGAGAGGTGACTTGATAGAGGTGTACAAGGTGATGAGAGGCATGAATAGAGTGGATAGCCAGAGACTTTTCCCCAGGGTGGAAATGGCTGTCACGAGGGTACATAATTTTAAGGTGATTGGAGGAAGGTATAGGGGAGATGTCAGAGGTAGGTTCTTTACACAGAGAGTGGTGGGTGTGTGGAATGCACTGCCTGCGGAGGTGGTGGAGTCAGAGTCATTAGGGACATTTAAGCGACTCTTAGACAGGCACATGGACAGCAGTAAATTGAAGGGGTGCAGGTTAGGTTGATCTTAGATTAGGATAAATGGTCAGCATAACATTGTGGGCCAAAGGGCCGGGCCCACCCCACTCCACCCCACCCCACCCCACCCCACTCCACCCCACTGCACCCCACTCCACCGCACCCCACCCCACCCCACCCCACCCCACTGCACCCCACTCCACCGCACCCCACCCCACCCCACCCCACTCCACCCCACTGCACCCCGCTCCACCGCACCCCACCCCACTCCACCCCACTGCACCCCACTCCACCCCACCCCACCCCACTCCACCCCACTGCACCCCGCTCCACCGCACCCCACCCCACCCCACCCCACTCCACCCCACTGCACCCCGCTCCACCGCACCCCACCCCACTCCACCCCACTGCACCCCACTCCACCCCACCCCACCCCACTCCACCCCACTGCACCCCACCCCACCCCACCCCACCCCACCCCACTCCACCCCACTGCACCCCACTCCACCGCACCCCACCCCACCCCACTCCACTCCACTCCACTCCACTCCCCGCAGGGTCCCCTTCCCTGAACTGTTTCCTGATTGGGTTTTATATTGTGTGGGGAGCTCCTCCAATTAGGAGGGAGCTCCGCTTCCTAGTCACCTGAGCATCTCACATTCTGAGGTGTTGGAGGGGAATCTTATTTAATTGTTCGTTGAGTTTCTTGTGGTACCTTGTCTTGGTTTTTTTTGTACAGGCAGTCCCCTGAGATAATACCTGTTGGAGGGGAATCGGTCTCTGAGCTCCTGCTGCCTCTGTCTGTAACCCTGCTTCGGAGCTGGAGTGCTATTCTGTGTGCTGGCTGCCTTTTCTGGACTTTGAAACCTGGACTACAGCAAGAGGGAATAATGCTATGACTGGTTGGATGGAGGAGAAGTTGCTTGCAGTGGAAAGGGGGGTATTGACTAAAACATACAGCTCAACAAATAGCCCAGTTTGGCCTGTAAAAAAAGCAATTGGCACATTGACACCTGACCATTGACTACAGGAAGGCAAAGTTGTGTATTGATAAGAAAGTCCCTTTGATGGCTGATCCATCCACCATTTTTAATGCCCTAACACCAGAACTTGAATGATTTTCAGTTATAGACATGGCCAATGGCTTTTGGTCGGTACCAATCGCACAGAAGGTACAACCATGGTTGGCCCGTACCATTCAACAGCAACAGTACACCTGGACAAGACGACCACAGGGTTTTCATAATAGCCTCACTGTGTTTCACATGGCCTTACAGAACCATTTAAGGGATTGCCTGAGTTGCACTCCACCATTATCCAGTATATAGATGAAATTCTGTTAGCCACCATTAAAAAAGGATTATGAGAAAGATTTACGTGTTCTTCTGGGCTATCTCATCCAGAGGGGACATAAAGCCAGCATGGCCAAAGCACACATTGCTCAAGATGAAGTGGTCTGCTTAGGTCTTACCCAAGATAGAACAGAGGCAATTCGGGTAGCCAAAGAGCCCACCACTGTCCAAGAACGGAGATCTGTTTTGGGTTTGTGTAACTTTAACAGAAGTTGGATTGATTCGTGCACACAGTTAGCACAACCACTGAATGACCTTTTAAAGGGAAATCGGAAATCAAAAGAGGAGGTCGTCCTCACAACAGAACAGAAAAAAGCCTTTGTGAATCTGAGACAGGCCTTGTGCTCAGTACCAGCTTGAGGAATTCCAAACAACGGGAAACCATTCATCTTGTTTTCCCATGAGAAAGAAGGATACATAACAGCAATCCTAGCCCAGGGGCATGGGGAACAGTTATGGTCCGCCAGCTGTTATTCACTGAGACTGGACAATGTGGCCCTCAGACATGGATGTTGTCTCAGAGCAATGGAGGCCACGTGTCAGGCCATAATGGCTACTGCAGGCATGGTCCTAGACCAAAAACTGACCATTAAGTGCCCTCATACAGTTCATGCGTTACTCTCACTGAAGTCACCACAGCCAGGTGGACAACAGCTTTGGAAGCCCCGACCTCCATTTCCAACAGGCCAGCCCGGTACATCCATCATCCATGCTCCCACTTCCCGAGGAGCAAGAGGGCAGGACTGTGTTGAAATCAGAGGAAATGGAGGAGGCGTGCCTGGTAGAAGAAGATCCATTACAAAATCCAGACTTAGTTTTGTTTATAATCGGGTCTGTGGTATTATCATAAATGTAAGAACTGCAAGGGTTAATGACATGTCTAGATCAGCCACTAGGGGGAACTAGAGTTACAAGTAAGGAGACATTGATGTTAAGCCTTGTGGAGAGAGAAGTGAAGGAGAAAGATTGAAGGAAAGATAGTGTGAGTAACAGCAGATCATAGTTTATAATAGTGTAGAGATTAGTAGTAGATGAGTGTAGATTATATGTTAATTATCAACTGTGTTTATATAGGAGTAAGTGTCAAATCCAAATTAGTAGTGTTAATAAATTTATAACTTAGTTCAAGTTAAAGCTATTTTATGGTCTTTGTGAACACTGCCAACCATCCTGAATTTAGCAGCATAAAGAACATCACATGGTACCTGGAGTTTATTTCTACAATTAATAAGCAGTTAGATTAGGCAGGTGAGCTTTAAGAGGATTGAAGAAAACAATCACGCCACTACACAGATCAGAAAATCTATACAGAGGACAAATCATACAATGGAGGGTCTCAAGAATTCAGACTGCTTCAGAACAAACGGTAAACTATACCAAAACTTGGCATTCTTTAAACAGCAGTTTGAAGTTTTCCAATTTGCCTATGCACTAGAAAATGCTTCCGATCAGAGAAAAATAGCACCTTTTCTTAATCTGACTGGAACGCAAGCATAAGAGCTTTATAACTCCTTTGAATTTGCTGCTGATGAGGATAAACCAAAATATAACATACAGAAGTTCGATGCACACTGCAGGAAGCAGGTGAATGAGACCTATGAGCGCTACATGTTCAGAAAACGGCTACAGCTAAAAGGGGAATACGTAGATTCTTTCATAACAGTTTTAAAGATAAGAGCGCAGTCCTGTAACTTTTTTTCCTCTGCTGTCATTTCAATGCTTTGCGATCAAATTGTATTTGGGATAAATGACGAACGTTTGCATGAAAAAATGCTAAGACGACCAATTTTACCGCTATAAGACACGATTAAGATTATGTCTGAGGGCCACATTGTCCAGTCTCAGTGAATAACAGCCGGCGGACCATAACTGTTCCCCATGCCCCTGGGCTAGGATTGCTGTTATGTATCCTTCTTTCTCATGGGAAAACAAGATGAATGGTTTCCCGTTGTTTGGAATTCCTCAAGCTGGTGCTGAGCACAAAGCCTGTCTCAGATTCACAAAGGCTTTTTTCTGTTATGCTGTAAGGACGACTTCCTCTTTTGATTTCCGATTTCCCTTTAAAAGGTCATTCAAAGCAAGTGAACAGGCATCCTCTGAATATGCGGAGTTCAGGGCAAATGAAAAAGGCGCAAAATCAGGAAACGTGGCTGACACCATTAATGCTGTGTCACAGCACAGAAAATGGAGTACAATGGCTGGCGGCAATTTTGAGAGCAATCAATTAAACCTAGTTGAAAGGATTCACACAACCAAGACTTCAAATGACCAGTATAAATAGCCAAGGAAAGACTTAGTTGTTGCTGAAACCTTATCCAGAGCTACCACTGATGCTGACATATCAGGTACAGATATAGTACACAAGCTTCCTTTATTGCTGAGATGCTACTAGTGCCTGACCAAAAACTTTGAATCATCAAAGAAGAAACAGAAAAGGATTTGACGCTCCAGAGGGTGATGAAATACCTCAAAGAAGGATGGCCCAATGGATGTCTCTCTGCCTTTCGAAGTATCAAAGATGACCTCACGGTAATAGATGGTTTCCTACTCAAAGGAGATAGGATAGTGATTCCTGCCAGACTCCGACAAGGGATTCTGCAATAGATTCATGAGGGTCATCAGGCTATAGAAAAGTGTCGTAGACGGGCAAGACAATCTGTATATTGCCCTGAATCAACAAGGATGTGGACAATGATGTACAGGAATGTAGCATTTGCTAAATGGATCAGCCTGTGCAGTGCAAAGAAAGTATGGAAGAAAATGAACTCATCACCAATCCATGGATCAAAGTTGGTATGGATTTGTTCTACTTAAAAGGTCGTGACTATCAAGTCATCATCGACTATTATTCCAACTATCCTGAGGTGATGACACTGAGGGATTCTGTCATAAATGCAGCAAAATCTATTTTTTCTCGTCATGGGAGTCATTACACGTTGTCTCTGACAATGGTCCTTGCTTCACAAGCTGGGAATGGACACAGTTTGTAGAAAAGTTCAACTTTAATCACATCACATCAAGCCCATTGTATCCTTAATCAAATGGCAAAGCATTGAAAGGCGTAGGAAGAATCGAAATATTGTTCCCTAAACCAATCGATGACAATAAAGTCGATGACAAATAAGACAATAAAGACAAAGATTGATCTTTGGCACTGTTGACGTACAGAGCAACACCACTGTCATTTGGGTTATCGCCAGCTCAGATGTTAAAGGGTAGAACAATTCGCACCACGTTACCTGAGATAACTATTCCAGATATGGATCACCAAGAGATACACAACCGTATCAGATTACGAAAACAGAAACAAGAGAAGTATGACAAACAAGCAAAGCCTCTATCAAAATTAAAAGGAGACTACGTACGTAAACAAAATCCTGATGGTGGATGGCAACACATAGCTAAAGTTCTAAGACAAGTCGCACCCAGATCGTTCTTAGTTCAGACTGAACAAGGTTCCATGTTCAGAAGAAATAGATGAGCACTTGCGTATCAAACATCATGTTCCGTCTCAACCTCAAAATATTATGTGTAGATTATTGATATTACAGGATAACATCTTCAAGGACATTGACTTTCCTAATCCTTACTTGTCACCAATATAGCAAGACAATATGGAAAATCAATTGCATACATTAACAAAACCACTGAGAAGATCAACTAGAAAGAGGAGACCACCGAACAGATTAAATTTGTAATCACTGTAATAACAATTCATTTATCATCAACAAAGTGATGTAACAGTTATTTTGTAACTGGATGTAAAAACAGGCGCCGGAATGTGGCGACTGGGGGTTTTTCACAGTAACTTCATTGAAGCCTACTCGTGACAATAAGCGATTTTCATTTCATTTTCATTTCATTAATAAGTTCATGATTCATGCTTGCTCATGGACTGTTCAAAGAAAAAATGTCACAAAGTTTATAATTTTTTCTTTTCCAAAGAAAGTGGTGTGGTATTATCATAAATGTTAGAACTATAAGGGTTAATGACATGTCTAGATCAGTCACTATAGGGAGCTGGAGTTACAAGTATATAAGACATTGATGCTAAGCCTCGTGGGGAGAGAAGTGAAGGAGTTAGCTAGAGTACAGACTGAAGGAAAGATAGTGTGAGTAATAGCAGATCATATTTTATAATAGTGTAGAGATTAGTAGTAGATGAGTGTAGATTATTTGTTAATTATCAACTGTGTATTATATAGGAATAATTATCGAATGAAAATTAGTATTAATAAATGTATAGCTTGATTCAAGTTAAATCTATTTAGCGGTCATCGTGAACCCTGCACCAACCATCCTGAATTTAGCAACACAAAGAACACCACAGGGTCCTCCTTTGTTGACAATGGCATTCGGAAAGCAGGATGGACAGTCACGAGCCTGTACACCATTAAGGCAAAGGGAAGTTTGCCCTCAGGGACATCAGTCCAACAAGCTGAGTTAAAGACCCTAGCTAAAGCATGTTATGTGGCAAGAGACCAAACAGCTAACATCCATACAGACTCAAGGTATGGTTTTGGAGTAGCTCATGACTTTGACCAATTATGGAGGGAAAGAGGATTTCGCAGCACTGCAGGAACCCCTATTCGAAATGGGAACGAGATACAAGATCTACTAGAAACCTTAAAATTACTAAAAGAAGTGGCCATTCTGAAATGTAAGGCCCACATTAAAGAAGATACTGCAGAAGCACAGGGAAACACCTTTGCAGACCAGGCAGCACAAGAAGCCGCCTCACAATGCAATCCTCAAGAGGAACCGAAAGAAATCTGGGAGTGCGCAGCCTGCTAGAAGACTGAGGTAAAATGCAGAGCGAGGGTTCGCAAGAAGAAAAATAGACAAGGTTGGATGCATTTGGAGACAAGCAGAAACTGACAGATCAGTTGCACCACAGCCACTGAGACCCTTTTTGCCCCAACAGATCCACTCATGGGGACACATAGGCTCCCAACAGATGTTGGCTCAATTCCAGAAAAGCTGGTGAGGTTGAGGATCGAAGAAACATGCCCAGGTGGTGGCAGACAGCTGCATCACCTGTCAGAAGAACAATTCAGGACCTATAACACCCATGCCTCAGTTAAGAGCTCCTGGCCCGCCAGACCATTCCAGCATATACAGGTCGCTTATATTACCCTTCCGCCATGCCAGGGATACACTGACATCCTGGTGATAGTGGACACGTTCTCCAGATGGGAGAGGCCATCCGGGCCAGAAGAGCTAGAGCAAGCCACAATGCTAAGGTTCTATGCAAAGACTGTTCCTAGATGGGGAGTACCAGTTAGTATAGACTCAGACAACGTAACCCACTTTACATGCACTGTTTGCAAAGAAGTTTGTAAGCTATTGAACATTAAGTGGGAGCTACATTGCCCTTATCACCCACAATCGTCAAGACACGTTGAACATATGAAGTGGACTGAGAAAGAGCAATTACCAAAGTATCAGCATGAAGGAATGCCATGGCCTCAAGCCTAACCACTAGTCCTCTGCAGCGTCAGAACAACACCAAACAGAACCACAGGTTTGAGTCCATTTTAAGTAATTACTGGCAGGCCATGTCCTTGCAAGGAACCATTAACTTACAAAAAGCTGATTGTCATTTGATGAGTGATGCATTGTTAAATATTCTCAGAATCTAACAAATGCCATCAGTTCTGCTTCCTTACAGGCAGCGGCAGCCTGGGGTGGACCTTCCTGAAGGCGGGCATGACCTCGTTCTAAGAGATAAAGTCTATGTAAAGAAGTTGCAGAAGGAACCATTGGCGTCCAAGTGCGAGGGACCCTATCAGGTGCTGCTCACAACCCAAGCGGCGGTGAAGGTTCAGGGGAAGAAGTCCTGCATCCATACCTCACATGTTAAAAGAGCTCATTATGATTTAAGCTAATTTCTGTAAAAAACACTTGCCGCCATTCTGATTTTTGGTTGTCTTTTTGATTTAACAGATCATGGCCAACCCACAAAGGCTCGCAAGGAGTCAACTGCTAACACTTTTCTTTATATGTCCGCGGTGTATGCCAAAGATTTCAATGTCTCCAATTGTTGGGCACTGCTACTCTCACCCACTCAGTGGAGAGTATTTCCTTTTTGCCTATTCCTTTTAATATTTCCGGAAGAGCAGAATGGTATATTTTTCAAAGTGCCGGCAGTTCTTCCCAAGCTCGTGAGGGAGCCATCACATGTAGGAGAACAAAATCCTGGGCCTTCCTGAGAGAGAGGATTCAGTTGTGGAGGTCTGCGGGTTATCCGCTGACTATCTTTTCAGGGTGGTACCAGCCCAACTACGACAGGGACCAGAATCCTCCCTGTATAAACCTCCCAACCACCTGCATTCAGAAGGGGTTGTATGTTTGACAAGGCATCACCCAAGTGACTGGAGATAGGATATAGTAATTACACCCACTAGTTAAATGTAAGTAGTTCTTACAAATGCACTCCAGTGTTAATAGAGGCTGCTCTCGATTCGTCCCCACTGACAGGCCGATACAATGCTACCGGCGGTGGGAATTTCTCAGACTGCTGGTACCCAGAAGATTTTACTCACTTTACTTCCTTCAATGGTACTTATTTTGTTTGTAACCACAGAACCTATCTTTGGCTTGCACGTTTTTGGTCAGGATCATGTTATCTTGGGTGTGTGATACCCGCTATTCGCCACTCTCCTTCTCTATTAGATGTGGTAGAGGGAAGAAGTGAATCATAGAATCATAGCATCTACAGTGCAGAAGGAGCCCACCCGGCCCATCGAGCACCGAAAAGAGCACCCCACCCCAAGCTCACGCCTCCATCCTATCCCAGTAACCCCACCTGTGCCATTACTGCACACGACAGCTTTTTCGCTTTTTTTGTTCCTTTTTATGGTGATGCCAAAGATAGCCAGTTTTAATAAATCATGATAGTCATGATAGAAAAGGTAGCTAATGACATCTCCACAGCCCTGTTCAAGATTTCCGCTGAAATGCGAGCTCTCCGTACTGTGGCTCTTATAAGACCATAAGACATAGGAGCGGAAGTAAGGCCATTCGGCCCATCGAGTCCACTCCACCATTCAATCATGGCTGATTTCAACTCCATTTACCCGCTCTCTCTCCATAGCCCTTAATTCCTCGAGAAATCAAGAATTTATCAACTTCTGTCTTAAAGACACTCAACGTCCCGGCCTCCACCGCCCTCTGTGGCAATGAATTCCACAGACCCACCACTCTCTGGCTGAAGAAATTTCTCCTCATCTCTGTTCTAATGTGACTCCCTTTTATTCTAAGGCTGTGCCCCCGGGTCCTAGTCTCCCCTGCTAATGGAAACAACTTCCCTACATCCACCCTATCTAAGCCATTCATTATCTTGTAAGTTTCTATTAGATTTCCCCTCAACCTCCTAAACTCCAATGAATATAATCCCAAGATCCTCAGACATTCATCGTATGTTAGGCCTACCATTCCTGGGATCATTTATCGTGGCCATAGCTCCTTTAATGGTCCCGAGGCCTTCGGCAAAAACCAAAGGGAACTTGGACAGCACTCCTTCCCATCCACGGGGGAAAATCTGGCATACACATTGCCAATCCAAACGTAGATGACGCAGCCAATCACGCCTCAATAGGGTGGACCCGTTGCCACGGACTACCACCAATGGTAGGCACGCGGATCGGTCTCCGTATACCGCAGGTACATGGGCGGTGCCCTCGATTTCTAAGGGCACCCCGGTGTACGTGGCCAGTCGGGCCCCTATGTCGCGAAGCTCTAGTGGCTAAACACCTGTTCGGATGGCAGCAAACATGTGTAGACTGGTGATCGAATTCGCCGCTCCCATATCCAGTTCCATCTCGGTGGGGTGGTCTTGTTTAACAGCAGTGTCACCTGGATAGGTACCGTTCTGGGGTCAGTCACACACAGCAGCAGTAGGGTTGGTTCCTCGGCTTCCAAGGCCTCCAGGATATGCGTGCGGCCTCTTGGGGAGAATGGCATCTTGTTCAATTCTGGGGACAGCGCCCTCACACGACTGTCTGGACTATCATTCCTGCCCTTGGTTTTCCGCTCGATACTGGCATCTGGTCATCTGGGAAGCTCCAGGGCTGCTCTGGGGCGGGTCACGGCAGTGGTTGCGGGACCTGTCAACTCACTTCCGTAGGCCGTTGGCCAGTGGTCTCGGCGACACCCAATGTTCCAGACCGCCAGGCCCTGGAGTTCCTGGAGCCTGTGGTCAGCACCTTCCTGGGCGAGCGCTATGTCGACGGCCCTGTCAAGGGTCAGGGAGGTCTCCATTAGCAGCTTCCGCTGCGTCTCCTGGTCCCGAAGTCCACAAACTAAGCAGCCCCGCAGCGATTCAGCCAGGGAAGCTCCGAACTCAAAGGGGCAGCGAGAGCCCGTAAACATACTAAGTATTCCCCTGTGGACCCCGCCAGCATCTGCAAAGCGGTATGGAACCGGTACCGTCGGACCATAATCGGGGGCTGTGGATTTAGGTGACAGCCCATCTAGTCGATCGGCATAGCGAATGACAACCCATCCGACCTGTCCGGGTTAGTCAAGTTCCTGATTAATTTGTTATGGGCCAGGGGTTAGAGAACCCGAAAGTGTATCATGGAATTTACCTGACCCATAACTTTTAATAGATTGTGGTATGGGGAGCACATGGCCCACTCTACAGGGGCGAGATTCTCCAACCCCCCGCCGGGTCGGAGAATCGCCGGGGGCTGCCGTGAATCCCGCCCCCGCCGGTTGCCGAACTCCGGCACCGGAGACTCGGCGGGGGCGGGAATTGCGCCGCTTCGGTTGGCGGGCCCCCCCCCCGGCGATTCTCCGGCCTCGATGGGCCGAAGTCCCGCTGCTGGAATGCCTGTCCCGCCGGCGTGGATTAAACCACCTCTCTTACCGGCGGGACAAGGCGGCGCGGGCGGGGTCCTGCAGGGCAATCTGGCCCCAGGGGGTGCCCCCACGGTGGCCTGGCCCGCGATCGGGGCCCACCGATCCGCAGGTGGGCCTGTGCCATGGGGGCACTCTTTTCCTTCCGCCTTCGCCACGGTCTCCACTGAGCATGCGCGGGGATGCCGTGAGCGGCCGCTGACGCTCCCGTGCATGCGTCGCCCGGCAATGTCATTTCCGCGCCAGCTGGCGGGGCACCAAAGGCCTTTCCCGCCAGCTGGCTGGGCGGAAATCAGTCCGGCGCGGGCCTAGCCCCTCAAGGTGAGGGCCCAGCCCCCCAAGATGGGGAGGATTCCGCACCTTTGGGGTGGCGCGATGCCGGACTGATTTGCGCCATTTTTGGCGCCGGTCGGAGGACATCGCGCCGATTACGGAGCATTACGCCCCAGGTGTGGTACAGCAGAAATGGAAAAGAATTTTTCAAAGCAAAACAATGTTTATTCTATGAACTCAAGTTAACCTTTTTAAAACATACAGTGAACATCTTAGCAACCATTAATTCAAATACTACCCCCAAAGAATACAACACTAAGTAATCCTTTAAGCTTTCATTTTTAACATCCATACGACATAAAAACAAAACCTTTATCAGAAGAACATCAGGTTAAAGTCACTACTGAAAACATTTATAATTCTGAATTCACCAAATGGTCAAGTGATAGTCTTTTGATGGCAGAGAGAACAGCAGTACACCTGCTTGGTCTGGCTTCAGCTCCAACACTGAAGACGGATTGCTGGTCACATAAATGTGAAAATGTTGCAAAGCCAGCACCAAACTCAAAGTCTCCTTCTCAATCGTGGAATACTTTTTCTGGTGAGAATTCAATTTCTTTGTGAAAAATAACCAATAGGCCGCTCTAGCCCTTCGTCGTCATCTTGTAGAAGCACCGCACCTACGCCCACATCACTCGCATCAACCACCACTTTGAATGGTTTGGTATAATCTGGGATGACTAACACAGGAGCAGTGGTTAACACAGCCTTCAGGCCGTCAAATGCCTGTTGACACTCCGCTGTCCACTGGGATTTGTTACGCTTCTTGAGCAAGTCCGTCAGTGGAGCGACCACACTGCTAAAATTGGGTACAAATTTCCGGTAAAATCCACTCACACCAAGAAATCACATTATTTCCCGTCGTGTCGAGGGTATCGGAAACTCCCCAATAACTTTTGTTTTCACATCCCGTGGGACCATTCGCCCCTGTCCGATTGTATGGCCAAGGAAAGTGACTTGGGCCTTTCCAAATTCACTTTTGGCTAGGTTTATCACCAAACCCGCCTCCTGAAGTCGATCGAATAACTCCATCAGATGTTTTAAATGTTCTGTCCATGTCTGGCTGAAAATTACCAGATCGTCGATGTATACCGCACAATTGGGTAATCCTGAAACAACTTTGTTAGTTAACCATTGAAATGTGGCTGGGGCGTTTTCATGCCAAATGGCATAACTTTGAACTGGTATGTACCATCTGGAGTCACAAAAGCTGAAATCTCCTTCGCCCTTTCGGATAAAAACCTGCCAGTAACCTTTAAGTAAATCCAATTTCAAAATAAAAGCTGATTGTCCCACTTTCTCAATGCAATCCTCCAAACGTGGGATAGGATAAGAGTCCGTTCTTGTAACTGCATTAACCTTTCTATAGTCCATACACAACCGTTGGGTACCGTCTGGTTTTGGTACCATCACTATGGGTGAGCTCCATTGGCTGAAACACACTTCAATTATGCAATTTTTAAGTATACTCTCAATCTCTTTCTTAACCTGTGCCAATTTTAAAGGGTTAAGTCTATATGGATGTTGTTTGATTGGAACAGTATTTCCCACATCTACCACATGTAATAGCCATTTTAGTACTTCCCAATTTAACTCCACAAACTTGCCCATGTGCTATCAATAACTCTTTCAGGTCAGTCCATTTTTCCGCTGGAAGGTAACTCAACAATGTATCCCAATTTTTAAGAACATCCTCGTTTAAAAAATTTAATTTGAGGTATGTCAAATTCACAGTCATCTGGATTTGGTTCGTCACTTTGAGTTAGAATCATTAACACCTCCTCCTTTTCTCTCCTTCACTTTCAAAGTGCCTTTTAAGCATATTCACATGACACACTCGGTGAGTTTTCCTTCTATCTGGCGTTCTTACCACATAATTCACCTCACTTAATTTCCTTTCAATCTGATACAGTGCACAAAACATGGCTTTTAAAGGTTCACCTACCACTGGTAACAACACTAAAACTTATTTCCACTGGCAAAACTACGAACTTTGGATTTCTTGTCTGCTACCCGTTTCATCACATTTTGTGCAACTCTTAAATGTTGTCGAGCCAATTCACCTGCTCTATTTAATCGTTCCCTAAAATTTGAAACATAATCCAATAATGTAAGTTCCGATTTCTCACTCACCAATTTTTCCTTAATCAATTTAAGTGGTCCTCTTACCTCATGACCAAAAATTAGTTCAAAAGGACTGAATTTGGTTGACTCATTAGGTGCATTCTTAATTGAAAACAGTACGAATGGAATTCCTTTATCCCAATCCTCTGGATGATCGTGACAATAACCCTCAACATTGTCTTCAATGTCTGATGCCACCTTTCTAACGCTCCCTGCGATTCTGGATGGTACGCAGTTGATTTATATTGCTTTATTCCTAAGCTATCCATCACTTCTTTGAAAAACCTTGAGGTAAAATTTGATCCTTGATCCGATTGTATTTCTGTGGGTAGTCCATATCTAGTAAAGAATTTAAGTAACTCCTCCATAATCTTTTTAGCTGTAATATTACGTACTGGAATGGCCTCTGGAAACTGAGTAGATACATCCATTATCGTTAAAAGATATTGATTCACACTTTTCGTTTTCGGGAGCGGTCCTACGCAATTAAGACCCTTATAAAAGGTTCCTCAAATGGGTATTAAGGGTACTGGTTTTATCACTGCTTGAGGTTTCCCTATCACTTGTCATGTGTGACATTTAAATTTAACAACATCTTTATGTAGTCCAGGCCAATAAAAATGTTTCTGGATTTTAGCTTGAGTTTTCCTTATTCCCAAATGACCTCCCACTGGTACCTCATGTGCAACTCGCAACACCTCCTTTCTATACCCTACCGGCAATACCACTTGATGAACTTCTGCCCACTTTTCATCCGCCTGCTATGTACAGGTCTCCATTTTCTCATCAAGATATCACTTTTACGGTAATAACACTCTGGTATACACTCAGATTCCCCTTTCGTATATGCTTTCTGATATATCCGTTTTATTTCTACATCTTTCTGTTGTAGCTCCGACAATTTTCCTGAACTAAAAATATCCGCCTCATCCTCCACCTGTTCTTGTTCTTTTTCACCATCTGATCAAAAATCGTTTCTGATAATTGCACTTCAACTTTATCTTCACTCTTTGAATACTCCTCTTGTCTTAACCTCTGACTTTGCGACCTTGTTACTACACAATACAGAAAAATCCCAGGATATTCGTCCTTCAACACATCAGTTGTTTGATTTTCCACTGGCTTATCAACCACAATAGGCATCACTCTCACCTGCGATCCAGCTATATCATTACCCAAAATAAACTGTATTCCTGGACAAGATAGTTTCTCTATTACTCCTACTACCACTTCACCACTCTTCGCTGGACTTTCCAACCTTACCTTATATAATGGAACGCTGCTCCTCTCACCTTGAATTCCACATATTACCACCTTTTCAGGCAACAGTCTTCCCAAACTACATAACTCCTCATCTCTTACCATTAAAGATTGACTAGCTCCCGTATCTCTTAAAATTGTGACTTCTTTACCTGCTCCTCCTGATACACATGAGTAAACTTTACCCACACAAGTAAATTCTTTAAATAGATCTGGCATCTTCTTATCAATCGCCTCTTGATCAGGCTGTACACTCTTTTGCATCTCCTTCGCTTCACTTGAGCTTTCCTTTACCACTTTAACAAACCCCATTGTCTTATCTTGTTTTACCACATCAGCCTGCCCAGTGCTTTTCTTCAACCACCAACACTGTGACTTTACATGGCCCAGTTTATTACAGTTTACCTATGTATGCCTGCCGGTCGGTCAGCAGTCTCCCGAGGTGGTTGAAAAACAATCCGAGATCACAGCACTTGCCTCTTAACGGCAGCTCCACTTGATCCTCGTTGCCAGTGTTTTTAGACGGAGGCAAAATACTCCAGACAAATTTCTAAGTGTGGTAGCAAACCAGAATTGCCATGAGGTCCCCGGCACTCGCCCCACGAGAGGCTGGCAAGGCAATTCAACATTAATTGGTCCACTTAACAGGCCTCACGGGTTTCTCGCCGCAAATGACAGCTTGCCAGGTGATTTGCCAGGACCGTGCTCGCCAGACCGCTGCTAACATGGGCAGCACGGTAACACAGTGGTTAGCATCGTTGCTTCACAGTGCCAGGGTCTCCGGTTCGGTTCCTGGCTTGGGTCACTATCTGTGTGGAGTCTGCACGTTCTCCCCGTGTGTGCGTGGGTTTCCTCCGGTGCTCCGGTTCCTCCCACAATCCAAAGATGTGTAGGTTAGGTGGATTGGTCATTTCCAGGGGCCGGTGCAGACTAGAAGGGCCGAATGGCCTCCTTCTGCACTGTAAATACCGTCTGTCTGTCTGTCTAACAAGGTCGAACATCACTTAAGCTGCACTTGCACAGCCAATCCCAGCCAACTCACAATAATGGCACTGAGGAGACCAGCCCCAAGATTTGGGGACGCTGACCTGGGGAGGCTCCTGGACGCCGTGAAGGCCAGAAGGGATTTCCTGTTCCCCCGAAGGTCCCGGAGGGTGAGCCACAAGGCAGCCAGTGCTACCTGGGATGAGGTGGAGGCAGTCAGCTCGGGGAGGACAGCATAGTGCACAGTGGTTAGTACAGTTGCTTCACAGCTCCAGGGTCCCAGGTTCGATTCCCGACTTGGGTCACTGTCTATGCGAAGTCTGCACATCCTCCCTGTGTGTGCGTGGGTTTCCTCCGGGTGCTCCGATTTCCTCCCACAGTACAAACATATGCAGGTTAGGTGCATTGGCCGTGATAAATTGCCCTCAGTGTCCAAGAAAAAGGTTTGGTGGGGTTACTTGGTTATGGGGACAGGGTTGAGGCATGGTGCACTTTCCAAGAGCTGGTGCAGACTAAATGGGCAGATTGGCCTCCTTCTGCTCTGTAAATTCTATGATTCTATGACCAGGAGGACTGGCCTTCAGTGCCAGAAAATGTCAATGACCTACACCAGGCCGGACGAGGGTGTAGACACCAACGCCAACCCCCCCCAATGGAGCATTCACCCTCCCCCAACCCCCCAGGCGACCTCCAGCCCTTACCCCCTTACCCTCAGTCCCTCAACCCCGCTTTCACACCCATCTCCCACCACTGTTCATCACGCATGTAGCTAACAATGCACTCTCTGTGTCTACACAAGAAAAGCTCTCATCCAATCGGCAGGAGAAGGCCCAGACTGGCGGCGGTGTGCCAGACTTAAGAACCCTCACCTCCTTCAAGGAGTGGGCCCTGGCGGTGACCAGTGTGGCCGAGAACAGAGCGGTCACCCATGCGGAGGCTGGCGGATGCCGCAGAGGTGAGGAACTACAGGGTTCCACCTGGAGGACCTGTCAACCATCAGTAGTGATTGCCTTACTGACTGACCCATCCCTCCCACTGACCGCATTCCATTCACCGCAGGTCCTCCAGCCGACGGCACCGGTCCATCTCGGGCGGCCCCCTCTCCTGACTCCCAGGAGACCACCTCGGAGGAGCGCTCTGAGGATGCCACCACAATGGTGGTGTCACAGCTGTCAGCCACACCCTTACACTGGGCTAAATCGCTGGCTTTGAAAGCAGACCAAGGCAGGCCAACAGCACGGTTCAATTCCCGTACCAGCCTCCCCGAACAGGTGCCGGAATGTGGCGACTAGGGGCTTTTCACAGGAACTTCATTTGAAGCCTACTCGTGACAATAAGCGATTTTCATTTCATTCATTTCAGATACACACACCTTGGTGGGACATGTTAGTAGTCAGGCCTCTGGGCCACAATGCGGTAGGCACCACACTGCTGTTGATGTACATCAACTCCCAGGCAAGTCAGCAGTCGGAGGGGTGATGAATCCCAGGACCCAGTTGGGTTCCAGCCTGATGCTGAGCCTCTGGAACAGAATTACCCGGAGCTGATGGAGACAATAGGGAGCGGCCGGGACGTTCAGAGGGAGATAACCGCAGTGGAGAGCCTGGTGCACAACGTCGGCAAGGCGTCGCGCAGTCGGTGACGACCATGGCTGAGGGTCTCGGCAGAATGTCCGACTCACTGGGGGATGTCACCCAGTTCCAGGCTGACCTTGTTGAGGTACTGCAGGACATGTCCTGCTCTCAGATGGGCATGGCTGAGGCGCTGCAGAACATGGCCCAATCGATGAGGAGCACCACTGAGGGTGTCGATACAATGATGAGGACTATGGTGAGCCACCAGGGCTGGCAGAGCCACATGATGCAGGGAGAGCCGGGGCTCGAACCAGCTGGCCCTCCGTCCCAATGTGAACCCCAGGATACTATGGGCACCGACCTGTCACATGGAGTGGCGACTGTGGCCACCACCTCCCCCATGCTCCACCCCTCTGATGAACCCGCCTCTCAAGGTCAGCACAAGGGACAGGGCGGCACGGCTGTGCATGTGCCGTCGACAAGTGGGCCGCCTGGCCCCAGAGCCCTCAGAGGACGCCCACCAGAGGCATCAAATGCCACGAGACGTGGTAAGCAACTGGCTGCCTCTACCTCAGAAGTACATCCTGGGGAAACACCTAGATGTAGTGGTAGAGCTGGGAGGGCCAGGCACATTGAGGAGGGGCGGGTAGGTAGGGGGTGGGGGGGTGGAAGTTGGGTAATTGTACAGCACATTAAATTCCTTTTTGCACAACCATTCTGATGCCTCTGTCACTTTCTTCCGCCGGGCGGGCTGACCCTCGGACCTTTTGCCCATCTCTCCAGGCATCCCCCCCTCCCCATGGCACTCACCCACCCTCCGGCTGTAGACATGTCCCCTGAGCTGTGTCCCATCCCCTGGGTGTTCGGATGTTGGCTGCTGCATGTGTGATGTTGCCTCCCGCAGTGTTCTGGCACAGTGTCCAGGCATCACGGTCTGAGTGGGGTGCTAGACAATAATGACTCTCACATGCTACACGACCCATCTACCCACGGGATTCCACTTGGGTTGTGTGAAGTGCTCACTTAACCATGATTGCCAATCCCCTCCCAGCAACAGCCTTGAGCCACACAGCCAGAGACCTCAGCAGTTGGTGGGGGGTTTGGCTGATGAGTGGGGCAGACGGGCAGGGATAGGGTTACCCCGGAACAGGTACACATGCTCCAGGGTTGGCATAGTGATGCCGGGAGTGGTTGCCCCCCCAGTGTCCCTGCCCCAACCCCCATAACGGCCCATCCATGGGGAGGGTCCCCCTAACCCCAGCCGAGGGTCTCCCACCCCTCACCGAGATGGCAAGCCCAGCACCCCTAGGCTCTTTGCCTGTGAGCAAAGACGGTTTCTCACCTCCTTGGCTCCCCACAGAAGAGGGAACAATGCTAGGACCAGTTGAATAGTGGGAAAGGGAGCCTGTTGCTGATGCCAGTTGCTTGCAGGGGACTGAGAGGAGATTGCTTTCCTGCAGTTGCTGCAGCTGGGACTCGTACTTTTCACTGGTTGCCTTTCTGCTTATCGGCTTGGAGTGGAGCGAGGTGCGGATCTTGGTTGGCTGTCGGGCTGAAAGTGGAGTGGAATGGACTCGCCTTTGCAGTTTTATACTAGATGGTGCCTGGGGACCGGATGCCGGGACTGTGAGAGCAGCAGGGTGGTGACCCAATTGACTATGTGTACTGTCTGTACTGATGTTGGTTGGGTTGTGTTTTACTGTTGACGGATTGTATGGTTATGATTGTATTTTTGGTGTGTTTTGTTTTTTCTTTGTGTCTAGCGGCCGGGTGCTCGCCAGTTGTGGCCCTCCTGCTTCTGTGCACTGGGATTGAAGGCTACTTCCAGGTGCTAGTGAGGGGGAGGGGAGTTCTCTCTCTCTATCGTCAATCATGCTCTCCCGGTCCTTTTCCAGTGGACTGAGCTGCTTGCGAGGTCCTCTTCACTGACGTTGGGCTGTTGCTGGGTCTGGGAGAGGGGGGAGCGTGCGTTGGCTTGAATGCTGGCAGCTTTGCCTTGTACTTAATTGTTTGTTGGTTATCTTGTGGTTGCTCTGTATTCTGACATGGTTTTTCTTTGAGTTCTCTCACTCTCTTCGGCCATGCCCTGTATCGGTGTGTCCTTTCCCGGTGATCTGCCGGTGGGGGACAGGGGAAGGAAAGTCCACACCACATTGAGGAGAAGGAGAAATCTACGCAACACACCGAGGAGCATGGGGCCCACGTGCGGCAGCACATCAATGCGGCTATACAAAGGGCATATCCACCATGCCAGAGCTCATCACATGTCTCGCTCCATCCTGGGATGCGGTACTCACTGGGTAGCCACCACTTCAGGCCAAAAAGGAGCATCTCGGACATAGCTACATTACGCCGGCCACTACAATGTAAATAGGCGACTTGTCTCTTTTGTCATATATTTTTCTTTCGCTCTGTTTTTATTTGATAACACTAATGTAAATTCCAACCACGGCAGCACGGTAGAATTGTGGATAGCACAATTGCTTCACAGCTCCAGGGTCCCAGGTTCGATTCCGGCTTGGGTCACTGTCTGTGCGGAGTCTGCACATCCTCCCCGTGTGTGCGTGGGTTTCCTCCGGGTGCTCCGGTTTCCTCCCACAGTCCAAAGATGTGCAGGTTAGATGGATTGGCCATGATAAATTGCCCTTAGTGTCCAAAATTGCCCTTAGTGTTGGGTGGGGTTACTGGGTTATGGGGATAGGGTGGAGGTGTGGATTTTGGGTAGGGTGCTCTTTCCAAGAGCCGGTGCAGACTCGATGGGCTGAATGGCCTCCTTCTGCACAGTAAATTCTATGATAATCTATGATAAAAGCTGTAAATTATTCATAACATCAGTTATGATTAATCCAACTGTATGATGATTCAGCTTAACTTTAATAAATAAAAAATTCCAGCAAAAACACTTTCATTAAAGAAGTGACCACCACACAGTCCTTGTGGAGACAAAGTCCCGTCTTCACATTGCGGATACCCTCCATCATGTTTTGTGGCACTACCACCTTGCTAAATGGGATAGACTTTGAACAGATCTAGCAACTCAATACTGGGCATCCATGAGGCGCTGTGGGCCAACAGCAGCAGCAGAATTGGATTCAACCACAATCTACAACCTCGTGGCCCAGCATATCCCCCACTCTACCATTACCACCAAGCCAGGGGACCAACCCTGGTTCAGTGAAGAGTGCAGGAGAGCGTGCCAGGAGCAACATCAGGCATACTGAAAAATTAGGTGTCAATCCGGTGAAGCTACAACACAGGACTACTTGTGTGCCAAACACCATAAATAGCAAGTAATAGACAGAGCTAAGCGATTCTACAACAAACGCATCAGATCTCAGCTCTGCAATCCTGCCACATCCAGCCGTGAATGGTGGTGGACTATTAAACAACTCACTGGAGGAGGAGGCTCCGCAAATATCCCCATCCTCAATGAAGGAGGAGCCCAGCACATAGAATCATAGAGAAGTTGCAGCACACAGGAAGCCATTCGGCCCATCTTGTCCAATGTAATCCCACCTTCTTGCATCTGGCCCATAGCCTTGTGGTGTAGAGCAATTAAAGTGCAGATCCAGGTACTGTTTAAAAGAGTTCAGGGTCTCTGCCTCCACCACCAACTCAGGCAGCGAATTCCAGACTCCCACCACCCTCTGTGTAAAAACGTTCTCCCTCATGTCCCTTCTACACCTTCTGCCACTTATCCTGAATCTCTGTCCCCTGGTTCTAGAATTCTCCACCATGGGAAACAATTTTATCCTCTCCACTCTATCTCTTCCCCTCATAATTTTGTACACCTCAATTAAGTCACCCCTCAACCTTCTTTGTTCCAAGGTAAATAAGCCAATCTCTCCTCGTAACGACTCTTTTCTAGCCCTGGTGACATTCTTGTAAACGTCCTCTGCACTCTCTCCAGAGCAATACCGCCTTTCCTATAATGTGGCGACCAGAACTACACATAATACTCCAGTTGTGGCCTCACCAATGTTTTATACAATTCTGACATCATATCCTTACTTTTATATTCTATATCTCTGCCAGTGAAGGAGAGCTATCTATATGCTTTCTTTACAACCTTGTCCACTCGAACTGCTGCCTTTAGGGACCTGTGTACCTGTAAGCCAAGATCTCTCACTTCATCTACCCCTCTTAGTATATCCCCATTTATTATGTACTCCCTATAACTGTTTGACCTCCCTAAATGCATGACCTCACGCTTCTCTGTGTTAATTGCATCTGCTACTTTATTGCCCACTTCACCAATCTATCCATGTTGTTTTGGAGATTATAACTGTCCTCTACACTTGACCAATTGGCCAATCTTTGTATCATCTGCAAATTTCCCAATCATGCTCCCCACGTTCCAAATTGTTTATAACACAAACAGTAAGGGTTCCAATATCAAGCCATGTTGAGCACCACTTGAAACAACGTTCTAATTTCAAGGGCAGCCATCGACCATTACCCTTTGTTTCCTGTTACGAAGCCAACTTTTTATCCAGTTTCCCACATTGCTCTGTATCCCATGAGCTTTCACTTTCTTGACTAATCTGCCATGGGGGACTTTGTCAAACGCTTTGCTAAAATCCATGTACACCACATCCACTGCACTACCTTCTTGTCACTTCCTCAAATAATTCAATCAAATTTGTGAGGCAAGACCTTCCTTCAACAAATCCATGCTGACTCTCCCTGGCTAGTCCATGCCTTTCTCTGTGACAGTAAATCCTACCTCTCAGGATTAATCCTACTAATTTGCCCAACACTGATGTAAGACTAACTGGCCTATAATTGTTTGGCATTTCCTTCAATCCCTTTTTAAACAATGGAACCATGTTTGCATTTCTCCAGTCCTCCGGTACCTCCCTTGTGTCTAGTGAGGATTGGAAAATCATCCTGAGAGCATCTTCTATCTCCCCCTGACCTCCTTCAGTAGCCTCGGGAACAATCCATCTGGTCCTGGCGACTTATCAACTTTCAAGGATTTCAATCCTTTGAGTACTTCCTCTCTCTTTATGATTATCCCATCCAGTATCTCACAGTGTTCCTCCTGAACTACTATATCTGCATCATCCATTTCCTTTGTAAGCACAAAATATTAATTTGAATCCTTCCCATAACCTCTGCATCGACACAGAAGTTCCTTTCTTCATCTCTGATAGGTCCCACTTATTTCTTAACTAACCTTTTACCATTAATTTTTTGATAAAACATTGTTGGGTTTTCTTTAACTTTACTTGCTAATCTTTTTTCATACCCTATCTTTGATTTCCTTAATTCCTTTTTGACTTTGTCCCTGCACTTTCTATACCATTTCTCGGCTATCAAAGAACAAAGAACAATACAGCACAGAAACAAGCCCTTCGGCCCTCCAAGCCTGTACTGTTCATGATACCACCCTTGGCCAAAACCCTAAAGAGAACAAAGAACAATACAGCACAGGAACAGGCCCTTCAGCCCTCTAAGCCTGTACTGTTCATGATACCATTGGAGACGGTGCGGGAGTATGGTGAAGGGGGTGAAGGAAGCAATGTCGCAGCACAGTGACCAGCTCACCTCAATGAGAGGGGAGCTGCAGAAGGTGGAGGAAAGTAATAAAGGGCTGATAGCCAAAGTGGAGGAGCTGGAGAACAGGTCACAGCAGCAGAATCTCCGGATTGTCTGAGGAGCTGGAGGGCCTGAGGTCGACTGAGTACTTTTCTGGAGAGTTGCAGTTATGTAGAGAGATTGGCTAAAATTGGATAATTTTCCTTGTAGCAGAGGAGACTGAGGGGGACATGATTGAGATGTATAAAATTATGAGGGGCATAGATAGAGTAGCCAGGAAGAAATGTTTGGTGGAAGGATCAATTACCAGGGGCATAGATTTAATGCAAGGGCAGGAGGTTTAGAGAGGATGTGAGGAACTTTCTTATCCAGAGAACTTTTGTTGTATATTTCCAAACCGCTTCCCACGGTGGGGGATATAATGAGGCTGCTCAAGCGATTTGGGGCTGTTTTGGGGTACAAATTGAATTTGGAGAACAGCGAGTACTTTTAGTTTTCCCCACCGGGGAAAGAGAGTGGGCTTGAGGGGATTGTCATTTCATGCGGCAATTACTCACTTCAGGTATCTAGAGATGCAGGTGGACCGAGATTGTGAGCCCGGCTCTGTAAATAAAGCCTGGTGGGCGGAGTCAAGGTGGATTTGTTCAGGTGGGACAGCCTCCCCTACGCAGGCTGGGTACAGTCGGTAAATTGCTGCGGTTTTTATTTTTATTCCCGTGTTTACTGATCTTCTTCCCGAAAGCATTTTTTGTGGGGTGGAACAGTTGATTTTGTGGTTTGTCTGGTCAGGTTAGGTAGTGAGGATTCGGAAAACGGAGCTTCACAGAGGACAACAGTTAAGGGCGGTTGGCTCTGCCGAGTGTACATTTTTTAAAAAGTCTTTTTATTCAGCAGATTTTAAACATTTTCACAATACAGAAACAACCCTAAACAGACAACAAAAAACCCAGACCACCTCACGCCCCCAACAGTTGGTTTCCAACTCCTGAAAGTGCTTGCCTAACGAAGCCCAACAATTGTAGGACCCTTCCGTCACCCCCCCCCCCACCCTTCCGTCACCCCCCCCCCCCCCCCCCCCACCCCCACAGCGCTTCACCTTTTCCAGGGTCAAACTCTCCAGCAGGTCCCCCGCCACGGCAAGGCACAAGGCTGAGGAGCTGACCTCCACCCCAACAAGACCTGCCCATGAGCAATCAGGGAGACAAAGGTTACCACAAAAGGTGACACAAAACATGTGTCACCCGCCTGTAGCTCAGGTCGGTCAGACACCCTGAATATGGCTTCCGGGGCACCCGGCCCCACATCCACATGTAAGACCCCCCAGATTGTAGTAAACACCGTTCTCCAAAACCTTTCCAGCTTCAGGCAGGGCCAAAACATATGAATATGATTATCTGCAGTGCTTAGTTCTTTATGTCTATCATACGCTTTCTTTTTCTGTTTGATTTTCCCCTGTATCATCTAGACAACCGGGGGGGTTCTAGATTTGGCAATACCACTCTTAATTTTGGAGGGGACATATCTACTTTGTACACTTAGGATCTCTCCTTTTAGTGCTTCTCACTGGTTTTCCACAGATTTATCCCCCAGCAGATTTTCCACAGATTTGCACATCTGTACAAAAGGCTGAAACATTCACAACAATCTTCAGCCAGAAGTGCCGAGTGGATGATCCATCTCGGTCTCCTCCAAAGGTCCCAGGTATCACAGATGTCTTCAGCCAATACGATTCACTCAACTTGATATCAAGAAACGGCTGAAGGCACTGGATACTGCAAAGGCTATGGGCCCTGACAATATCCTGGCAATAATCCTAAACACCTGTGCTCCAGAACGTGCTGCACCCCTAGCCAAGCTGTTCCAGTACAGCTACAACACTGGCATCTACCCGGCAATGTGGAAAATTGCTCAGGTTTGCCCTGAAGAAACAGGAACAAATCCAACCCAGCCAATTACCGTTCTATCAGTTTACTCTCCATCATCTGCAAAGTGATGGAAGGAGTCATCAACAGTGCTAATAAGTGACACTTACTCAGCAATAACCAGCTCATAGACGCTCAGTTTAAGTTCCTCCAAGGTCATTCAGCTCCTGACCTCCCTGGTTCAAACATGGACAAAGAGCGGAATCCAAGAGATGAGGTGAAAGTGACTGCCCTTGACATCAAGGCAGCATTTGACCGAGTATGGCAGCAAGGAGCCCGAGCTAAACTGGAGTCAATGGGAATGAGCGGGAATCTCTCCCCAAAGGAAGATGGTTGTGGCGGTTGGAGATCAATCATCTCAGTTCCAGGACATCACTGCAGGAGTTCCTCAGGGTAGTGTCCTCGGCCCAGCCATCTTCATCAATGACCTCCTTTCCATCATATGGTCAGAATCATAGAATCATAGAATTTACAGTGCAGAAGGAGGCCATTCGGACCTTCGAGTCTGCGCCAGCTCTTGGAAAGAGCAACCTATTAATCCCATGCCTGCACCCTATCCCCGTAACCCAGTAGGCCCGCCTAACCTTTTTGGACACTAAGGGCAATTTAGCATGGCCAATCCACCTAACCTGCACATCTTTGGGCTATGGGAGGAAACCGGAGCTCCAGGAGGAAACCCACGCAGACACGGGGAGAAAGTGCAAACTTCACACAGACTTCACCCGCGCCCGGGAGAAAGTGCAAACTTCACACAGACTTCACCCGCGCCCGGAATTGAACCCGGGACGCTGGAGTTGTGAGGCAGCAGTGCCAACCACTGTGCCACCATGGCACCACAAAGAAGTGGTAATTTTCATTGTAAGGAACTTGCTAAAATCCTTGTCTGTTTTGTGTTTCTCTTCCAATGCCTGTCCTTCTGGCTGGTTTTAAAATCAGACTTTTGGTTTTGAACTGAACCCCCCCCCCCCCACCTCCCTGCTGCAGGCTGCTATGTGTACTGATCAGGCAGATCCCCTCTGATTCAGTATGCTCTTTGGCATAGCCCGTGATGTCATGTTGATGGACTTGACAATCAGCTTGTTTGAAATCCGGACCTTGGACAAATTCTTATTTGGGATTGGTGGAGCTTTTCAGAAACTTCTAGAACAGAAGAAGTCAAACCCATTTTGTCAGTTCTGTGACAGATCCAAGCCTGAAGCAACTTTAAGGCACTCTCTCTCAGCTTTCTCTCACCCAGGTGATTTAAGATCCCAGCCAGACCTGTGGAAGGCACTCCTATTTAAAAGACTAAGGACAGTAGCCAGACCTGTGAAGGGTACAGCTGGTTTGAAACGCTGTGAGCAGGTTCTCCCATCAGGTCTGTAACAGTTTAATCCTCTGTCTGAATGGCTGGGAAGAGCCCAGTCTGAGAACTCTCTTCACGATACAGCCAGAATCTCTGCAGAGAGATCAGACATATGAAGAAAGACTGGATCGACTGGGCTTGTACTCACTGGAGTTTAGAAGAATGAGAGGAGATCTCATAGAAACATATAAAATCCTGATGGGACTGGTCAGGCTAGATGCAGGAAGACCGTTCCTGATATTGGGGATGTCTAGAATCACAACCTAAGAATAAGGGGTAAGCCATTTGGGACTGAGATGAGGAAGAACTTCTCTCAGAGTTGTGAACCTGTGGAATTCTCTACCACAGAAAGCTGTTGGGGCCAGTTCATTGGGTATATTCAAGAGAGAGCTGGACATGGCCCTTGCAGATAAACAGATTAAGGGGTATGGAGAGAAATTGGGAGTGTGTGGTATTATCAGGTATTGCAGTACCCGAGAGGCTGTAGACCATTGGGCAAACCTAAGAGTTTACCATTGGCTGTTTGGTATGTAGCTCCGCCCTGACAGGCGAGGTATAAGAACCGGTGCCGTCCCAGCAGCCCTCATTCTGTACCGAAGCTGCTGGGGAACAGTTCTAGTCTATTAAAGCCTTCAGTTATGATACAACCTCGTCTTCGAGTTTAATTGATCGTGCATCAATTTAATAGACTACTCTTAAGCTGAAAGAATGGATCTCCGAATAAAGCCGGAGTGTCTACAACTCAGCCCCCACGCGGAGAACTCGGCGGCGATATTTAAGCACTGGCTGGCGTGCTTTAAAGGCTACCTCGAGACGGCCGGAGGCCCCCCTCAGGAGAACAGAAACTGCATCTCCTGCACTCGAGAGTAAGCCCTGGAATCTTCTCCCTCATCGAGGAGGCGGAGGACTACGATGCTGCGATCGAACTGTTAAAGGGACATTATATACACCCTGTAAACCAGGTCTACGCACGTCACCTGCTTGCAACTAGACGACAAAGCCCCGGGCAATCGTTGGAGGACTTCTACCGTGCGCTACTGGTGCTGGACAGAAACTGTGGCTGCCCGCAAGTTTCGGGCAGCGAGCACATGGAACTTCGAATCCAGGATTCCTTCGTAGCAAGTATGAGCTCCTCAGAGATCCGCCGAAGACTCTTAGAAAAGGACACCCAGGGACTGAGAGAGGCACGGGCCCTGGCAGGGTCCATGGATGTTGCCTCCAGAAACACGCAGTCCTATGGGCCCGACCGCGCGGCGGCCCCCTGGGCTGCGTGGCATCCCGCAGCGGCAGCCCCACTGACCTTCCCCCTGACCCCGCAGGCCTGCGCTGTAAGACGGCCCGCTAACTCCGTCGGGCCCCGCTGTTTCTTCTGCGGGCAGGCGAAGCATCCTCGCATGTGCTGCCCGGCCTGCATCTCCACCTGCAAAGGGTGCGGCAAGAAGGACCATTTTGTGAGGGTCTGCCAAGCACGAGCCGTGGCCGCGGTCTCCAGCTACTCCGCACCGCCGCGGCAATCTTCCCCTCGGGCCCCAGGCGGCCAGCACTCACCGCCACCCCCCCTATCCTAGGGCCAAGTCCGACACATGGGCACGGCCATCTTGCCCCTCAGATACCACGGAGAGCTTTATACACCCTGACATGGTAAGGCGCTGTTCACTTGTTACCCACCCTCTAAACCAAAGAATCTCCCTGGCCTCCGGGTCACACTCGGAGGAGATAAAGGGGTTCTGCCTAGCAGACCTCACTGTCCAAGGCAGGAAATTCAACAATTTCCGCCTTTACGTCCTGCCGCACCTCTGCATGGCTACACTCCAGGGGTTGGACTTCCAATGTAACTTGCAAAGCCTGACCTTTAAATTTGGCGGCCCTATGCCTCCTTTACTGTCTGCGGCCTCGCGACCCTTAAGGTCGACCCACCTTCCCTGTTTGCGAACCTCACCCCGGATTGCAAACCCGTCGCCACCAGGAGCAGGCGGTACAGTGCCCAGGACCGGACCTTCATCAGGTCAGAGGTCCAAAGGCTACTGAGGGAAGGGGTCATTGAAGCTCGCAACAGTCCCTGGAGAGCTCATGTAGTGCTGGTGAAGACCGGGGAGAAGCAGAGGATGGTCATTGACTACAGTCAGACCATCAACAGGTTTACGCAGCTGCATGCGTACCCTCTCCCCCGCATATTCGGCCTGGTGAACAGGATCGTGCAATACAAGGTCTTCTCCACGGTGGATCTCAAGTCCGCTTACCATCAGCTACCCCTCCGCACTAGTGACCGCAAGTACACTGCTTTCGAAGCAGATGGGCGGCTCTACCAATTTTTAAGGGTTCCCTTTGGGTTCCTTTTAAGGGACCCCACTAATGGGGTCTCGGTCTTCCAACGCGAGATGGACAGAACGGTTGACCGATACGGCTTACGCACAACGTTCCCTTATCTGGATAACGTCACCATCTGCGGCCATGACCAGCAGGACCACGACACCAACCTCCGTAAATTTCTCCAGACCGCGAAAATCCTAAACTTAACGTATAATAAGGATAAATGCGTATTTAGCACCGACCGCCTAGCCATTCTCGGCTACGTAGTGCGAAATGGAGTTATAGGCCCCGACCCTGAACGCATGCGCCCCCTTATGGAGTTCCCCCTCCCTCACTGCTCCAAGGCCCTGAAGCGCTGCCTCGGGTTTTTCAGTTATTACGCACAGTGGGTCCCCAACTACGCAGACAAAGCCCGACCCCTGATCCAGCCCACAACCTTCCCCCTGTCGATAGAGGCCCGCCAGGCCTTCTGCCGCATCAAAGCAGACATTGCAAAGGCCACGATGCGCGCCATCGACGAGTCCCTCCCCTTCCAGGTCGAGAGCGATGCGTCCGACGTAGCTCTGGCCGCCACCCTCAACCAAGCAGGCAGACCCGTGGCCTTCTTCTCCCGTACTTCATGCTCCATGCTTCAGAAATGCGCCATTGCTCAGTCGAAAAAGGCGCAAGCCATAGTTGAAGCTGTGCGACATTGGCGGCATTACCTGGCCGGTAGGAGATTCACTCTCCTCACGGGCCAACGGTCGGTGGCGTTCATGTTTGATAATGCACAGCGGGGCAAGATAAAGAACGACAAGATCTTACGGTGGAGGATTAAACTTCCCTGACAGCCGGCAAGATACAGTCTCCTTCCGGGACCTGGCGCCCGCTGGAATCCCACGCGCACCCGAACCATTAGCCACCCCCCCACAGCACCTCACTGGAGGGTCGGTGCTCCCGCCGCTCCTACCTAGGCCATCCCACCCACCGACGCCCTCTACAGGCGCCCCCCTCTCGCGTCAACCGTTTGCCCCACCAACGCCGTCTAAGGGTGACGAAGCTGCCATGGAGGACGAAGCCACGCTCCCGGAGTGGCAGATGCCCGGACCCCCCCCAGAATCACCACCAGGCTCAGATGATCCAGGAGGACGACCAGGCCACCCGACCGACTGATTGCTTCACTGTAACTGTAACTGTAAATGAGCACTGACTGTATATATCTTCCACGCTTGTAAATATTCTCGACAACCCTGTACGGAGGTATCACGGTACCTCCATATCTGATCAGACCATGTTAAATGCAATTGTTACCACTGGCCACCACCCCCGCCGGACTCTTTTTTAACAGGGGGTGAATGTGGTATTATCAGGTATTGCAGTACCCGAGAGGCTGTAGACCATTGGGTAAACCTCGGAGTTTACCATTGGCTGTTTGGTATGTAGCTCCGCCCTGACAGGCGGAGTATAAGAACCGGTGCCATCCCAACAGCCCTCATTCTGTACCGAAGCTGCTGGGGAACAGATCTAGTCTATTAAAGCCTTCAGTTATGTTACAACCTCGTCTTTGAGTTTAATTGATCGTGCATCAGAGTGGGATACTGAAGTTGCGTGATCAGCCGTGATCATATTGAATGTTGGTACAGGCTCGAGGGCCAAATGACCTACTCCTGCACTTATTTTCTATGTTTCTATGTAAGCAGTTGAAAGACAGTGTGAATGTAAAACTTACTGGAAACTTTCGGGTGGAAAATTCTAGTAATATCTCAGGGAGATGGAGAGTCCATCTGGTGGTCATATGATAGAATTGCACAGACCTGAATCTCCTGTGTGAAGGCAATTCCCCAGAGGATGACCTACAGTTTGGAAGTTCTAATGGATGGTAGTCCTTATAACATCCGAACTTACCGATGGTTTGCAAAACCTCGCATTCTGAAGAGATCACTGCCTATAAGGACCTCAACCTCAGCAGCGAAGATCCTCAAATCTTTCATACCTCTTAATCCCTGTTACATTTAATCCTTTCCCTACCTCCTACTGTATGTTTGTCTTGTGTGTGTCTGGGTGGAGGTTGGGACAGGGTTTTGATAACAGGTCGATTAGTGGACCATTGTTCCATTATATGTTCATCTTTTACTCTTGTTATAAATAAACAGTTTTTTAAATGTTTTACTTAAATCTGGTGCCTGTAACTCATTGGAGCAGTTGAGGGTTAAAGCTATCAGGAAAATACACAAATCATTGGTTAGTTCACTTATGTTGGGTCTCTGGGGTCTGTGGGGCTGGAACTGACCGTGCACTCGCCCAGGGTGTCGTAACATCACAGATGACTGCACAATGTTCAGCACCATTCGCGACTCCTCAGATAATGAAGCAGACCGTGTCCAAATGCAGCAAGACCTGGACTATATCAGGCTTGGGCTGAAAAGTGGCAAGTTATATTCGTGCCACATAAGTGCCAGGCAATGACCATCTCCTATAAGAGAGGATCTAACCATCACCCCTTGACATTCAATAGCATTACCATCGTTGAAACCTACACTATCAACACTCTATGGTTACCATTGATCAGAAACTGAACTGGACTCGCCACATTAATACTATGGCTACCAAAACAGGTCAGAGGCTAAGAATCCTCTGGTGAGCCACTGACCTCCTAGGCCCGGCCAACCACATCCGTGTGTCTGGTCCTGCCTCAGACTGATCGGCTACTGGACTGCCTTCTTGAGGCTATTTCCAGGGTTGTGAGAGTGAGTGTGGAGCCATGCCCACTCGTGGTAGTCTCTGGGGTCTTGGAACAGCAAGAATTATTCACTGGGAGAGGGGCAGGCACCCTAGTCTTTCCCTCCCTTATCGCCCGCCGGAGACTCCTGCTCGGCTGGGCATCAGCGCAACCCACGGCCACAGAGTAGCCATCTGAATTAGCAGAATTCCTTGAATTGGAAAAAATAAAATTCACCATGGCAGCAATTCACCAGCCTGTCCCAAGACACGATCGCAACCAGCAACAAATAGCGGAGGGGCTAGAGGGAGGAACCTTGATCAATGGAATGAAAACAAGGGGGAGGGGTTTGAAGATGGATGGTAAAGGGCTGGGGGGAGGTAGGAGAAGGGGAGTGGGGGGAGGGAATATCAACCAGGACGCAAGGCAAACCAGGCAGGGGAACCGGAGGGAACAAACAGTAGCGAAGTACGCAGGAACAGCCTCGCCAGAGATATGCCCAGGTGACACCAAAGGCACCCCTGGTATAGAACATAAAACATAGAATCATAGAATCATAGAATTTACAGTGCAGAAGGAGGCCATTCGGCCCATCGAGTCTGCACCGGCTCTTTGAAATAGCCCCCTACCCAAGCCCACATCTCCACCCTATCCCCATAACCCAGTAACCCCACCCAACACTAAGGGCAATTTTGAACACTAAGGGCAATTTAGCATGGCCAATCCACCTAACCTGCACATCGTTGGACTGTGGGAGGAAACCGGAGCACCCGGAGGAAACCCACGCACACACGGGGAGAACGTGCAGACTCCGCACAGACAGTGAACCGGGAATCGAACCTGGGACCCTGGAGCTGTGAAGCAATTGTGCTAACCACCATGCTACCGTGATGCCCACATAGAACAGTACAGCACAGAACAGGCCCTTCGGCCCTCGACGTTGTGCCGAGCATTGTCCGAAACCAAGATCAAGCTATCCCACTCCCTGTCATTCTGGTGTGCTCCATGTGCCTATCCAATAACCGCTTGAAAGTTCCTAAAGTGTCTGACTCCACTATCACAGCAGGCAGTCCATTCCACACCCTAACCACTCTCTGAGTAAAGAACCTACCTCAGACATCCCTCCTATATCTCCCACCCTGAACCTTATAGTTATGCCCCCTTGTAACAGCTACATCCACCCGAGGAAATAATCTCTGAACGTCCACTCTATCTATCCCCCTCATCATCTTATAAACCTCTATTAAGTCGCCTCTCATCCCCCTCCGCTCCAAAGAGAAAAGCCCTAGCTCCCTCAACCTTTTCTCATAAGACCTATCCTGCAAACCAGGCAGCATCCTGGTAAATCTCCTTTGCACCCTTTCCAATGCTTCCACATCCTTCCGATAATGAGGTGATCAGAACTGCACACAATACTCCAAATGTGGTCTCACCAGGGTCATGTACAGTTGCAGCATAACCCCACGGCTCTTACACTCAAGCCCCCTGTTAATAAACGCCAACACACAGCTCTATCCACTTGAGTGGCAACCTTTAGAGATCTGTGGACATGAACCCCAAGATCTCTCTGTTCCTCCACATTCCTCAGAACCCTGCTGTTGACCCTGTAATCCGCATTCAAATTTTTCCGACCAAAATGAATCACCTCGCACTTATCAGGGTTAAACTCCATCTGCCATTTTTCGGCCCAGCTCTGCATCGTATCAATGTCTCTTTGCAGCGTACAACAGCCCTCCATCTCACCCACTACTCCACCAATCTTGGTGTCATCGGCAAATTTACTGACCCACCCTTCAGCCCCCTCCTCCAGTCATTGATAAAAATCACAAATAGCAGAGGACCCAGCACTGATCCCTGTGGTACACCGCTGGTAACTGGTCTCCAGTCTGAAAATTTTCCATCCACCACCACCCTCTGTCTTCTATGTGATAGCCAGTTATTTATCTAATTGGCCAAATTTCCCTCTCTCCCACGCCTCCTTACTTTTTTCATAAGCCGACCATGGGGAACCTTATCAAACGCCTTACTAAAATCCATGTGTACAACATCGACTGCTCTACTTTCATCTACACACTTAGTTACCTCCTCAAAGAATTCAATCAAATTTGTGAGGCAAGACTTACCCTTCACAAATCCGTGTTGACTGTCCCGGATTAAGCTGCATCTTTCCAAATGGTCATAAGTCCTATTATTCAGGACCTTTTCCATTAACTTACCGACCACCGAAGTAAGACTAACTGGCCTATAACCAGGGTCATTCCTATTTCCTTTCTTGAACAAAGGAACAACATTCGCCACTCTCCAGTACTCTGACACTATCCCCGTGGACAGTGAGGACCCAAAGATCAAAGCCTAAGGCTCTGCAATCTCATCCCTTGCCTCCCAAAGAATCCTTGGATATATCCCATCTGGCCCAGGGGACTTGTCGACCTTAAGGTTTTTCAAAATTGCTAATACATCCTTCCTCAGAACATCTACCTCCTCCAGCCTACCTGCCTGTATCACACTCTCATCCTCAAAAACATGGCCCCTCTCCTTGGTGAACACTGAAGAAAAGTATTCATTCAACGCCTCTCCTATTTCTTCTGACTCCATGCACAAGTTCCCACTACTGTCCTTGACCGGCCCTAACCTCACCCTGGGCATTCTTTTATTTCTCACATAGGAGTAAAAAGCCTTGGGGTTTTCCTTGATCTGACCCACCAAGGACTTCTCATGCCCCCTCCTAGCTCTCCTCAGCCCTTTTTTTTTTAGCTCATTCCTTGCTACCTTGTAACCCTCAAGCGACCCAACTGAACCTTGTTTTCTCATCCTTACATACGCTTCCTTTTTCCTCTTGACAAGACATTCAACCTCTTTTGTGAACCATGGTTCCCTCACACGGCCATTTCCTCCCTGCCTGACAGGGACATACCTATCAAGGACACGCAGTATTTGTTCCTTGAACAAGCTCCACTTTTCATTTGTGCCTTTCCCTGACAGTTTCTGTTCCAATCTTATGCTCCCTAATTCTTGCCTCATCGCATCATAATTATCCCTCCCCCAATTATAAACCTTGCCCTGCCGTATGGCCCAATCCCTCTCCATTGTAATAGTGAAAGACACCGAATTGTGGTCACTATCTCCAAAGTGCTCTCCCACAAACAAATCTAACACTTGGCCCGGTTCATTACCCAGTACCAAATCCAATGTGGCCTCTTGTCGGCCTATCCACATATTGTGTCAGGAAACTCTCCTGCACTCACTGGATAAAAACTGCCCCATCCGAACTGTTCGACCTATAGAGTTTAAATCAATATTTGGAAAGTAAAAAGTCACCCATGACAACTACCCTGAGACCTCCACACCTATCCATAATCTGTTTTGCAATTTCTTTGTCCACATCTCTGTTACTATTTGGGGGCCTATAGAAAACTCCTAACAATGTGAGCGCTCCTTTCCTATTTCTAACTTAGGCCCATATTACCTCAGTGGGCAGACCCCCTTCGATCTGCCTTTCTGCAGCCGTTAAACTATCCTTGATTAACAATGCTACTCCTCCATCTCTTTTACCACCTTCCCTACTCTTACTGAAACAGCTATACCCCGGAACTTCAAACAACCATTCCTGTCCTTGTTCTAACCATGTCTCCGTAATGGCCCAAGTACCAATCCACGCTCCAAGTTCGCCTACCTTATTTCGGATGCTCCTTGCATTGAAGTAGACACACTTCACCCCACCTTCCTGTCTGCCGGTACACTCCTGCGACTTTGATACTCTCCTCAGTACCTCACGACTCTCAACACTGGCTTCTGGACTACAGTTCGTGTTCTATTACCAAGAGGCGACGCACATGGCATAGGAACAGCATAGAGGGAATGGCCCCAAAACCAGTGCCCCAACAATAATACCTTTACACCCGCTATCTTGTTCCCCTCTGGGCTTTTACATTGGTGTCACATTATATATACAAATATATACAGTTTGTAAAGACTCCTACATTGCTGCTTAAATGTCCTCTGCAATGTAACTATAAAACGCAAACCAATAAAAATAATTTGAAAAAAAAGCTCACCTCCTGACCCCCTCCCCCACAATCTACAAGTCCCTCCACCATCTGCAAGGCACAAGTCGGGAGTGTAATGGAATACTCCCCACTTGCCTGGATGAGTGCAGCTCCAACAACACTCAAGAAACTTGACACCATCCAGGACAAAGCAGCCAGCTTGATTGCTCCCCCTTCCACAAACAATGAATCCCTCCACCACTGCCGAACACTTGCAGCATGTATACAAGATCCTTATACTCCCTCCCTAACAGCACAGTGGGTGTACCTACACCACATGGACTGCAGCGGTTCAAAAAAGTAACTCACCTTCACCTTCTGAAGGGTCACTAAGGATGTGCAACAAATGCTAGCCTAACCAATGATGCCCACTTCCTGTAAATTAATTTTTAACAAGGTGTTTGTTGGCGGACAGTGTCGAGGGAGTTTTACTCTATCTAACCCCGTGCTGTGCCTGACCTGGGAATGTATGATGTAGACAATGCAGAGGGAGATGCAATGCAGTGGTAAAGTTGTTACTTGCTGTTAATGATGCTCTCTTACCTATGACCTGGAGGTGGATATTTGCTGTGTCCTTGGTATTCTCGATCTGTACCTGCAGTTGGTAAGACCCTGAGTGCATGCGTTCTGCCTTCCTGATGAAGAAGATGGAGTCTGTGTCGCTATTCCGGATGGTAATACTCTTCAGATCCAGGGGCTGTTCCTCCTTCAGCCAGGTGACCATTGGCCTGGGCTTACCCTGCACAATGATGAGCAGAAGACGTTATTGTCGGAGATTGTCAGCAATGAGAGCTTTCACTTTACAGTAGCTCCATGCCAGAGAAGTGAAGAGGATAAAGATTAAAAATGGGAATCAAATAACACAACTGAAGACCCGGCACAGAGAAAAGCAATGATGGCCTGATAATCTGTTTAATCATATCGGTTGATGAGTAAATATCGGCCAGAACATTGTGAGAAATCCATCGCTCTTCCTCAACATTGTCATGGAATATTCCAGGGCCTGTTTGTGGCCAACGAATAGGCAGAAGAATAGCCAGGCAGCCAAGATTCAGGGGAAAGTAGCCAAGGCGTGAGAGGGAGGGAGAGACTGGGGGAAGGGGTGGGGGGTTGGACGAGACAGCTAAACCTAAGAGAAAAGAAAGGCGAACCAAAGGGGAAGGGGGAGCGTGGTGGGGCGGGGGGGGGGGGGGGGGGGGTGGAGGGAGGAGACAGGGAACAATAGAGGGGAACCAGAGAAGGGTGGGGTGGGAGGTAAGGGAATGATAGCCGGAAGGAGAGCACGGGGAACGACACCAAACTCGCCAAATACAGCAACAGAGAGCAAGGAAAATACGAGCGAAAGACAGAACAATCGACCGAAGCGGAGATGAACGCGTGATGACAACGGCAGCGAAAACCGTGCGGGAGAAGTAACAACAACAACACCAGATCCATTCTCGTATTGCCCTCTCTGGATTGGACATAACTAATGTAATTGTTTCTCCGGCACCTAAATGTATATGTACCTCCCCAGTTTCCACCCCCCCCCACCCCCCCCAACAAACAGGTGCCTATTTATGTGTTAAAAATAATATTACTAACTGTACAGAGTTGCTGTTGTTGAGCTACAGCACAATATCCTACCAGTTTAAAAAAAAAATGTTTTAATCTTCTCTTCTATATATATATCTATATATATATATATATTTTATTCTGTGTACATGACTGTAAATATACTTTGTTCAAAAACCCAATAAAAAACATTTATCAAAAAAAAATTATCATGTAATCTATGGAATCCAAATGTGAGGGAAAACGAGATTTCAATTAGCAGGTTATAGATAAAGAAACAGTACTCAGTACTGCCCCTCTGACAGTGCTGCACACCCTCAGTACTGCCCCCCTGACAGTGCTGCACAACCTCAGTACTGCCCCTCTGACAGTGCAGCACTCCCTCAGTACTGCCCCCCTGACAGTGCTGCACACCCTCAGTACTGACCCTCTGACAGTGCTGCACACCCTCAGTACTGCCCCCCTGACAGTGCTGCACACCCTCAGTACTGCCCCTCTGACAGTGCTGCACACCCTCAGTACTGCCCCTCTGACAGTGCTGCACACCCTCAGTACTGCCCCTCTGACAGTGCTGCACACCCTCAGTACTGACCCTCTGACAGTCCTGCACACCCTCAGTACTGACCCTCTGACAGTGCAGCACTCCCTCAGTACTGATCCTCTGACAGTGCAGCACGCCCTCAGTCCTGACTCTCTGACAGTGCAGCACTCGCTCAGTACTGACCTTCTGACAGTGCTGCACACCCTCAGTACTGACCTTCTGACAGTGCTGACACCCTAAGTACTGACCCTCTGACAATGCAGCACTCCCTCAGTACTGACCCTCTGACAGTGCAGCACTCCCTCAGTACTGCCCCTCTGACAGTGCAGCTCTCCCTCAGTACTGACCCTCTGACAGTGCAGCACCCCCTCAGTACTGACCTTCTGACAGTGCGGCACTCCCTCAGTACTGACCCTCTGACAGTGCAGCACCTTCTCAGTACTGACCCTCTGACAGTGCAGCACCCCCTCAGTACTGACCCTCTGACAGTGCGGCACTCCCTCAGTACTGACCCTCTGACAGTGCAGCACTCCCTCAGTACTGACACTCTGACAGTGCAGCACCTTCTCAGTACTGACCCTCTGACAGTGCGGCACTCCCTCAGTACTGACCCTCTGACAGTGCAGCACCTTCTCAGTACTGACCCTCTGACAGTGCAGCACTCCCTCAGTACTGACCCTCTGACAGTGCAGCACTCCCTCAGTACTGACCCTCTGAAAGTGCAGCACTCCCTCAGTACTGACCCTCTGACAGTGCAGCACTCCCTCAGTACTGACCCTCTGACAGTGCAGCACTCCCTCAGTACTGACCCTCTGACAGTGCAGCACTCCCTCAGTACTGACCCTCTGACAGTGCAGCACTCCCTCAGTACTGACCCTCTGACAGTGCAGCACCCCCTCAGTACTGACCTTCTGACAGTGCGGCACTCCCTCAGTACTGACCCTCTGACAGTGCAGCACCTTCTCAGTACTGACCCTCTGACAGTGCAGCACCCCCTCAGTACTGACCCTCTGACAGTGCGGCACTCCCTCAGTACTGACCCTCTGACAGTGCAGCACTCCCTCAGTAATGTCCCTCTGACAATGCAGCACTCCCTCAGTACTGACCCTCTGAAAGTGCAGCACTCCCTCAGTACTGACCCTCTGACAGTGCAGCACTCCCTCACTACTCACCCTCTGACAGTGCAGCACTCACTCAGTACTGACCCTCTGACAGTGCAGCACTCCCTCAGTACTGACCCTCTGACAGTGCAGCACTCCCTCAGTACTGACCCTCTGACAGTGCAGCGCTCCCTCAGTACTGACCCTCTGACAGTGCAGCACTCCCTCAGTACTGACCCTCTGACAGTGCAGCACCCCCTCAGTACTGACCTTCTGACAGTGCGGCACTCCCTCAGTACTGACCCTCTGACAGTGCAGCACCTTCTCAGTACTGACCCTCTGACAGTGCAGCACCCCCTCAGTACTGACCCTCTGACAGTGCGGCACTCCCTCAGTACTGACCCTCTGACAGTGCAGCACTCCCTCAGTAATGTCCCTCTGACAATGCAGCACTCCCTCAGTACTGACCCTCTGACAGTGCTGCACTCCCTCAGTAATGTCCCTCTGACAGTGCAGCACTCCCTCAGTACTGACCCTCTGACAGTGCAGCACTCCCTCAGTACTGACCCTCTGACAGTGCAGCACTCCCTCAGTACTGACCCTTTGACAGTGCGGCACTCCCTCAGTACTGACCCTCTGACATTGCAGCACTCCCTCAGTACTGACCCTCTGACAGTGCAGCACTCCCTCAGTACTGACCCTCTGACAGTGCAGCACTCCCTCAGTACTGACCCTCTGACAGTGCAGCACTCCCTCAGTACTGACCCTCTGACAGTGCAGCACTCCCTCAGTACTGACCCTCTGACAGTGCGGCACTCCCTCAGGACTGACCCTCTGACAGTGCAGCACTCCTTCAGTACTGACCCTCTGACAGTGCGGCACTCCCTCAGTACTGACCCTCTGACAGTGCGGCGCTTCCTCAGTACTGACCCTCTGACAGTGCGGCACTCCCTCAGGACTGACCCTCTGACAGTGCAGCACTCCTTCAGTACTGACCCTCTGACAGTGCGGCACTCCCTCAGTACTGACCCTCTGACAGTGCGGCGCTTCCTCAGTACTGACCCTCTGACAGTGCGGCACTCCCTCAGTACTGCACTTGTAACGTTTTCGGGCAATTCGGCCCTTTTTGGACTGCCCAAGAATAAAACCCAGAGACTGTAAACTGGACACTTTTCAGCCAAGGGAACGTAACCAAATTTCCCAGCAGACTTGGTCCGCTGAGCCGAGTAGGGGCATAGGTATTTACAAACCCCCCCCCCCCAGGAGCTTGGCTTGACCTCTCCACCTTCGACTTGACCTCTCGCAGCCTGTGACCGTAAGTACCCTGCAGCAGCTTGCAAAACTCCCTTGACTTTGATAGTGGTTGAGGCTTTGGGGAAGGGGACTTGATTTGTGTTTTGTGCCATTGCTAAACTTGTGTAACAATAAGATTTTACGTTGTGTCCGTTATAGTACTTCCTGAATAGACTTAGTTTGTGTTAGAGTTTAAGATTGTATTATAACTTCTTCTGATTGATGATTTTGACCTGGGTTTTGCAATAAACCTCGATTTGCTGATAATTGGAGTTGTTTCAATTCTTCAATCTCTCACCAGCGATCTCTGACCAAGTAATTGTTAAGATATTCCTCACCTTAATTCCGGGGTCGAGAATCTAGGGTCATCTTGAACGATTCGAACCCGTTCACTCAGGACAGGCTGCTGGTTAGGTAATAAACAGCAGTGTCCTATTCTCTCTCTTGGGAAAGCTACTCCAGCGAAGTAGGAACCGGGTGGGTGTTGCACCACCGGCAAGAGAGAGAATCACCTGGGCATTGGTGGGGGTCTGGATATCTGTGTGATATAAGCCTCAGGCTTCTGGTTAGGGATAAACGGCAGGCTTGATTCAGTGCACTCTTCCGTGGAGGTGTCCCAGTGCGGCATCCCCTGGCCTCTGAAGTTTCAGTGCCAGCTGGAGAGAGACACACACAGATACTCAAACCCCAGATATCGGCCCAGTAGTGGAGTAGCAGAGATGGAACCCTCTACAATGGCGACCGCGGCAGGACCCCGGTGGTTTGGAGTATGTGACTTGGCAGAGGGGGTGAGGGAACGAAGTAAAATGGAGGAGAGAATCTCCTCGTATATGTGGGAAAAAGGTCAACCTCACCAATTCTTGGGTCTCAGAACTAATCAATGTGGAGCGACCCGTAATGGCGGCGGCCGCATGGACAGAAAGTAAGGCACACAAAAGGCACTTGGAGAAGGCAGTTTGGCTGGTCTGCTTGTCCCAGCAGGTAGCCAAAACAGAGCGAAGGGTCGAAGAATTAGAGCAGGAGTTGGGAGAAGTTAGGGCCAGCGCAGGGGACAGCGCTAGCGCAGCGGAACGACTGCGGGAGGAATTGGCAGAAATGAAACAGGACAGCCTACAGGAAAGCGAGTCTAACCGGTGCGAGAAGGAATATCTCCACTGCCAGATAGTAGAGGGTAAGACAAAGGAATGGAGGCTCCAGGAACTCTATGCTCGGAGTACAGAGCAGTGTAGGAAGCTGGAGGGGAAGTTCCGGGACATCCAGGCAGCGTACTGAGTGGCTTGCGAGGAAGTAGGGGACTGTGCTCACGGGCCGTGCCAGGCACGGATAACGGAGTTGGAGGAGACCTTGTCCAAGGTCAGGGGACAGGTACACCTGGTAGGTCCAGGGGGGTTCCCAAGGGGCAAGATGCTCCTCGCAGCGGATGATTCCCCAAAGGCCAAGGGGAATAGACCGCCTCCTGAGGCGCCGGGATTGTGTCCGGGTCGACAGAGGGGATCGGACTGCACGTTCAGGGGCAAGTCCAGGGGGGGTCGGCAGGGTACCCCCAGCTGGCGGCGTGTCCGCCTGGTTTCGTATGTGGGTCCCTATGGGATGGAGACAGACCGCTGCCTGGGATGCCGGTGATGGGGCCGGGTCAGCAGGTAGGGTTCGGACCACCCGGTCAGGGGCAGGTCCAAGGGGGGTCAGTGGTGTATCCCCAGATAGCGGCGTCTCCTATATGGGTAGTTAGCCCGGGGACAGGGGGGCTACCCAACGGGGCAGGAGAGCTGGACGCCGGGGAGGCGGAGGAGCAGGAACCCCAGGTAGGGCAGATGTGCCCTGCCAGGCAGAGAAGGTATGGTTCCCCCGGCGGGGCTGGCGAATAGGGGACCGGTTGAGGGCGACATTATCATTCCTCATGGGGCATCCGCGCTCAGGGGGATGGTGGCCCACGTTCCCAGGCTAACTCCGAAAGGGGATCCGTCGCTTCATTTTATGGAGGTGGAGCAGGCTGCCAGCATTAATGACTGCGACGAGGGGGAGCAAGTAAGGATGCTCCTGATGACCCTAGATCCCCAACTGTGCAGGGCAGTGACCTCCGGGAATGGGGGAAGACCTGACACATGGGCGGCAGCACAGACTGCTGTTCTGGAGGCAATGGGCTTGAATCTGGGGAGCCCTTTCATGAGGGTGGGGGAAACCAAGCAGCAACCAGGGGAATCGCCAAATATGTTCGCAGACAGGCTGTGGACTGTCTATGTGGAGGCGTGCGGGACTCCTGCGGATAGGCAGAATTTAGATGAGAGAACAACCCACTGGCTGAAGACCCTCGTAGCTAACTGTCTCCCTCACGTTAGGGCAAAGGCCGAACACTGGTTCGACCCGCAGAGTCCGGACCTTAATGAGGCAGAGGTCCTTAGAAAACTCACCCTTGCATATCGCAACGGGGAGAGGAGTGAGGAAAAGCCCCATAAGGGTCAGGTGCATGGAATCACACCAGCACCCCCTAAGAGCGAGTGGAAGCATGAGGGCACCCGGACCTCCGACAAGAGACCGGTATGCTACGGGTGTGGAAAGACCGGGCATTTCAAGAGGGAGTGTGAGAACCCTAGCAAGGAGGCGAGGGCTCCCGCAGTAGAGAGTCAGACCCCAGCGGCAGGAGCAGCTGCCCCGGAAACCATCAACTTGAAAAGGCTTTTAGCCTTTTTGCAGAGCCTAACAGCTGGGTCGGGACAGGTGGCAATGGCAACGGGCCAGGACCTGCCCGCACCCACACCACAAGAACCCGTATGACTACCCAGGGAGCAGCCTCAGGAAAAAGGGAACGCAGGGGTAGTTCTAGCCCCAGACCCTGGTCCGGTCCAGGTGCAGGGTCCTATTCTGGAGGCTGCCTCAGCGGCTATTTGCAGTTTAAATCCCTTAAGGTGGGACCCCTGCGAATGCCACATCAGTCAATTTAAATTGTTCCACCCCATAAGGGCAAGAAAGAGCAAGGTGGGGGGAAGACTGGGGGTGGTAGTGGAGAAACCCCCCGTAGGATTAACGACGGTGGGGGAGGTCCCTGACTCCACGGTCACACAACCGGTGACAAGGTGCTGTCCCGAAGGGGCAGTCCCAAAGAAACCGACAGTGCTGCAAGCACCCAGCCCAGGGACAGTAACGATTCCCAAGCCATTACCTGTGGGTCAGGTGGCCTGCCTTAGTATAGAGGCTAGGGAGGCAGAGGAGAGGGAGGTATCACCTTGGGCGTGGGAACCATCCAGGGGACGAAGGAGCAATCGGGTCTCCAAGCCCCCGGTAAGATGGTCCCCAGTAGAAGGGAACGGTGAGGGATGTAGGACATTATCCAGTGCTGCCACAGGTAGCCCAGTCTCCGGAGGGAGCAGAAAGGGATCCCCAAACCCCTTTGGGGAAGGAGAGGCAAGGGGCAGTCCGGACCCCCGGGAGGGGGAGGTCTGGCCCGAGCAGTTGGTCCAAACAGGTGAACAGCCCCAGTATAGCGGGGACCAGTTTTAATTTGGCCACCCGGAGACGGGTGGCATTGTATATATCATTTTCCCCTGCTAGTTCTAATTAGTGTTTAGTGGTGTGTGGGTTATTTAGGATCGTGGGATCACAGAAGCGCATAGTGCAGTGATATAATGATTGAGAAGCAGGCACTAGGACCCTGATGGAGCCGGGCTGTGGACACAGAACCACAGACAGGCTGCGGCAATTTCATGTCAATTTCCCAACTTCAAGGCGGGAGCTGGTGCTGCCGCTGGATAGAAGCTATGCACTTTAAGGTAGGTAGTTCTGTAGAGGCAAGGATGTGTTTTGTCTGTTTTACAGATGGGGCACCCGACGATGTGGAGCTTGCTGATGATCTTGGCGATGGTGGGACCGGGAGAACTCCGCAGAGGCGAGACAGAAGAGTCCTTCGTCTACGGGTGCTCTGGCGGCAGAGCCCCTCTTGTCACTACCGGACAGGGAGACCAGGTGGCCACAGAGCAGACCCGCTACTCACACCTGGGGAGGTGGCCTGGATGGCTGGGGTCGAACTCGACCAGGTACTCCAGCCACCAGAGCTTCACCTATGGAGAGGCCTCTGTACTCTGCGAGGAGATACAGGTAGCGCCTGACCGGGTTAGGGTGACTGAGGGCAGGCGGGTGTGTTTAACCTGTAAGGGGGACGTTCCTTTGGGGAGATGGTGGTGGCTCAGGAAGCTGAGCCTGGACATGAGGGATCGGTCCTCGGACTGGGAACGCCTGGACAACAACACCTACCGGACCATCACGGGGTCACCGGGTAGGATCACCGTTTGCTGGGATAAGTGGTGGGCTTCTGACCAGGGCATTTATTTGTGTTTATGGGGGTCTACCAAGGCATGTCCACAAGGGGCATCGATCACTTTTGTTAGGTGGTGGCAGAACCCAGGGAACGGGATGAATTGACCGCAGTGGGGAGGGATGTGTAACGCCCAGGGAAGGGATGACTGTAAAAGCTACCGAACTGCTGGTTCAGGTAAAGCGACCCCTGCCCACAGCCCAACCAATCGACCCTCACAACTGTCCGATCACCACCAGGGGGGCCTGAGAATGGTTTAGTGTTTGTCCCCACAAAGAAAATGTTGTACCAGGGGATACATTATGCTGTCGCCTCAGTTGTACTGAACCTCTCAGCTGCAGGTATCGACGAAATGAAGAGCCTTCAACGGGAAGAAGCGAAGTGCAGCCCAGAAAAGAGGATCCTTAGTGAAATACAGAGATTCAAATGTAAATAGCAGCATGCGTACGATATTAGAGTGGGAGAGAGGGTATCCTCCCATTGTGAGGGGTATTAGAGTGGGAGAGAGGGCATCTCCCCTTTTCCTGGGGTATTAGAGCGGCAGAGGGGGTATTTCCCCATTCCCTGGGGTATTAGAGTGGGGAGAGGGTATCCTCCCATTGTGAGGGGTATTAGAGTGGCAGAGAGGGCATCTCCCCTTTTCCTGGGGTATTAGAGTGGGAGAGAGGGTATCTCTGCATTCCCTGGGGTATCAGAGCAACAGAGGGTGTATCTCCCCCTTCTGAGTATTCGAGTGGGGGTAGAGGGTATCTTGCCTGTTCCTGGGGTATTAGAATGGGAGAGGGGATATCTCCCCATTCTCAGAGTATTAGAGTGGGAGCGGGGATATCTCCACATTCCCTGGGGTATTAGAGTGGGAGAGAGGGTGTTTCCCCATTCTCTGGGGTATTAGAGTGGGAGAGGGGATATCTCCCCATTCTCAGAGTATTAGAGTGGGAGCGGGGATATCTCCACATTCCCTGATGTATTAGAGTGGGAGAGAGGGTGTTTCCCCATTCTCTGGGGTATTAGAGTGGGAGAGGGGATATCTCCCCATTCTCAGAGTATTAGAGTGGGAGCGGGGATATCTCCACATTCCCTGATGTATTAGAGTGGGAGAGAGGGTGTTTCCCCATTCTCTGGGGTATTAGAGTGGGAGAGGGGATATCTCCCCATTCAGAAGAACATAAGAACATAAGAACTAGGAGCAGGAGTAGGCCATCTGGCCCCTCGAGCCTGCTCCACCATTCAATGAGATCATGGCTGATCTTTTGTGGACTCAGCTCCACTTTCCGGCCCGAACACCATAACCCTTAATCCCTTTATTCTTCAAAAAACTATCTATCTTTATCTTAAAAACATTTAATGAAGGAGCCTCTACTGCTTCACTGGGCAAGGAATTCCATAGATTCACAACCCTTTGGGTGAAGAAGTTCCTCCTAAACTCAGTCCTAAATCTACTTCCCCTTATTTTGAGGCTATGCCCCCTAGTTCTGCTTTCACCCGCCAGTGGAAACAACCTGCCCACATCTATCCTATCTATTCCCTTCATAATCTTATATGTTTCTATAAGATCCCCCCTCATCCTTCTAAATTCCAACGAGTACAGTCCCAGTCTACTCAACCTCTCCTCGTAATCCAACCCCTTCAGCTCTGGGATTAACCTAGTGAATCTCCTCTGCACACCCTCCAGTGCCAGTACGTCCTTTCTCAAGTAAGGAGTGTTAGAGTATTAGAGTGGGAGAGAGGGTATTTCCCCATTCCCTGGGGTATTAGAGTGGGAGAGAGGGCATTTCCCCATTCCCTGGGGTATTAGAGTGAGAGAGGGGATATCTCTCCATTCTCAGAGTATTAGAGTGGCAGAGAGGGTATTTCCCCATTCCCTGGGGTATTAGAATGTGAGAGGGGATATCTCCCCATTCTCAGAATATTAGAGTGGGAGAGAGGGTATTTCCCCATTCCCTGGGGTATTAGAGTGGGAGCGGGGATATCTCCCCATTCTCAGAGTATTAGAGTGGGAGAGGGGATATCTCCCCATTCTCAGAGTATTAGAGTGGTAAAATATCCCCCCCCACTGTGAAGGTGTTGGGTTAACTTTCACATTAGCCTCTGGCCCCCAGTGCTGGAGCCAAGATGAAGCACTTACGATGAAGGGGATCAAAGGTTATGGGGGGAAAGTGGAATTCGGCTATTGAGTTGGATGATCAGCTAGGATCATAATAAATGGCGGGACAGGCTCGAAGGAATGAGTATCTCCCTCCTGAAATGAAAATCGCTTATTGTCACAAGTAGGCTTCAAATGAAGTTACTATGAAAAGCCCCTAGTCGTCACATTCCGGCGCCTGTTCAGGGAGGCTGGTACGGGAATTGAACCGTGCTGCTGGCCTGCTTTGGTCTGCTTTCAAAGCCAGCGATTTAGCCCTGTGCTAAACCAGCCCCAGCTCCTGCTCCTATTTTCTCTGTTTCTATTACTGGATTCTCTGTTGGACATATCCCGAGTATTTGTTTTGAGTGCCTGACATTCCAGCACATCATCAGCTGTCTCACTGAATGTGTGAGTGATGGCCCTGTTTGGAGAGGGCCTCTCTTTACTGCTCCCTCTGAACAGCATCTCGTCCAGGGATCTGGGTTCGTACAAAATCCATTCCAAATCCGGTACAAAGCCAGCAGGCTGCCTGTCCCCATTCCCAGGAGAGTGTAATCACACATTCCTATATCCCTCCTCCCCTCCCACACCATCCTTTCCTCTGGCCAGCTACGTGCACCTCCAGGTCACTCTCACTCTCAGAGCGATACCTCAAATCATGTTTTCTGTTCTCTGCCTCTGGTTCCTGCTGTCGCTTGACTGTCCCAAGACCCAAAGTTTCCGACCTCTGTTCTTTCCCAGAAAGGGAACAGGGATGACGAGGGAATGGGGAGTGGGATTGAGAGCAGCTGACCTTGACAGGCAGTGGAATCTGCTCCTCACCTGGAAGGGGATCATGAGGTTCACCGTCTCTCCCACCACTTTCACCATTTTTTGCCGGAGGTTGCGAGGGAGACAGATCCGGGGTCGTTCTGTAATGGTGAAGAGATAAGTGTTTTAGCTGATATCGGGAGGGAGAGAAAGAGAGCTATTTCAATATATCCGCAATCTTAAAAACCTTCAGTTTCCCAAAATAATAAACCCGCCCGCCGCTCACATTAACTGCTGCTGGAGGCCGCAGGCTGTGTCATCACTAATCTGAGGCAGGATGTGGGAGCGGGTAGATACAGTCCGTTTTCCTCCTCTCTTTAGTCCAGGATAGCTGACCCTGGCTGGACAGGAGCAATGGTGCTGATGTCAATGAGGAGATCATTCTGGGTTATTGTTCAAGGGCCCGCTCTCACTGAGCAACAATGTTGTTCAGCAACCCTAATAGGACCATAAAGAAACTGGCCAAGCAACTCTCTGACAGGCTTTCGAGCGAGGATGGCAAGAGGTGGCACAGATGAGTTCCAAAACACCCAGCCTCATCGTGGCATCTTCATCTCAGTGGCTTAGGCCTGGGAGCAGGATATTCACTCACCTCCATCACCTCATGGAGTAGTCGGGCCTGGGAGCAGGGTATACACTCACTGCCCCCCCTCCCTCTCCCCCATGGAGTAGTCGCGCCTGGGAGCAGGGTATACACTCACTGCCCCCCCCCCTCCTCCCCCATGGAGTAGTCGGGCCTGGGAGCAGGGTATACACTCACTGCCCCCCCCCCCCTCCTCCCCCATGGAGTCGTCGGGCCTGGGAGCAGGGTATACACTCACGGCCCCCCCCTCCCCCTTGGGGTAGTCGGGCCTGGGAGCAGGGTATACACTCACTGCCCCCCCTCCCCCATGGAGTAGTCGGGCCTGGGAGCAGGGGATACACTCATTGCCCCCCCCTCCCCCATGGGGTAGTCGGGCCTGGGAGCAGGGTATACACTCACTGCCCCCCCTCCCCTATTGGGTAGTCGGGCCTGGGAGCAGGGTATTCACTCACCCCCACACCCTCATGGGGTAGTCGGGCCTGGGAGCAGGGTATTCACTCAACCCCACCCCCTCATGGAGTAGTCGGGCCTGGGAGCAGGGTATTCACTCACCCCCACCCCCTCATGGGGTAGTCGGGCCTGGGAGCAGGGTATTCACTCACCCCCACACCCTCATGGGGTAGTCGGGCCTGGGAGCAGGGTATTCACTCACCCCCACCCCCTCATGGGGTAGTCGGGCCTGGGAGCAGGGTATTCACTCACCCCCGCCCCCTCATGGAGTAGTCGGGCCTGGGAGCAGGGTATACACTCACTGCCTCCCTCCCCCTCCCACTCCCTCCCCCATGGAGTAGTCGGGCCTGGGAGCAGGGTATGCACTCACTGCCCCCCCCCTCCCCCATGGGGTAGTCGAGCCTGGGAGCAGGGTATTCACTCACCCCCGCCCACCTCATGGGATAGTCGAGCCTGGGAGCAGGGTATTCACTCACCCCCGCCCCCTCATGTGGTAGTCGGGCCTGGGAGTATGGTATTCACTCACCCCTGCCCCCTCATGTGGTAGTCGGTCCTGGGAGCAGGCTATTCACTCACCCCCGCCCCGTCATGGGGTAGTCGGGCCTGGGAGCAGGGTATTCACTCACCCCCACCCTCTCATGGGGTAGTCGGGCCTGGGAGCAGGGTATTCACTGACCCCCACCCTCTCATGGGGTAGTCGGGCCTTGGAGCAGGGTATTCACTGACCCCCATCGTCTCATGGGATAGTCGGGCCTGGGAGCAGGGTATGCACCCCAGGACGTGGGAGGAGGTGTCCAATCACTGCCCCGCTGAAGGAGTAGTAGGATCTGGGAACATGGTCATATGAATGCAAGAAACAGGCCCCTTGTGATGAACGGTTACTGCCTTATCATCATGTAAGGTGATGTCCCCTTTAAGGCCGGGCTTGTAACCCTGGGGACTCCGCCTCTGGCTCCGCCCATCTGGGAGCCATACATAAGGGCTGCCTCATGGTCTGTAACAGTCAGCTCTCGTCTCTCGCATAGTTATTAGTCTAATAAAGCCTTCTTTACAGTTTAATCTCTAAGTGTCATTATTGAGGGTACCTCACCCCTCAAGCCTGCTGTGCTATTCAGTAAGATCATGGCTGATATGATTGTGGCCTTAACTCCCCTTTCCTGCCCCCACCCCGCATAACCATTAATTGCATTGTCGATCAAATGTGTGTAACTCAGCCTTGAATATAGTCAATCACCCAGCCTCCATTGTTCTGCGGAAGTGAATTACAAACATTGACAACCCTCAAGAGAGAACATATTCTCCCTCCAACTCTGTCTTAAATGGGAAAACCCTTTGTGCCCCCAATTCTAGACTCTCCTCTCAGCACCGACCCTGTCAAGCCACCTGAGAATCCCATACGTCTCAATAAGGTCACCTCTCATTCTTCCAAACTCCGATGAGTATAGGCCCAACCTACTCAACCTCTCCTCATTAAAAATGTGTGCGTAATTTGCAGAAGTAAAATTAATAATAGGGTAATTACAGTGGGTGATTTCAACTTTCTCAACAGTAACTGGGATCGTCATTGTGTTCAGGGCTTAGATGGAGCAGAGTTTTTAAAATGTATACGAGAGCACTTTTCAGCTCAACATGTGGCGGGTCCAACAAGGACAGTGTGCAGTGCTGGTCCTAATTGTGGGGAGTGAACTAGACAGGTGGTTCATGTGATGGTGGGGGAGCATTTTAGTGATAGCAACCACAACAAATTGCAATTTAAGTTGGTTATCGATAAGAAAATAGGCAAATTGCAGAAAAAGGTCTTGGATTGGGGGAGAGCAGTAAAATAAGGCTGGATCTGGCCAAGGTAGATTGTAACAAGTTACTGGTGGGGAGATCTACAGAAGAGCAGTGGGAGGTGTTCAAAGAGAAAATGGGGAGGATACAGGCCCAACATCTTCCCACTAGAGTAATAGGAAGGAGTAGCAAGGCCAGAGCATCATGGATGACCAGAGATATTCAGGATACAATGAGAAGGAAGAGAATATTATTATTATTAAATACAAGGGGAGCAAATCAACAGAGGCATTTGTGGGGTATAGAAAGTGCAGGATGGAGTTTAAGAAAGCAATTAGGAGAGCAAAGAGGGAAGAGCAGCACGGTGGCGTAGTGGTTAGCACTGCTGCTTACGGCGCTGAGGACCCGGGTTTGAATCAAGGCCCTGGGTCACTGTTTGTGTGGAGTTTGCACATTGTCTGTGTGGGTTTCACCCCCACAATCCAAAAGATGTGCAGGGTAGGTGGATTAGCCATGCTAAATTGCCCCTTAATTGGAAAACAATTATTGGGTACTCTAAACTTATAAAAAAAAGAGGGGATATGAGAAATCTCTAGCTGGTAAAAGTAGGGAAAATCCCAAGATATTCTATAAGTATATCAATGGGAAGGGGATATTTAGGGAAAAAGTAGGGCCCATTAGGGACCATGGGGGGAATCTGTGGATGAAGCCAGAGGACATTGGATCCCTCGACCCACCCTGCTCAAAGATCTCAATAAATTTGTCAGACACAATTTCCCTTTTCAGAAAACATGGTTGATTTCCTCTCAATTTCCTACCATTCCCGGGTAGCTTTTTGTGTCTTCTGCAAGACAGATCAAAAATGTGTTCAGGGTCTCTGTCATTTCCTTTATTCTTCCATTGTCAATTCCTCAGTCTCACTCTCCCAGGGGCCAGTGCTCACTGTCACCACACTCTTCCTGTTCATATACTTGTCGAAGCTTTTCCTATTTGATTTATATTTCTTGTTTCTCGAATTTTCCCTCTTAATTATTCCTTTAGTCATCCTTTGCTGGTTTCTAACGTTTTCAAAGTCTTCTGGCCTCACATCGTTAATTTTCTTGCCAAAATGTAATACTTTTATCTGCGTTGAAATTCATTTGCCAATTATATGCCCTTTCTGCAAATTTGCTCAGATGGTGTACTTTGTTGCAATCCTCCTTACACTGGCCCCCAATCATATTCAACTTTACAAATTGTGTTATTGATTCCGAAGTTGTTAATATAAACTGTGATTAACAATGGTCCCGGTAATTTTTGGGGGACCCCACTTTTCACTTCCAGGTATTTTAACATTTATCTTCTGCCTTTCAGACAACTAGAACAAAGAACATTACAGCACAATACAGGCCCTTCGGCCCTCGATGTTGCGCCGACCTGTGAAACCACTCTAAAGCCCATCTACACTATTCCCTTATTGTCCATATGACTATCCAATGACCATTTGAATGCCCTTAGTGTTGGCGAGTCCACTACTGTTGCAGGCAGGTCATTCCATGCTCTTACTACTCTCTGAGTAAAGAACCTACCTCTGACATCTGTCTTGTATCTATCTCCCCTCAATTTAAAGCTATGTCCCCTCGTGCTAGACATCACCATCCAAGGAAAAAGGCTCTCACTGTCCACCCTATGCAATCCTCTGATCATCTTGTATGCCTCAATTAAGTCACCTCTTAACCTTCTTCTCTCTAACGAAAACAGCGTCAAGTCCCTCAGCCTTTCCTCATAAGATCTTCCCTCCATACCAGGCAACATTCTGGTAAATCTCCTCTGCACCCTTTCCAATGCTTCCACATCCTTCCTATAATGCGGTGACCAGAATTGCACGCAATATTCCAAATGCGGCCGCACCAGAGTTTTGTACAGCTGCAACATGACCTCATGGCTCCGAAACTCAATCGCTCTCCCAATAAAAGCTAACACACCGTACGCCTTTTTAACAACCCTCTCAACCTGGGTGGCAACTTTCAGGGATCTATGTACATGGACACCAAGATCTCTCTGCTCATCCACACTACCATTAGCCCAGTACTCTGTCTTCCTGTTATTCCTTCCAAAATGAATCACCTCACACTTTTCTGCATTAAACTCCATTTGCCACCTCTCAGCCCAGTGCTGCAGCTTATCTATGTCCCTCTGTAACTTGTAACATCCTTCTGCACTGTCCACAACTCCACCGACTTTAGTGTCATCTGCAAATTTACTCACCCATCCTTCTACGCCCTCCTCCAGGTCATTTATAAAAATGACAAACAGCAGTGGCCCCAAAACAGATCCTTGTGGTACACCACTAGTAACTGGACTCCAGTCTGAACATTTCCCATCAACCACCACCCTTTGTCTTCTTCCAGCTAGATGGTTCCTTTCTACTAGTTGTCTGCTGACTCCGCACAAACTTACCTTATTCATGAATCTAGTTGTGGTACCTTATTGAAGATCTTTTGGAAACCTTTAGAAAACAAATTCCAACTAAGGGTCGATTTAGCGTGGCCAATCCATGTACCCTGCACATCTTTGCATTGTGGGGGTGAGACCCAAGCGGATTCGGGGAGAATGTGCAAACTCCACATGGACTGTGACCCAGGTCGAGGATCGAACCGGGCCCTCGGCGCCGTGAGGCAGCAGTGCTAACCACTGCACCACCATGCCGCTCTTCTTTTGGAAACTTGATGTAATAGATATAATACATCTACAGGTAAAGGTAAAGTCACCATCGTCTCAGATGGCCATAGGCTGCTTTCCCCTTTGAGGGGGAGAGCGGACTGGTGGTGATTTAACCTGAGGGTCACCACATCTCGGGCAAGGGGCAAAATTGAGAAGGGAATTGAACACGCGCTGCTGTCCTTGCTCTGCATCACAAACCAGCTGATTAGCCAAGTGAGCTAAACCGGCTCCCGGTACATCTATAACATTACCTGTGTCCACTCTCTTAGTTACATCCTCAAAGAATTTAATCTGGTTGGCCAACCAAACCTTTCTTTTCTGAAAGCCATATTGAATATTTGGTATATTTTTGGTTTCTGTCATATTGTTTTATTTTCTCCTTTCATAGGAATTCATACATACTGCTGAAAAAAAGAGACATTCTGTCAAAACCTTTCATCTTGTACCCAACAGGACAGATGCAAGAATGCCAACTTTCAAAGGGAGCAACATAAAACAGAGGCAGTATAAATTGTTGCTCCCTATGAAACTTCTTGTGAGTATGTCCTGATATATCCAAGACATAAATCATCAACAGCATGTCTCTTTCTCAGCAATTCTAAAGTTCTGTCCTACCAACTGACTAATTCCCATTTACCTTGAATACCGCTGTTGATAGGCTGATAGTCTATCATTCCCTGGACATCTTCTATCTCCCTCCTTAAATGCTGATAAAATATTAACTATCCAACAATCCTCTGGCACTACATTCTTTTCGCAGCTTGAAACTAAAGGCCAGTTAGCTGAACATCTGTCATCGGGAAAATGTTAGAAGCCATTGTTAAAGAAGGGCACTTGGATAAGTTCAAGATAATCAGGCAGAGTCAATGTAGTTTTGTGAAAGGAAAATCATGTTTAACCAATTTTTTGAAATTCTTTGAAGGAGTCACATGTGCTGTGGATAAAGGGCAACCAGTGGATGTGCTGTACTTAGATTTCCAGAACAAAGATCAAAGAATATAGCACAGGAACAGGTTCTTTGGCCCTCCAAGCCTGGACTGGTTATGATACCAAACGTGGCCAAAACCCTCAGCACTTCCTTGTGCCATATCTCTCTATTCCCATCCGATCCATGTACTTGTCAAGATGCCTTTTGAACAGAAGGCATTTGATCAGGTGCCACATCAAAGGTTGTTGTGGAAATTAAAAGCTCATGGTGTAGGGGGCAACATATTAGCATGGATAGAAGATTGTCCGCTTCACAGAAAACAGGGTGCATGCAGAAATGGATCTTTTTCAGGTTAGCAGAGTGGTGTTCAATAGGGCTCAGTGCTCTGGTCTCAACTCTTTACAATTTTTATAAATGACTTGGATGAAGGGATGGACGTCAAATTTGATGATGACACAAAGATAGGAAGGAAAGTAAGATGTGAAGTAGACATAAGGAGGCTACAAAACGATACTGATTGGTTAAGTGAGTGGGAAAATATCAAGCAAGTGGAGGAAAATGTGAAGTTGCCCATTTTGGCAGGAAGAATGAAGGTATATTATCCACAAGAGTTTATAAGAGTAAGAGGCCACTTGATTGAAACCTTTAAGATTCTGAGGGGGTCTGCTGAGCTGGATCCGGAGCACGAGGCAGCTGAAACTGCTGAGCTGGGACCGGAGCACGAGGCAGCTGAAACTGCGGAGCTGGGACTAGAGCACGAGGCAGCCGGAGTGGTGGAGCTGGGACCGGAGCACGAGGCAGCTGAAACTGCGGAGCTGGGACCGGAGCACGAGGCAGCTGAAACTGCGGAGCTGGGACTAGAGCACGAGGCAGCTGAAACTGCTGAGCTGGGACCGGAGCACGAGGCAGCTGAAACTGCGGAGCTGGGACCGGGGCACGACGCAGCTGAAACTGCGGAGCTGGGACCGGAGCACGAGGCAGCTGAAACTGCGGAGCTGGGACTAGAGCACGAGGCAGCTGAAACTGCTGAGCTGGGACCGGAGCACGAGGCAGCTGAAACTGCGGAGCTGGGACCGGAGCACGAGGCAGCTGAAACTGCGAAGCTGGGACCGGAGCACGAGGCAGCTGAAACTGCGGAGCTGGGACCGGAGCACGAGGCAGCCAAAACTGCGGAGCTGGATCCGGAGCACGAGGCAGCCGAAACTGCGGAGCTGGGACAGGAGCACGAGGCAGCTGAAACTGCGGAGCTGGGACCGGAGCACGAGGCAGCTGAAACTGCGGAGCTGGGACCGGAGCACGAGGCAGCCAAAACTGCGGAGCTGGATCCGGAGCACGAGGCAGCCGAAACTGCGGAGCTGGGACCGGAGCACGAGGCAGCCGGAGCTGCGGAGCTCGATCCGGAGAACGAGGCAGCCGGAACTGCGGAGCTGGGACCGGAGCACGAGGCAGCCGGAGCGGCGGAGCTCGATCCGGAGAACGAGGCAGCCGGAACTGCGGAGCTGGGACCGGAGCACGAGGCAGCTGGAGCGGCGGAGCTGGGGCCGGAGCACGAGGCAGCCGGAGCTGGATCCGGAGCACGAGGCAGCCGGAGCAGCGGAGCTGGGACCGGAGCACGAGGCAGCCGGAACTGCGGAGCTCAATCCGGAGCACGAGGCAGCCGGAGCGGCGGAGCTGGATCCGGAGCACGAGGCAGCCGGAGCTGGATCCGGAGCACGAGGCAGCCGGAGCAGCGGAGCTGGGACCGGAGCACGAGGCAGCCGGAGCGGCGGAGCTGGATCCGGAGCACGAGGCAGCCGGAGCGGCGGAGCTGGATCCTGAGCACGAGGCAGCCGGAGCGGCGGAGCTGGATCCGGAGCACGAGGCAGCCGGAACTGCGGAGCTGGGACCGGAGCACGAGGCAGCCGGAGCAGCGGAGCTGGATCCGGAGCACGAGGCAGCTGAAACTGCGGAGCTGGATCCGGAACACGAGGCAGCCGGAGCTGGATCCGGAGCACGAGGCAGCCGGAGCAGCGGAGCTGGGACCGGAGCACGAGGCAGCCGGAGCGGCGGAGCTGGATCCGGAGCACGAGGCAGCCGGAGCAGCGGAGCTGGGACCGGAGCACGAGGCAGCCGGAGCAGCGGAGCTGGGACCGGAGCACGAGGCAGCTGGAGCGGCGGAGCTGGATCCGGAGCACGAGGCAGCCGGAGCAGCGGAGCTGGGACCGGAGCACGAGGCAGCCGGAGCAGCGGAGCTGGATCCGGAGCACGAGGCAGCCGGAGCGGCGGAGCTGGATCCGGAGCACGAGGCAGCCGGAGCAGCGGAGCTGGGACCGGAGCACGAGGCAGCCGGAACTGCGGAGCTGGATCCGGAGCATGAGGCAGCTGAAACTGCGGAGCTCGATCCGGAGCACGAGGCAGCCGGAGCGGCGGAGCTGGATCCGGAGCACGAGGCAGCCGGAGTGGCGGAGCTCGATCCGGAGCACGAGGCAGCCGGAACTGCGGAGCTGGATCCGGAGCACGAGGCCGCCGGAGCGGCGGAGCTGGGACCGGAGCACGAGGCAGCCGGAGCAGCGGAGCTGGATCCGGAGCACGAGGCAGCTGAAACTGCGGAGCTGGGACCGGAGCACGAGGCAGCCGGAGCAGCGGAGCTGGATCCGGAGCACGAGGCACCCGGAGCGGCGGAGCTGGATCCGGAGCACGAGGCAGCCGGAGTGGCGGAGCTGGATCCGGAGCACGAGGCAGCCGGAGCGGCGGAGCTGGGACCGGAGCACGAGGAAGCCGGAGCAGCGAAGCTGGGACCGGAGCACGAGGAAGCCGGAGCGGTGGAGCTGGGACCGGAGCACGAGGCAGCCGGAACTGCGGAGCTGGGTCCGGAGAACGAGGCAGCCGGAACTGCGGAGCTGGATCCGGAGCAGGAGGCAGCCGGAGCGGCGAGCTGGATCCGGAGCACGAGGCAGCCGGAGCTGGATCCGGAACACGAGGCAGCCGGAGCAGCGGAGCTGGGACCGGAACACGAGGCAGCCAAAACTGCGGAGCTGGATCTGGAGCACGAGGCAGCCGGAGCGGCGGAGCTGGGACCGGAACATGAGGCAGCCAGAGCGGCGGAGCTGGGACCGGAGCACGAGGCAGCCGAAACTGCGGAGCTGGATCCGGAGCACGAGACAGCCGGAGCGGCGGAGCTGGGACCGGAGCACGTGGCAGCCGGAGCGTCGGAGCTGGATCCGGAGCTCGAGGCAGCCGGAGTGGCGGAGCTGGATCCGGAACACGAGGCAGCCGAAACTGCGGAGCTGGGACCTGAGTATGAGGCAGCCGGAGCGTCGGAGCTGGATCCGGAGCTCGAGGCAGCCGGAGTGGCGGAGCTGGATCCGGAACACGAGGCAGCCGAAACTGCGGAGCTGGGACCTGAGCACGAGGCAGCCGGAGCGTCGGAGCTGGATCCGGAGCACGAGGCAGCCGGAGCGTCGGAGCTGGATCCGGAGCTCGAGGCAGCCGGAGTGGCGGAGCTGGATCCGGAACACGAGGCAGCCGAAACTGCGGAGCTGGGACCTGAGTATGAGGCAGCCGGAGCGTCGGAGCTGGATCCGGAGCTCGAGGCAGCCGGAGTGGCGGAGCTGGATCCGGAACACGAGGCAGCCGAAACTGCGGAGCTGGGACCTGAGCACGAGGCAGCCGGAGCGTCGGAGCTGGATCCGGAGCATGAGGCAGCCGGAACTGCGGAGCTGGGACCGGAGCACGAGGCACCCGGAGCGTCGGAGCTGGGACCGGAGCACGAGGCAGCCGGAGCACGAGGCAGCCGGAGCGTCGGAGCTGGGACCGGAGCACGAGGCAGCCGGAGCGTCGGAGCTGGATCCGGAGCTCGAGGCAGCCGAAACTGCGGAGCTGGGACCGGAGCTCGAGGCAGCCGAAACTGCGGAGCTGGGACCGGAGCACGAGGCAGCCGGAGTGGCGGAGCTGGGACCGGAGCACGAGGCAGCCGGAGTGGTGCTGTTAAGCCCAGAACACGAAGAGCCGAAGGCGGCCTGTAGAGGAGTCGTCACATGTTGGGTGGCTCCTGCTTGAGGCGTATGTTTTGTTTTTTCTTTTGGGGAATTTTTAGTGCCCAGTCCTGGGGGCAATTCATGAAGGACCAAGAAGCTGTAAAGAAGGAGAAGGATGTCTAAAAGGTTCAGGAAAACAGAAGCAAAGAAGGGAGAGAATGAGGGCTCGCCGTCGAGCGCGAGGACCAGACCGGATGCTGACAAGATGGCGAAGCTCACTTCGATGGGAAATGAGCTGCAGAGGGTGGTTGAGACCAATAAGGGGCTGCGAGCAAAGCTGGAGGATATGGAGAACCGCTCGAGACGACACAATCTGAGGACTGCAGGCCTGTCCGAGGGGGTGGGGGCCTGAGGCCGACAGAGTACTTTGCCAAGATGAACTGATGGGGAGGGAGAAGAATCCTCTCGGTATGAATTAGACCGACCTCATCAGTCGCTGAGGCCTAAGCCTAAGTTAAACGAGCCGCCAAGGGCAGCGATTATCTGTTTTCATGGCTATCACATGAAGGAGAAGGTATTGAACTGAGCAAAGAAAGAGCGAGTGATGCAATGGGCTGGTGCCAAAGTTCATATCTATCAGGACTTGACAGTGGAACTGGCAAAGCGGCTTTTGGCCGAGTGAAGGTGACATTGTACGACAGTGGAGTGCAGTTTGGAGTGGTGTTTCCAGCAAAGCTAAGGGTCACCCACAACTGCAGAGACTTATTTTGAGACGGTGAAGGCGGCAGAGGCATTTATGAAGGCAGAAGGCTTGGGAGGAAGTGAAGAGTGGGAGAATGTATATATGTGGCTTTGAATAATGTTCTTGCTTCATACTGTTATAGAGGTTAAAGATTTTTGTAGTGACGTTTTTTAATGAAAAGTATATGTTTAATTGTTTTTTCCCGGGACTGGGCAGGAGGGGAGGAAAGGCCCCCGCACTAGCTAACTTAAGTTGGCTAGTGAACGGAAGTGTTGTGGGGGGAGAGGCTGCGGACATTGGAGCCTGGCGAGCAGGCTTCAATGAGCCTAAGAGGTGAGAAAAGGGGGGAGGGGATCGGTACTGGGAGGGAGTGTAGGGTGAGATTCTGGGAGGGGGGGCATGGGGTTCGATGTCAACAATGGATGGGTGAGGCTCAGTGGGCAGGGCCTAAAATTATGACGATGGTGGATAAGCAAGGAAGGGGGGGGGGGGTGGTGGAGGGGGAAAGACCCCGGTTAGGATAGTTACGTGGAATGTGAGGGGGTTGGGAGGCCCAGTGAAGAGGTTGAGGGTGTGTGCACGTTTGAAAAATCTGAAAGCAGATGTGGCGATGCTGCAGAAGACTCACTTGAGGGTGAAGGGTCAGGTGAGGCTTAGAAAGGGCAGGGTTAGCCAGGTGTTTCACTCGGGTTTTGATGGTAGGACGCGGGGGGTTGCAATCCTGGTGAATAAGAGTGTGAGGTTACAAATGTTGAAAGTTGTGGTAGCTCAGGGAGGTAGGTACATAATAGTGACAGGGGCATTGGAAGGCAGGCTGGTGGCGTTGGTAAGTGTGTATGGGCCCAACTGGGATGATGCAGGGTTTGTAAAGGTGTGTGGGGCCATCCCCGACGTGGATTCACATGAATTGATAGTGGGTGGACACTGGAATATGGTGCAGGAGCCAAAATTGGACAGGTCACGACCGCGATCGCTTACCCAGTCAGGGGGAGCTAAGGCATTGGCTGGAGTAATGGCGGAAATGGGAGGAGTGGACCCTTGGAGGTTCTTGCCCCCGGGGGAGCGGGAGTATTCTTTCTTCTCGTCAGTTCACAAGGCCTATTCACGGATAGATATTTTTGTGGTTGGGAAGTCGCTGTTGGCCGGGATCAATGGGTCGGAATATTCGGCAATTGCGATATCGGACCATGCGCCACACTGGATTGATATGATGTTGGAGAAGGGAATAGTGCAGAGGCGGAGTTGGAGATTGCTTGTGGGGCTGTTAGGGGACCGAGGGTTCTGTGATAATATTGCAAAAATGATTGAGGAATATGTGGGGTTTAATTGTACGGGTGAGGTCTCGCAGGCGGTGATATGGAAGCTTTGAAGGTAGTGGTGAGGGGGGAGGTGACATTGTTTAAGGCAAAGATGGATAAGGAGGAGAGGGTGGAGCAGCAAAGGTTAATAGACAAGATGTTGGACGTAGACAGGAGGTAAGCAGAGGGTGTAGATCTAACACTGTTGGAAAAGAGGAAGGAGTTGCAGGCAAGTTTTGACTGGCTATCCACAAAGAAGACGGTGCACCAATTGAGGCGGGTGAGGGGAGCGGTCTACAAGTATGGGCAGGCTGGCAGGCCAACTTCGGAGGGAGGCAGAGACGAGGAAAATTGTTCAGGTTCGGGATGGGACAGGGAAGTTGATGGTGGCTCCGGACAAGATTAATAGGGTTTTTGAGGATTTCTATGAGAGGTTGTATGGGTCAGAGCCACCGGGGGAGGATCGGAAAATGTAGGAATTCATGGATGGCTTGAAATGGTTGGGGGATGAGGATAGGACCACACTGGAGGGGGGCGATAGGGGAGCAGGAGATAAAAGATGCGATTGGGAGGATGCAGTCGGGTTAGGGAGCAGGTCCGGATGGGTTTCCGGTGGAATATTATAAAATATTTAGGGATAAACTGGCACCGCCGATGGTGGGGATGTTTGAAAAGGCGATAGGGAAGGGGGTGTTACCACAGACGTTGGGGCAGGCATCGATCTTCTTGTTGTTCAAGAAGGATAAGGATCCAACAAAGTGTGAGTCGTATAGGCCCATATCACCACTGAATGTGGTTGCAAAGGTGTTGGCGAAGGTGTTGGCAGGTTGGTTGGAGGAGTGCCTGCCGAAGGTAATAGGGGAGGATCAGACGGGGTGTGTGAAAGGGAGGCAGCTTTTTTCAAATATTAGGAGGGTTCTGAATGTAGTTATGGCCCCAGCAGAGGGGAGGGAGACAGAGGAGTAGTAGCTCTGGACGCCGAGAATGCGTTTGACCGGACAGAGTGGAGGTATTTGATGGCAGTTTTTGAGCGGTTTGGGATTGGGCTGCAATTTGTGGATTGGGTAACATTACTTTACAGGGAGCTGAGGGCTCAGTGTCCGCATGAATAATATGAATTCTGAGTACTTTGCTCTGCATCGAGGGACCAGGCAGGGGTGTCCTATGTCCCCCCTGTTGTTTGTGCTTGCGATCGAGCCTTTGGCCATCGTGCTGAGAAGTTTAGGGGTGTGGAACCAAGTGCATTGATGGGTGGTATATTAGAGCTGCTTCGAGTGAATTGGTTTTTCTTGGGGTATATACTAAATTTGGACAAAAGCAAATATTTTGTGGTGGCCTGGCAGGGTTGGGGCGGGTTGTGGGGGGGCTGCCATTCCATAGGGCAGTGACCCATTTTAGATACCTGGGGGTGTAGGTAGCCCGGGATTGGTTTGAGCTCCATTGATATAACATCACTGGTTTGGTGGGGAGGGTGAAAGCGGATTTGGCAAGATTGTCTTTGTCTGTCGCTGGCAAGTCGGGTGCAGACAATTAAGATGAATATTGCCACGGTTTTTGTTCATTTTTCAGTGCCTGCCGATCGTTTTATCAAAGGCATTTTTAAGGAAGTGGAGAAGATGATTACCTTGTTCATTTGTGTGTGTGTGTGTGGGGGGGGGGGAAGGTGGCTACGATTAGGAAGGTGCTGTTGCAGAGAGGACAGCAGTCAGGGGGGTTTGAGTCTCCCGAATTTACTATATTGTTACTGGGCGGCGACTGCGGAGAAGGTGAGGGGCTGGGTTAGAGGGGGGAGAACGTGTAGATTCCACACAGTCACCGGAGGCAGGAATTGAACCCGAGACCCTGGATCTGTGAGTGGGTGAGTATGTGTGTCTATACGTTTACAAGTGTGAGTAAGTGTGAGTGTGTATATGTGTGTGTATATATGTATGTGTGTGTTATATGTGTGTACATATTTGTGTGTGATATGCATGTGTGATATATGTATGTGTATAAGTGAGTGTGCGATGTGTGTGTGTATTGCAAGGGTGTTTTCTGTTTATTCCCTGTTTATTCCCTTATAATCTGTATTATTGTCACAAGTAGGCTTACATTAACACTGCAATTAAGTTTCTGTGAAAATCCCCAATTCGCCACATTCCGGCGCCTGTTCGGGGACATCGAGGGAGAATTCAGAATGTCCAAATTACCTAACAAGCATGTCTTTGGGGTCTTATTTCCCCTTTCTTTTATTTGTACCATTACATTTTTGATCCATAAATGATTAATGGACCTGTGACTTTACGGCAAAGCAGCCTGCACCTTTAATTTGAACAGGAATATCCAGAAGATGCTGTGCTGCTTTGGACTGACATCAGTGATGGCCGGGTTGATTGATGTGGCTGGTGGCCAATGAATGGGCCTAAAAGGTGGTGCCCTGCCTGGTAACAAGTCATGTTTGGTTCTGTTCCCACTGAAATGTTTCAGAGATCAAAAGAGCTTTCAGTTTCATTTTTGGCAGCTAAGAGAGAAAATGTCTCTCTCCCCATTCTGTTTTCTCCAGAAATAACCAGTGCATTCTCACCAAACGGTCACTGTGGGAACTATCTCTCTCTGCAGAAAAGGCGGATGCAGCAGAACCCAGAATCTGATAACTCTCTCTGCAGAACAGGCTGGTGTGAAGCCAAGAGCCTCTCCTGGAAAAGCTGTAAGATATTGCCAACTGCAAAGAAGATCATTACGGGCTATAGGCCAGAGACTTTAATTCACACTTATACTGCGGAGAAAATGTACTAAAGAACTCATAATTTGAAGCAAGGATTCTTGTCTTTTGACCTTAGTCTTTATTATCTTTACCCTTTCCATCCCTTCTGTGTTTGTTTATCTTGTGTGTGTGGGTAGAGAATGGGGCAGTTAAAGGGGGAGTATTAGCTTGACATCAGGCAGCTGCATTCACTGCATATTTCATATTTGTTCTTGTTATAAATAAACAGCAATTGTATTTAAAATGACAAACCTTGTGACTGTAATTATTGGCGAGCCAAGGGCCAAGGATTCGGGGTATTTTTAGAAGAATTATTGTTTATTTCACCTGCTTTGTGACTCCAGGGCGTGTGGGCCTGAAATTGACCGTGCTCTAGCCCAGGGTGACATAACAATATATGTATGTGTATATATGTGCATGTGCAATTGTGTGTACATATGTGTGTGTGTATTTTTGAGTGTATATGTCTGTGTATATTTGTGTGTATATATGTGTATGTATTTGTGTGTATATGTGTGTGCAGGTATGTGATGTGCATATGTGTGTGTGCATGTGTGTGTGTGTGTGTGTATATGTGTGTGTGTATGTGTGTGTGTATATATGTATGTGTGGGTGTGGGTGTGTATATGTATGTGTGTGTGTGTATATATATGTGTGTATATGTATGTGTGTATATGTATGTGTGTATTTATGTGTATATGTGTATATGTATGTGTATGTGTGTCTGTGTGTGTGTGTGTATGTGTGTGTATATATGTATATGTGTATGTGTGTGTGTGTATATATATGTGTGTATGTGTATATGTATTTGTGTGTGTGTATGTGTGTGTATGTGTGTGTGTATATATATATATGTATATGTGTATGTATGTGTGTGTGTATATGTATGTATGTGTGTGTGTGTGTGTGTGTGTATATGTATGTGTGTGTGTGTGTATATATATGTGTGTGTGTGTGTATGTGTGTGCGTGCGTGTGTGTGTATGGTTATTCATGAAGGCCTTCTCAACCTTGTCCTTCATCTGAGGTGTGGTGACCCTCAGATTAAATCACCATCGGTCAGCTCTCCCCCTCAAAAGGGGAAAGCAGCCTATGGTCATCTGGGGCTATGGTGACTTACCTTTTATATGTACATGTATGTGTGTATATGCGTGTGTGTATATATGTGTGTGTATAAGTATATTAGGGCAGCACGGTAACGCAGTGGATAGCACTGTGGCTTCACAGCGTCAGGATCCCAGGTTCGATTCCCAGCTTGGGTCACTGTCTGTGCGGAGTCTGCACATCCTCCCCGTGTGTGCGTGGGTTTCCTCCGGGTGCTCCGGTTTCCTCCCACAGTCCAAAGATGTGCAGGTTAGGTGGATTGGCCATGATAAATTGCCCTTAGTGTCCAAAATTGCCCTGAGTGTTCAAAAAAGGTGAGGTGGGGTTACGGGGATGGGGTGGAAATGGGGGGTAAGGTGCTCTTTCCAAGGGCCGGTGCAGACTCGATGGGCCGAATAGCCTCCTTCTGCTCTGTAAATTCTGTGATCTGTGAAGTGTGTGTGTGTATATGTGTGTGTATGCATGTGTGTGTGTGTGTGTGCGCGTGTGTGTATATGCATGCGTGTGCATGTATGTATATGCATGCGTGTGCATGTGTGAGAGAGAGAGACGCCGGATACTCACGGATAATCTCTCGGATGGTGACAGGTTGGCTCAGTACTGCTGCACCACTTGCTCCTGCCATATTGACTGCTTTGACTCGGAAGTGCAGCTTCTCTCCAGTGGGAAGATCGCGGATTAGGAGCAAGTTGCAGTCAGTCAATCCTTGCTGAGCAGGAAGCCACTCATCAGCTAGGAAAGGGAAGATGGGGATACAAGAGAGCCACAGCAGGCAGAGGGCAGGAAAAGAGGAGAGAGAGAGTGGGAAAGGCGGAGAGAGAGTGGGAAAGGAGGAGAGAGAGTGGGAAAGGAGGAGAGAGAGAGGGTGGGAAAGGAGGCGAGAGAGAGGGTGGGAAAGGAGGCGAGAGAGAGAGTGGGAAAGGAGGAGAGAGAGTGGGAAAGGAGGAGAGAGAGTGGGAAAGGAGGAGAGAGAGAGGGTGGGAAAGGAAGAGAGATGGGAAGGAGGAGAGAATGGGACAAGTGGGACAAGAGGAGGGGGGAAGGAAGGAGAGGGGGAAAGGAGACGAGGGGAAAGAAGTAGAGGGGGAAAGGAGGAGGGAGGGAAAGGAAGATGGAAGTAAATGAGGAAGGGGAAAGGCAGAAGCAATGGACAGTGGAAAAGGAGGAGGGAGGGAGGGTGGAAAAGGAGGAGGGAGGGAGGGTGGAAAAAGAGGGGAGGGGGAGAGTGGGAATGGAGGAGAGTGGAAAAGGAGGAGAGATGGAAAAGAGGAGTTGGAAGGAGGAGAGGGGGAAGGAGGAGACGGGGAAGGAGGAGAGGAGGGATGGAGGAAAGGGAGGGAAGCATAGGGTGACACAAAGGGAGAGAGAGTGAGGCAGAGAAATAAATGTGTACAGAGAAGAGAAAGAGGGAAGTGAGAAAGACATAAACATGTGGTGAGCAAGGAGACAGAGGGATTAAAAGTTTGAGAAGAGGAGGTAGAGAGAGAATGAGGTGGGAGATTGGGGGCGGGGGAAAGAGAGATACACGGTTGGGGAAGAGTTAGAAAGATGGAGATATCGCGAAGCAAAAAAAAGTGACAAATAAAGATGGATAGAGAGAGAGAGAAACAGAAAATGAGAGAGAAGCACACAGAGGAGAAATGATTAATCAGAGTCATGGTGTCTGAAATCATGTTGCCCTCACTTGACAAGACCCTTGTACAATACCCCATCTAGCAGTGATCAGAGTGTGCACATAGCCCTGTACAATACCTTATCTAATAGTGATCAGTGTGTACTCAGCCTTATACAATACCATACCTAATATTGAGAAATGTATACACAGTCCTGGGCAATTCCCCATCTAATAATGAGCATAGTGTACACAGCCCTATACAAAACACTATCTAATACTGAGAATTGTATGTATATAGCCTTGTACAATACCCAAATAGTGAGCAGTGCATACGCAGTCCTGTAGAATACTCTATCTAATAGTGAGCAGGGTGTACATAGCCCTGTACAATACTCCATGTAATAGTGAGCTGGATTTGTACACGTCCTCACACCAGAGTAGTTTGTGTAAACGGCGACTGTGCAGACACTTACATCCTTCCTTACAATACTCCACCAGGTAGCCATCCAATCCTGCGGCTCCCACCTTCTCGGGGGCCCTCCACCTCAGGGTGATTGTTGTGTCACTCACATCCTCGACTGTCAGGTTGGTGGGTTCACTGGTGGGAGCTGGAATCAAGAAAACATTTAAAATCAGAAAAGGGGAGAGATTAGACATTTCAGTTCATTGAAAACGAAGTTCAGCTTTGGCAGAGGAAACCCATGAATGGAGTCACCAGTCAAAGTAGAGATATATCTCTGAGAGACAGAGACTGAGAGACACTAGTCAGAATACAGATATCTCCCTGAGAGAGGGAGTGACTGAGAAACACCAGTCAGTGTACAGATATCTCCCTGAGAGAGAGAGACTGAGACACCAGTCAGTGTACAGATATCCCCCTGAGAGTGAGAGACTGAGAGACACCAGTCGGTGTACAGATATCTCCGAGAGAGGAAGTGACTGAGAGACACCAGTCAGGGTACAGATATCTCCCTGAGAGAGAGAGAGGCTGAGAGACACCAGTCAGTGTACAGATATCTCCCTGAGAGAGAGAGGCTGAGAGACACCAGTCAGGGTACAGATATCTCCCTGAGAGAGCGACTGAGAGACACCAGTCAGTGTACAGATATCTCCCTGAGAGAGAGGGGGGACTGAGAGACACCAGTCAGTGTACAGATATCACCCTGAGAGAGAGAGAGAGGGGGGACCGAGAGACACCATTCAGTGTACAGATAACTCCCTGAGAGAGAGAGGGGACTGAGAGACACCAGTCAGTGTACAGATATCTCCCTGAGAGAGGGGACTGAGCGACACCAGTCAGTGTACAGATATCTCCCTGAGAGAGAGTGGGGACTGAGAGACACCAGTCAGTGTACAGATATTTCGCTGAGAGAGGGAGTGAGTGAGAGTCAGCAGTCAGGGTACAGATATCTCTCTGAGAGTGCGAGTGACTGAGAGACACCAGTAGGTGTACAGATATCTCCCTGAGAGAGAGAGGCTGAGAGACACGAGTCAGTGTACAGATATCGCCCTGAGAGAGGGAGTGACTGAAAGACACAAGTCAGTGTACAGATATCTCCTTGAGAGAGAGAGACTGAGAGACACCAGTCGGTGTACAGATATCTCCCTGAGAGAGCGACTGGGAGACACCAGTCAGTGTACAGATGTCTCCCTGAGAGAGAGAGACTCAGAGACACCAGTCAGTGTACAGATATCTCCCTGAGAGAGAGAGACTGAGAGACAGCAGTCAGTGTACAGATATCTCCCTGAGAGAGAAACTGAGAGACACCAGTCAGTGTACAGATATCTCCCTGAGAGAGAGAGAGGCTGAGAGACACCAGTCAGTGTACAGATATCTCCCTGAGAGAGCGACTGAGAGACACCAGTCAGTTTACAGATATCTCCCTGAGAGAGAGGGGGGACTGAGAGACACCAGTCAGGGTACAGATATCTCCGAGAGATGGAGTGACTGAGAGACACCAGTCAGTGACCAGATATCTCCCTGAGTGAGAGACTGAGAGACACCAGTCAGTGTCCAGATATGTCCCTGAGAGAGAGACTGAGAGACACCAGTCAGTGTACAGATATCTCCCTGAGAAAGGGAGTGACACCAGTCAGTTTACAGATATCTCCCTGAGAGAGAGGGGGGACTGAGAGACACCAGTCAGTGTACAGATATCTCCCTGAGAGAGAGAGAGACTGAGAGACACCAGTCAGTGTCCAGATATGTCCCTGAGAGAGAGACTGAGAGACACCAGTCAGTGTACAGATATCTCCCTGAGAGAGAGAGAGACTGAGAGACACCAGTCAGTGTACAGATATCTCCCTGAGAGAGAGGGGGGACTGAGAGACACCAGTCAGTGTACAGATATCTCCGAGAGATGGAGTGACTGAGAGACACCAGTCAGTGACCAGATATGTCCCTGAGAGAGAGACTGAGAGACACCAGTCAGTGTACAGATATCTCCCTGAGAGAGAGAAAGACTGAGAGACACCAGTCAGTGTACAGATATCTCCCTGAGAGAGAGAGACTGAGAGACACCAGTCAGTGTCCAGATATGTCCCTGAGAGAGAGACTGAGAGACACCAGTCAGTGTACAGATATCTCCCTGAGAGAGAGAGAGACTGAGAGACACCAGTCAGTGTACAGATATCTCCCTGAGAGAGAGAGACTGAGAGACACCAGTCAGAGTACAGATATCTCCCTGAGAGAGAGAGAGGGTACTGAGAGACACCCGTCAGTGTACAGATATCTCCGAGAGATGGAGTGACTGAGAGTCACCAGTCAGTGTACAGATATCTCCCTGAGAGAGAGAGGGGACTGAGAGACACCAGTCAGTGTACAGATATCTCCCTGAGAGAGCGAGAGACTGAGAGACACCAGTCAGTATACAGATATCTCCCTGAGAGCCGAGAGACTGAGAGACACCAGTCAGTGTACAGATATCTCCCTGAGAGAGAGAGAGACTGAGAGACACCAGTCAGTGTACAGATATCTCCGAGAGATGGAGTGACTGAGAGACACCAGTCAGTGTACAGATATCTCCCTGAGAGAGAGACTGAGAGACACCAGTCAGTGTCCAGATATCTCCCTGAGAGTGAGAGAGACTGAGAGACACCAGTCAGAGTACAGATATCTCCCTGAGAGAGAGGGGGGACTGAGAGACACCAGTCAGTGTACAGATATCTCCAAGAGATGGAGTGACTGAGAGACACCAGTCAGTGTACAGATATCTCCCTGAGAGAGAGACTGAGAGACACCAGTCAGTGTCCAGATATCTCCCTGAGAGTGAGAGAGACTGAGAGACACCAGTCAGAGTACAGATATCTCCCTGAGAGAGCGAGAGACTGAGAGACACCAGTCAGTATACAGATATCTCCCTGAGAGAGAGAGAGACTGAGAGACCCCAGTCAGTGTACAAATATCTCCCTGAGAGAGAGAGACTGAGAGACACCAGTCAGTGTACAGATATCTCCAAGAGATGGAGTGACTGAGAGACACCAGTCAGTGTACAGATATCTCCCTGAGAGAGAGAGAGACTGAGAGACACCCGTCAGAGTACAGATATCTCCCTGAGAGAGATAGAGAGAGGGGACTGAGAGACACCAGTCAGTGTACAGATATCTCCCTGAGAGAGAGGGGGGACTGAGAGACACCAGTCAGTGTACAGATATCTCCCTGAGAGAGAGAGAGACTGAGAGACACCCATCAGTGTACAGATATCTCCCTGAGAGAGAGAGAGACTGAGAGACACCAGTCAGTGTACAGATATCTCCGAGAGTTAGAGTGACTGGGAGACACCAGTCAGTGTACAGATATTTCCCTGAGAGAGAGACTGAGAGACACCAGTCAGTGTACAGATATCTTCCTGAGAGAGAGGAGACTGAGAGACACCAGTCCGTGTTCAGATATCTCCCTGAGAGAGAGCGGGGACTGAGAGACACCAGTCAGTGTACAGATATCTCCCTGAGAGAGAGGAGACTGAGAGACACCAGTCCGTGTTCAGATATCTCCCTGAGAGAGAGCGGGGACTGAGAGACACCAGTCAGTGTACAGATATCTCCCTGAGAGAGAGGAGACTGAGAGACACCAGTCAGTGTACAGATATCTCCCTGAGAGTGAGGGGGGACTGAGAGACACCAGTCAGTGTACAGATATCTCCCTGAGAGAGCGAGAGACTGAGAGACACCAGTCAGTATACAGATATCTCCCTGAGAGAGAGAGAGACTGAGAGACACCAGTCAGTGTACAGATATCTCCGAGAGGTGGAGTGACTGACAGACACCAGTCAGTGTACAGATATCTCCCTGAGAGAGAGGGGACTGAGAGACACCAGTCAGTGTACAGATATCTCCCTGTGAGGGGGGACTGAGAGACACCCGTTAGTGTACAGATATCTCCCTGAGAGAGACTGAGAGACACCAGTCAGTGTACAGATATCTCCGAGAGATGGAGTGACTGAGAGACACCAGTCAGTGTACAGATATCTCCCTGAGAGAGAGACTGAGAGACACCCGTTAGTGTACAGATATCTCCCTGAGAGAGAGAGAGAGAGGGGACTGAGAGACACCAGTCAGTGTACAGATATCTCCCTGAGAGAGAGGGGGGACTGAGAGACACCAGTCAGTGTCCAGATATCTCCCTGAGAGTGAGCGGGGACTGAGAGAAACCTGTCAGTGTACAGATATCTCCCTGAGAGAGAGACTGAGAGACACCCGTTAGTGTACAGATATCTCCCTGAGAGAGAGAGAGAGAGGGGACTGAGAGACACCAGTCAGTGTACAGATATCTCCCTGAGAGAGAGGGGGGACTGAGAGACACCAGTCAGTGTCCAGATATCTCCCTGAGAGTGAGCGGGGACTGAGAGACACCAGTCAGTGTACAGATATCTCCGAGAGGTGGAGTGACTGAGAGACACCAGTCAGTGTACAGATATCTCCCTGAGAGAGAGACTGAGAGACACCAGTCAGAGTACAGATATCTCCCTGAGAGAGAGAGAGAGAGGGGACTGAGAGACACCAGTCAGTGTACAGATATCTCCCTGAGAGAGAGAGAGACTGAGAGACACCCGTCAGTGTACAGATATCTCCCTGAGAGAGAGAGAGAGAGAGACTGAGAGACAACAGTCAGGGTACAGATATCTCCCTGAGAGAGAGGAGACTGAGAGACACCAGTCAGTGTACAGATATCTCCGAGAGGTGGAGTGACTGAGAGACACCAGTCAGTGTACAGATATCTCCCTGAGAGAGAGACTGAGAGACACCAGTCAGAGTACAGATATCTCCCTGAGAGAGAGAGAGAGAGGGGACTGAGAGACACCAGTCAGTGTACAGATATCTCCCTGAGAGAGAGAGAGACTGAGAGACACCCGTCAGTGTACAGATATCTCCCTGAGAGAGAGAGAGAGAGAGACTGAGAGACAACAGTCAGGGTACAGATATCTCCCTGAGAGAGAGAGTGACTGAGAGACACCGTTCAGTGTACTGATATCTCCGAGAGAGGGAGTGACTGAGAGACACCAGTCAGGGTACAGATATCTCCCTGCGAGAGAGAGGGGACTGAGAGACACCAGTCAGTGTACAGATATCACCCTGAGAGAGAGAGAGAGTGGGGACCGAGAGACACCATTCAGTGTACTGATATCTCCCTGAGAGAGAGACTCAGAGACGCCAGTCAGTGTACAGATATCTCCCTGAGAGAGAAAGTGAGAGACAGCAGTCAGTGTACAGATATCTCCCTGAGAGAGAAACTGAGAAACATCAGTCAGTGTACCGATATCTCCCTGAGAGAGAAACTGAGAGACACCAGTCAGTGTACAGATATCTTCCTGAGAGAGAGAGGGGACTGAGAGACACCAGTCAGTGTACAGATATCTCCCTGAGAGGGGGGACTGAGAGACACCCGTTAGTGTACAGCTATCTCCCCGAGAGAGAGAGAGACTGAGAGACACCAGTCAGTGTGCACATATCTCCCTGAGAGAGAGGGGACTGAGAGACACCCGTCAATGTACAGATATATCCCTGAGAGAGAGGGGACTGAGAAACACCAGTCAGTGTACAGATATCTCCCTGAGAGAGAGAGAGAGACTGAGAGACACCCGTCAGTGTACAGATATCTCCCTGAGAGAGAGAGAGACTGAGAGACACCAGTCAGTGTACAGATATCTCCCTGAGAGAGATAGACTGAGAGACACCAGTCAGTGTACAGATAGCTCCCTGAGAGAGAGAGAGACTGAGAGACACCAGTCAGTGTACAGATTTCTCCCTGAGAGAGAGGGGACTGAGAGACACCAGTCAGTGCACAGATATCTCCCTGAGAGAGAGAGACTGAGAGACACCAGTCAGTGCACAGATATCTCCCTGAGAGAGAGAGACTGAGAGACACCAGTCAGTGCACAGATATCTCCCTGAGAGAGAGAGCGAGAGGTTCTGAGAGACACCAGTCAGTATACAGATATCTCCGAGAGAGGGAGTGACTGAGAGTCACCAGTAAGTGTACAGTTTATGGGGTCTCTGAGTCCCGTCCACTCTCTTTCCGGGGTCTCGGTCCCTCTCCTGTTCTCACTCTTTGAGTATTGGCCTCCCCACCCGTACACACTCTCTGGGAAGTAGTGGTATTTGTCATAATATACACCGTGATGTGGAGATGCCGGCGTTGGACTGGGGTGAGCACAGTACGAAGTCTTACAACACCAGGTTAAAGTCCAACAGGTTTGTTTCGATGTCACTAGCTTTCGGAGCGCTGCTCCTTCCTCAGGTGAATGAAGAGGTCTGTTCCAGAAACACATATATAGACAAATTCAAAGATGCCAAACAATGCTTGGAATGCGACCATTAGCAGGTGATTAAATCTTTACAGATCCAGAGATGGGGTAACCCCAGGTTAAAGAGGTGTGAATTGTATCAAGCCAGGACAGTTGGTAGGATTTTGCAGGCCAGATGGTGGGGGATGAATGTAATGCGACATGAATCCCAGGTCCAGGTTGAGGCCGCACTCATGTGTGCGGAACTTGGCTATAAGTTTCTGCTCGGCGATTCTGCGTTGTCGCGCGTCCTGAAGGCCGCCTTGGAGAACGCTTACCCGGAGATCAGAGGCTGAATGCCCTTGACTGCTCAAGTGTTCCCCGACTGGAAGGGAACATTCCTGCCTGGTGATTGTTGCGCGATGTCCGTTCATTCGTTGTCGCAGCGTCTGCATGGTCTCGCCAATGTACCACGCTTCAGGGCATCCTTTCCTGCAGCGTATGAGGTAGACAACATTGGCCGAGTCGCACGAGTATGTACCGCGTACCTGGTGGGTGGTGTTCTCGTGTGTAATAGTGGTATCCATGTCGATGGTCTGGCACGTCTTGCAGAGATTACCATGACAGGGTTGTGTGGTGCCGTGGTCACTATTCTGAAGACTGGGTAGTTTGCTGCAAACAATGGTTCGTTTGAGGTTGCGCGGTTGTTTGAAGGCAAGTAGTGGGGGTGTGGGGATGACCTTGGCAAGATGTTCATCGTCATCAATGACGTGTTGAAGGCTGTGAAGAAGATGACGTAGTTTCTCCGCTCCGGGGAAGTACTGGACGACGAAGGGTATTCTGTCGGTTGTGTCCCATGTTTGTCTTCTGAGGAGGTCGGTGCGGTTTTTCGCTGTGGCGCGTTGGAACTGTCGCTCGATGAGTCGAGTGCCATATCCCGTTCGTACGAGGGCATCTTTCAACGTCTGTAGATGTCTGTTACGCTCCTCCTCGTCTGAGCAGATCCTGTGTATACGGAGCGCTTGTCCATAGGGGATGGCTTCTTTAATGTGTTTAGGGTGGAAGCTGGAGAAGTGGAGCATCATGAGGTTATCCGTGGGTTTGCGGCAAAGCGAAGTGCTGAGGTGACCGTCCTTGATGGAGACGAGTGTGTCCAAGAATGCAGCTGATTTTGTAGAGTAGTCCATGGTGAGTCTGATGGTTGGATGGAACTTAATGTCATCGTGTAGTCGTTTCAGCGATTCTTCGCCGTGGGTCCAAAGGAAAAAAATGTCATCGATGTATCTGGTGTATAACGTCGGTTGAAGGTCCTGTGCGGTGAGTAGGTCCTGTTCAAACTTGTGCATGAAGATGTTGGCGTATTGGGGTGCGAATTTGGTCCCCATGGCTGTTCCGTGCGTCTGGATGAAGAACTTGTTGTCGAAGGTGAAGACGTTGTGATCCAGAATGAAGCGGATGAGTTGCAGAATTGCGTCTGGAGATTGGCAGTTGTCGGTGTTGAGTACTGAGGCTGTTGCAGCAATGCCGTCGTCATGGGGGATGCTGGTGTAGAGTGCCGAGACGTCCATTGTGATGAGGAATGTTCCTGGTTCAACTGGTGCATGGGTGCTGAGTTTCTGTAGGAAATCCGTCGTGTCGTGACAGAAGCTGGGTGTTCCTTGTACGATGGGTTTCAAGATGCCCTCGATGTAGCCAGAGAGGTTCTCACACAGGGTCCCATTGCCTGGTGTGTTGGCCTTATGTATTTTCGGGAGGCAGTAGAGATCTCCAATGCGGGGAGTACGTGGGATGAGAGCACGTAGGGTGCTCTGAAGATCTGGATCCAAGGTCTTGATCAGTCTGCTAAGTTGGCGGGTGTGTTCCTTGGTCGGATCTGCGGGTAACTGTCTGTAGTGTTCTTGGTTGTTCAGTTGTCGGTATACTTCTTTGCAGTAGTCCGTTCTGTTCAGTACGACAGTGGCCCCCCCTTTGTCTGCTGGTTTGATGACGATGCTGCGGTTGGTCTTGAGAGCGCGGATGGCATTGCGTTGTGCTTGGGTGACGTTCGGGGCTGTCTTGTGAATGCGACTGATGAATCTGGCATTGACGCGTCTCCTGACGGCTTGAGCATACATGTCGAGTCTAAGGCAGCGGCCTTCCGGAGGTAATATACACCAGTATATTATGGTGCAGACACACTCACACACACACACACTAATGGACATGCAGTGGGACCAATCAGCATACACAACACTGCAGCCAATCACCAGTGAGAGCACACGCACTATAAAGACAGGGACAGGAGTGTTCCCGCTCATTCTAGTAGCAGCCAGCTCGGAGCACAGAGCTCACAGCCTGCAACACAGACATTCACCATGTGCTGAGTGCATCACCTGGTTAGGTCTAGGCAAGGGTCAACAGTTAAAGCTGGTATTGCATTTACCCACAGTTCAAGTATGTTAATATAGTTAACCTTATAATAAAATAGAGTTGCACCACTCCCAGTGTTGGTGACCTGTTTGCGATCCAGAACACCCAACACATTGGTATTGTCGCTGGACCAGTAATCTAGAGCCCCAGGGTAATATTCCGGGGTCCCCGTTTTGAGTCCCACCATAACACATGGTGAAATTTGAATTCAATAAAAATCTGGAATTAAAAGACTAATAGTGACCATGAAACCATTGTTGATTGTTGTAAAACTCCATCTGGTTCACTAATATCCTTTCGGGAAGGAAATCTTCCATCTGTACCTGGTCTGGCCTATATGTGACTCCAGCCCCACAATAATGTGGTTGTTTCCTATCCGCCCTCTGAAATGCCGAGCAAACCACCCAGTTGAAGGGTAATGAGGATGGGCAACAAATGCAGGACCAGCCAGCGACCCACATCCTGTGAATGAGTTTGAAAGACGTTCCTGTTACGTTCAAGTGCGTTGCAATGATTGAGTCAGTGCACCAAAGAACGTCTAGTTCGTGACTAGTTAAGATTTCTTAAATTACAATAAAGTGGGTAGAAAACAATACTAATACTACTAATGAACCGTAAACTGTTAACAGCTAGAATACGAGAGCTAATACTAAACATGACTATCCACGACGACTCCTCACTCAGACTCCCCGAGGATGCAGTGTCACATGGTGTAGTTCGACTGCCACCTGCTGGTTGGAGGTCTAACATATTAACATAGAGAATTGCTTATGCATACTATTACAACTCCCACCCTCCTCCACTCTCCTGCCCCTCTTCCACTCACCAATGGGTACAAAGGGTTTTGAGGCAGGGCTGTGGCGTGACATGCCAATGCAGTTGACAGCATAGACTCTCATCTCATAGACAACACCTTCAATCATTCGCTTGGCCTCGTACGTGGTCTCCTTCCAGAGGTCAAAGTTCAACCTCATCCACCGATAACTCTTCTTCTTCTTCCTTTCCAAGACATATCCTGTCAAATCAAGAGAGAGAGAGAGAGAGACAGTGAACAGGGCGAGAGAGAGAGTGATGGAGACACACAGATAGAGAAAGGAGAGTGAGACTCAGAGAGAGACTCAGAGAGAGATGAACAGCAGGAGACAAAGGGAGATACAGAGAGAGATACAGCGAGAGAAACATACACAACGAGGGATAGGGATAGAGACACAGAGGGGATAAGAGGAACAGGGAGGGAGGGAGGGAGGAGATCCCATCCCGAGAGCCAGAGGGAGAAAGTTCAGAGTGAAAGAGTGGTAAACGCAAGGAAACGGATGAGTGATAAAGAACCAAGGGAAATGGAGAGAGAGAGAATAGAAAGGAAGAATGGAGGCAATGAGAGAAAGAAAAGGAAGGTGAAAAGAGAGAGGGATGGGGGTAAGAAAAATATGGAGAACAGTATGGATCATGAAGAGACAGACGAGAGAGTAAATAAGAGGGAGAGAAGATACCTGGGCGAGTGGGGGAGGGACAAAAAGAAAGGAGAGTGTGAGGGATAGTGAGAGAAAGGGAGAGGAGAGTGTGAGGGATAGTGAGAGAGAGAGAGGAAAAGAGAGAGAGAGGAGAGTGTGAGGGATAGTGAAAAAGAGGGGAAGGGAGAAGAATAGTGAGGGAGAGAAGAGAGAGGAGATTGTGGGAGGGATAGCGAGAGACAGCGAGAGAGAGAGAGAGATACAGTGAGAGGACGGAAGAGAGAAAGATAGAGAGAGAGACAGACAGTGTAGGGGAATGAAATAAACAGGCCGGGATTCTCCCCTACCCGGTGGGGCGGGGGATCCCGGCGGGATGGAGTGGCGGGAACCACTCCGGCGTCGGGCCACCCAAAAGATGCAGATTTCTCCGCACCTTTAGGGGCCAAGCCCTCACCTTGAGGGGCAAGGCCCGCGCCGGAGTGGTTGGCGCGCCGCCGGCTGGCGGGAAAGGCCTTTGGCGCCACGCCAGCCGGGGTCGAAAGGACTTCGCCGGCCAGCGGAAGTCCGCGCATGCGCGGGAGCGGCAGTGGCCGTTGACGTCATCCCCGTGCATGCGCGGGGGGCGGTGTCTCTTACGCGTCGGCCATGGTGAAGGCTGTGGCCGAGGCGGAGGTAAAAGAGTGCCCCCACGGCACAGGCCCGCCCGCGGATCGGTGGGCCCCGATCGCGGGCCAGGCCATCGTGGGGGCCAGATCGTCCCGCGCCCCCCCCAGGACCCCGGAGCCCGCCCGCGCCGTCTAGTCCCGCCGGTAAGAGAGATGGTTTGATTCTCGCCGGTGGGACTGGCATTCCAGCAGCGGGACTTCGGCCCATTGCGGGCTGGAGAATCGCCTGGGGGGGGGCGCTGACCGGCGCGGCGCGGTTCCTGCCCCCGCCAAATATCCGGTGCCGGAGAATTCGGCAACTGGCGGGGGCGGGATTCACGCCCGCCCCCGGCGATTCTCCGACCCGGCGGGGGGTCGGAGAATCCCGTCCACATGTGGAGTTTGCACATTCTCCCTGAGTTTGCGTGGGTTTCACCCCCACAACCCAAAGATGTGCAGGCTAGGTGGACTGGACACGTTAAATTGCCCCTTAATTGGAAAAAATTAATTGGGTACTCTAAATTTATATTTAAAAAAATGATCTCTTTCTCTTACCCAGCACTGGTTGTCCTCCATCAAATGCTGGTGGGTCCCATTGGACTGTGCAGCAATCCTCTCCAACACTCAGGATCTTTGGGAACTCCGGTGGGTCTGGAACGTCTGGGGAAGAACACGAAAGGTCAACTGGACAATCAGTCACTGCTGATCAGCCTGTGGGGGAGTGGAGGAGGGTGTGGCGGGTGTTGAGGGGGCATGGGGGTGTTGCGGAGGAGTGGAAGAGGGTGAGGGGAGTGAAGGAGGGGTCTGGGGGTGCAGGATTGGAGGGGTGGGATCAGAAAGTGGGGCTTGAGTGGACAGGGGTTTGGAGAGCAGGGGTGGAGGGGGGAGCGAGAGCAGAGTTTTGGGGTTGGGGATCGAGGGTGAGGAGAGTGAGCTGGGGACTGGGGAGCCAGGGAACTATGGGGGTGCGGTATCTGGAGCGAGGTGTTGGGGAGTGAGGGTGAAGGTAAGGATCTGGGGGGGGGGGGAATGGGGAGTGGGGAACTGGTGGGGAGGGGGTGCCGGAGATGGGGAGGGGGGGAAATGAGGGGGGATATGAGGGAGGCGGTGTGGGGTATGAGGGGGTGGGATATGATGGGGACGGTGTGGGGATATGAGGGGGGCGGTGTGTGGATATGAGGGGGATATGAGGGGGCGGTGTGGGGATATGAGGGGGATATGAGGGGGCGGTGTGGGGATATGAGGGGGCGCTGTGGGGTATGAGGGGGTGGGATATGATGGGGGCGGTGTGGGGATATGAGGGGGGCGGTGTGGGGATATGAGGGCGATATGAGGGGGCGGTGTGGGGATATGAGGGGGATATGAGGGGGGCGGTGTGGAGATATGAGGGGGGCGGTGTGGGGATATGATGGGTGATATGAGGGGGGCAGTGTGGGATATGAGGGGTGATATGAGGGGGGCGGTGTGTAGATATGAGGGGGCGGTGTATGGATATGAGGGCGATATGAGGGGGCGGTGTGGGGATATGAGGGGGCGGTGTGGGGATATGAGGGGTGATATGAGGGGGCGGTGTGGGGATATGAGGGGGCGGTGTGGGGATATGAGGGGTGATATGAGGGGGGGGTGTGGTGATATAAGGGGATATGAGGGGGCGGTGTGGGGATATGAGGGGGATATGAGGGGGCGGTGGGGATATGAGGGGGGATATGAGGGGGGCGGTGTGGGGATATGAGGGGGGAGGTGTGGGGATATGAGGGGAGGGGGATATGAGGGGGGTGGTGTGAAGATATGAGGGGGGCGGTGTGTGGATGTGAGGGGGATATGAGGGGGCGGTGTGGGGATATGAGAGGAAGGGGATATGAGGGGGGGCTATGAGAAATTCATCCGGCGCGGGCCCAGCCCCTTAAGGTTGGGGCTCGGCCCCCAAAGATGCGGAGCATTCCGCACCTTTGGGGCGGCGCGATGCCCGACTGATTTGCGCCATTTTGGGCGCCAGTCGGCGGACATCGCGCCGATACCGGAGAATCTCGCCTAAGGTGTTCAATCTGGATTGTGTAAAGTTTGAATTCTATGAATCTTAACCCACCCCATAGATAATGAACTAAAGTCCAGCTTCTAACGAGAGTTGCCCAGAAATAAGGGATCAAATGAAAATCATCCACAAGGAGGAATTTTGTTTTCTGAGTTGTTTTGCATCTGTACAATATTATACAGTAAAATAAAAATATGTATTTTTTTATTAATTCATGGGATGTGGCCTTTGCTGGTGAGGCCAGCATTTATTGCCCATCCCTAATTGCCCTTGAGAAGATGGTGTGGAGCTGCGGGCTTGAACTGCTGCAGTCCCCGAGGAGTATGTAACAGACTGATCTGCAATCCTGTGCTGTTAGAACTGCGGCTGGGCTATAAGGGACACGTGCCCATTCGCAAAGCACACTACCTCATGTTTTAGATTGTAGGAGGTTGAGGAAGCTGCTTGTGCAGCATGTATAAGAGAGAGGTTGGGAATTCATAGCTTACGTATAGGCAAGAGCCAAGAACCCTTGGGATAAATACCTTTACCCCGTGCTCACAATAACGCACTGACCTGAACAGGTTGGTAAGGATTGATTGGAGGGATTCACCTGCTCTGTGGGATCACTGCTTTTTGCTAAGGAGAGCCAAGGTTGCTCAAGACCTTGGGGAGTTCTCCCTCCATCACTTCCAGTGTCGTCTCTGTGTGAGCACTCGAGATTTTCAAAGTGTGGGGTAGGGGCAGTGCTGTCTGCTACTACATAGAACATACAGTGCAGAAGGAGGCCATTCGGCCCATCGAGTCAGAATACAGGGTTAACGGTAGAGTTCTTGGCAATGTGGAGGAGCAGAGAGATCTTGGGGACTATGTTCATACATCTTTGAAAGTTGCCACTCAAGTGAATAGAGCTGTGAAGAAGGCCTATGGTGTGCTAGCGCTCATTAACAGAGGGATTGAATTTAAGAGCCGTGAGGTGATGATGCAGCTGTACAAAACTTTGGTAAGGCCACATTTGGAGCACTGTGTACAGTTCTGGTCCCCTTATTTTAGGAAGGATGTGGAAGCTTTGGAAAAGGTGCAAAGGAGATTCACCAGGATGTTGCCTGGAATGGAGAGTAGGTCTTACGAGGAAAGGTTGAGAGTGCTAGGTCTTTTCTCATTAGAATGGAGAAGGATGAGGGGCAACTTGATAGAGCTTTATAAGATGATCAGGGGAATAGATAGAGTAGACAGTCAGAGACTTTTTCACCAGGTGGAACAAACCATTACAAGGGGACATAAATTTAAGGTGAATGGTGGAAGATATAGGGGGGATGTCAGAGGTAGGTTCTTTACCCAGAGAGTAGTGGGGGCATGGAATGCACTGCCTGTGGAAGTAGTTGAGTTGGAAACATTAGGGACCTTCAAGCAGCTATTGGATAGGTACGTGGTACACGGTAGAATGATATAGTGTAGATTAATTTGTTCTTAAGGGCAGCACGGTAGCATTGTGGATAGCACAATTGCTTCACAGCTCCAGGGTCCCGGGTTCGATTCCAGCTTGGGCCACTGTCTGTGCGGAGTCTGCACATCCTCCCCGTGTGTGCGTGGGTTTCCTCCGGGTGCTCCGGTTTCCTCCCACAGTCCAAAGATGTGCAGGTTAGGTGGATTGGCCATGATAAATTGCCCTTAGTGTCCAAAATTGCCCTTAGTGTTGGGTGGAGGTGTTGAGTTTGGGTAGGGTGCTCTTTACAAGAGCCGGTGCAGACTCAAAGGGCCGAATGGCCTCCTTCTGCACTGTAAATTCAATGATAATCTATAATTAATCTAGGACAAAGGTTCGGCACAACATCGTGGGCTGAGGGGCCTGTTCTGTGCTGTATTTTTCTATGTTCTATGTTCTGCACCAACCCACTTAAGCCCTCACTTCCACATTATCCCATAACCCAATAGCCCCACCTAACCTTTTTGGGGCACTAAGGGCAATTTTGGACACTAAGGGCAATTTATCATGGCCAATCCACCTAACCTGCACATCTTTGGACTGTGGGAGGAAAGCGGAGCACCCGGAGGAAACCCACACACACACGGGGAGGATGTGCAGACTCCACACAGACAGTGACCCAGCAGGGAATCGAACCTGGGACCCTGGTGTTGTGAAGCCACAGTGCTAACCACTATGCTACCGTGCTGCCCCTGCTATTGCTTTCCTGTTGGTCCCTTTCCCAGGTATGTTTACAGATTGTTCTTCTGATCAGGTTTCCTTCCAGTTTCACCCTGTAGTTGATGGCACCCATGTTGCCAGCATGTTCCATGTACTGGTGCTGTGGTCTATCTGATCTCCAGAGACTGTAGTCTGACTTGGGTAGTTACTTCAAACTCTTTTGCTTAAACTGTTCACGATGAGCTGCAGAGTAAGTACATCTCACCTGAGTGCAGCCTGCTCAACCTGCCATACACAGCCTCGAGCACATGATTACTGATGACCCTGTAACATCACGGTCTACATCACTTGTTACCATGACACTACACTCCCCCCCCCCCCACCCCCACCCCCCTCAACAATCTCTATTTTCCGATGGTGTCCTCTCTTCTTTTCATTCTCCACTTACCTTCACTCCATTTTCTTCTTCCAGCTCTCACACCCCTATGACCGTGGTCCAAAGCAGCGTGGGCCCTTGCGCATTCCCAGTTTGAATCACTTCACCACTGGTGGCCTTCTGCTGCCTCAAGCCCAACTCTACCCTTTCCCCCTCTCTCCCTGACCTCCTCCTTTAAGGTTGTCTTTACAACTCATTCTTTGAGCAAATATTTGGTCACCTGACTGAATATCTCCTTGTGTGATTCATACTGGGACTGCGTTAAAGACGCTATATTAATAAATGTTGTGTGTGTGTGTGTTCCGAGCTCAGCACCTCACTAACTGAAGTAAATCTTGTTCAATCAGCCATCGTTTACCACCAGGGCCTCGTTGGAAACCTGATACTCACCAACCACTCTGACAGTGATATTAGCCCGATCTTCTCCTGCAGGGTTCTGCACCAGCACAGTGTAGACACCCTGGTCAGATCTCTCTGCTCCTTCCATGATGAAGACACAGTGTTCTGGGTGATTCTCCACATGAACACGCCCATCCATCTCTGTGATCACCTGTCCACAGTAACAGAGTCAGGGTTAGCTCAGACCAACAGCCACACTAACATACCAGGAGTGTAATGGAATACTCTCCACTTGCCTGGATGAGTGCAGCTCCAACAACACTCAAGAAACTCTACACCATCCAGGACAAAATAGCCCACTTGATTAGCACCCCTTCCATAGAATCATAGAATTTACAGTGCAGAAGGAGGCCATTTGGCCCATCGAGTCTGCACCGGCCCTTGGAAAGAGCACCCTACCTAAGCTTAGAGCTCCACCCTATCCTCGTAACTCCACCTCACCTTTTTTGGACACTAAGGGCAATTTAGCATGGCCAATCCACCTAACCTGCGCATCTTTAGACTGTGGGAGGAAACCGGAGCACCCGGAGGAAACCCACGCAGACACGGGGAGAACATGCAGACTCCGCACAGCCAGTGACCCAAGCCGGGAATCGAACCTGGGACCCTGGAGCTGTGAAGCAACTGTGCTAACCACTGTGCTACCCACAAACATTCAAACCCTCCAACACTGATGCACAGTAGCAGTCATGTGTACCATCTACAAGATGCACCAAGGCTCCTTCAGCAGCACCTTCCAAACTCACGACGGCTACCATCTAGGACAGGAACAACAGATACTTGGGAAGCCCACCACCTGGAGGGTCCCCTCCAGGTCACTCACCACCCTGACTTGAAAATATATCGCCGTTCCTTCACTGTCACTGGGGTAACATCCTGGAACTCACTCCCTAACAGCACAGTGCGTGTACCACCTTTTGTGGTTCAAGAAGGCAGCTCACCACCACCTTCTCAAGAACAATTCGGGATGGCAATAAATGCTGGTCTAATCAGCAACACCCACATCCAGGAAATGCGGAATCAAAAAAAGACACTTTGGCCGGAATTCTCCGCCGGCCGGAGTCTCCGTTATGCCGGCGCCCGGGGGTTTCCCGATGGCGTGGGGCTGCCCCACAATGGGAAACCCCATTGACTGGCTGGCGTAACGGAGAATCCCACCGGCCGGTCGGGGCAGCAATGTGGCCCGGCGGGGCGGAGAATCCTGCCCTTTGTCTCTTCAAGGACTGTGCGGCAGTCACTCCAACAAGGCTATTATTGACAGAAGCGGCAGGTAGATTAGTGAGGATGAGAAGTAAGATTTCCCTCCATGCAGAGAGTAAGACTGTAGAACCTGGACACTATTTCAAGGACTCCACCGTCTATCCTTTCCCTTGAATGATTAACTTTTAGTCTTTGGCAGAAATAGTAGGTGGGGTTCTCCGTTGCCCGACGCTGAAATCGGGAACAGCGATTGGGCGGAGAATGACTCCCGACGCCGAAATCGGGAACGGCGATTGGGCGGAGAATGACTCCCGACGCTGAAATCGGGAACGGCGATTGGGCGGAGAATGACTCCCGATGCTGAAATCGGGAACGGCGATTGGGCGGAGAATGAATCCCGACGCCAAAATCGGGAACGGCGATTGGGCGGAGAATGACTCCCGTCGCCGAAATCGGGAACGGCGATTGGGCGGAGAATGACTCCCGACGCCGAAATCGGGAACGGCGATTGGGCGGAGAATGACTCCCGACGCTGAAATCGGGAACGGCGATTGGGCGGAGAATGACTCCCGACGCCGAAATCGGGAACGGCGATTGGGCGGAGAATGACTCCCGATGCTGAAATCGGGAACGGCGATTGGGCGGAGAATGAATCCCGACGCCAAAATCGGGAACGGCGATTGGGCGGAGAATGACTCCCGTCGCCGAAATCGGGAACGGCGATTGGGCGGAGAATGACTCCCGACGCCGAAATCGGGAACGGCGATTGGGCGGAGAATGACTCCCGACGCCGAAATCGGGAACGGCGATTGGGCGGAGAATGACTCCCGACGCCGAAATCGGGAACGGCGATTGGGCGGAGAATGACTCCCGACGCCGAAATCGGGAACGGCGATTGGGCGGAGAATGAATCCCGACGCCGAAATCGGGAACGGCGATTGGGCGGAGAATGACTCCCGACGCCGAAATCGGGAACGGCGATTGGGCGGAGAATGACTCCCGACGCTGAAATCGGGAACGGCGATTGGGCGGAGAATGACTCCCGACGCCGAAATCGGGAACGGCGATTGGGCGGAGAATGAATCCCGACGCTGAAATCGGGAACGGCGATTGGGCGGAGAATGACTCCCGACGCTGAAATCGGGAACGGCGATTGGGCGGAGAATGACTCCCGACGCTGAAATCGGGAAAGGCGATTGGGCGGAGAATGACTCCCGACGCCGAAATCGGGAACGGCGATTGGGCGGAGAATGACTCCCGACGCCGAAATCGGGAACGGCGATTGGGCGGAGAATGAATCCCGACGCCGAAATCGGGAACGGCGATTGGACGGAGAATGACTCCCGACGCCGAAATCGGGAACGGCGATTGGGCGGAGAATGACTCCCGACGCCGAAATCGGGAACGGCGATTGGACGGAGAATGACTCCCGACGCTGAAATCGGGAACGGCGATTGGGCGGAGAATGACTCCCGACACTGAAATCGGGAACGGCGATTGGGCGGAGAATGACTCCCGACGCTGAAATCGGGAACGGCGATTGGGCGGAGAATGACTCCCGACGCTGAAATCGGGAACGGCGATTGGGCGGAGAATGACTCCCGACGCCGAAATCGGGAACGGCGATTGGGCGGAGAATGAATCCCGACGCTGAAATCGGGAACGGCGATTGGGCGGAGAATGACTCCCGACGCTGAAATCGGGAACGGCGATTGGGCGGAGAATGACTCCCGACGCTGAAATCGGGAACGGCGATTGGGCGGAGAATGACTCCCGACGCCGAAATCGGGAACGGCGATTGGGCGGAGAATGACTCCCGACGCTGAAATCGGGAACGGCGATTGGGCGGAGAATGACTCCCGACGCTGAAATCGGGAACGGCGATTGGGCGGAGAATGACTCCCGACGCTGAAATCGGGAACGGCGATTGGGCGGAGAATGAATCCCGACGCCGAAATCGGGAACGGCGATTGGGTGGACAATGAATCCCGACGCTGAAATCGGGAACGGCGATTGGGCAGACAATGAATCCCGACGCTGAAATCGGGAACGGCGATTGGGCGGAGAATGAATCCCGACGCCGAAATCGGGAACGGCGATTGGGTGGACAATGAATCCCGACGCCGAAATCGGGAACGGCGATTGGGTGGACAATGAATCCCGACGCTGAAATCGGGAACGGCGATTGGGCAGACAATGAATCCCGACGCCGAAATCGGGAACGGCGATTGGGCGGAGAATGAATCCCGACGCTGAAATCGGGAACGGCGATTGGGCGGAGAATGAATCCCGACGCTGAAATCGGGAACGGCGATTGGGCGGAGAATGAATCCCGACGCTGAAATCGGGAACGGCGATTGGGCAGACAATGAATCCCGACGCTGAAATCGGGAACGGCGATTGGGCGGAGAATGAATCCCGACGCTGAAATCGGGAATGGCGATTGGGCGGACAATGAATCCCGACGCTGAAATCGGGAACGGCGATTGGGCGGACAATGACTCCCGACGCCGAAATCGGGAACGGCGATTGGGCGGAGAATAAATCCCGACGCTGAAATCGGGAACGGCGATTGGGCGGACAATGACTCCCGACGCCGAAATCGGGAACGGCGATTGGGCGGAGAATAAATCCCGACGCTGAAATCGGGAACGGCGATTGGGCGGACAATGAATCCCGACGCTGAAATCGGGAACGGCGATTGGGCGGACAATGAATCCCGACGCTGAAATCGGGGCAGGAGCCGGTTTGCCGCCAGGTCGTGATGCTCCGCCGGCTACAAATCGGCATCATCCGTTGGAGTGTCATTAGTCGGCCCACCCGCAATGCTCCGCCTCCGATGGGCTGAGTTCCCGTCGGATGGGCCACGTGTAGTCGGGCGTCTAGCATGCCGGCTGCGGAGGGAGAGGGAGGGCATGTGGACAGTGACCAGCGCCACCACACTCGGCCAAGATCCCTGCTGCTAGCCGGGGGCGGGGTGGGGGGGGGGCTTCCGCCAGGATTGGGGGAAGTGGTGGAGGTGTCCAGGAGGTGGGTTGAGAGATTGGGGTGGGCGGGTACGCGGTCCGGTCCGGCATGTAGCTTGTCAGCCCTGCACGTGTGCGATTCTCCGAACGCTTTACGCGCATTCCGCGAGCGTTTCACGCAGTGCTGGTGTTAGCCCCTCACTGGTAGTGGAATCGGTGAGAGTATCGCGCCAAATTTCCTGTCGCAAAACGCCACGGACCCTCCGTTGGCATCGGCACTTGGCCTCAGGAATGGAGAACCCAGCCCAGTATGTTTAAGTCTGTGCTGTGATTGGTTGAGTAGTGGAGCTAAAGGCAGAGAGTGCATTCATCGCATCCTGGTTTTGACGTGGATGTGAACATTGAGCTTTTACCTGTGAACGAGCTCCCACCAAGGCACAGAGACTCCTTAAGAATGAATATAGGAGGGCAATGTTACCCATCAGGCTTCTCACTCATACCCACAGACACTGCAATGAATCTCAGAACCAGCAAATCTGGCCATCTGAAGTGAATCCTTCTGGGTCTGGTGCAACCATTGGATAGACTCCCATGTGCGGTGGACAACTTGAAGATTCATGCAGTGTTTGCCAGTAGCTGCCTTCTCCAGAAAACACTCAATCTCCTCTACCTCTTGCAAATCAGCATCACAGTCAGCTGCTCGGTACATACATGGTCTTCCCCTCAGCTCCCACATAAACCAGACAGAGGGGGTGGGATTCTCCGTTCCCCGACGCCGATATCGTAATTGGCGATTGGGTGAAGAATCCCTTCCGACGTCAAATTGGGGGTGGTGCCGGTTTGACGCCGGTTTTCTAGTCTTCGCCCCCTCTGAAATGGAATAGCGTTGACGCGTCATCGGAAGGCCCTCCCCCGATGCTCCGCCCCCGATGGGCCGAGGTCCCGACCGCACAGTTGACGTGTGGTCTGAGCAGTCGGGAACCTGGCGTGGTGGCTGCGGACTGTGTCCAGCGCCGCCACAGTCGACCGGGAGCTGTGCTGCCAGGGGGCCAGGGATTATCCTGTGGGGCAGCATTTGGCAGGTCGGGTCTGCTCACGGCCGGCGCCATGTTTTACGGTGTGACCGCTGCAGGTCACCGTCGTGCTCATGCGCAGCCACAGACCCGGCCATTCTCCGGCACGGGAGCCGGGAGGTTTACCCAGCGCCCCTCACCGAAATCAGCGAGGGTTCGGCGCCGGTTTTTGGCATTGTAAAAAGCCACAGTTCCCACACCGGCATCGGCAGTATCGGACAATCCAGCCCAGGTTCTGTCAAGTTTAAAGGGGGCTGATTGGGTGGCCATTCCGCACCCCACACTGGCCCTACCTTATCAGCCTTGGTCCAGACGACAGTGGGCACCGGGTCTCCACTGATGGGCACATCCAACCGAAGCTTGTTCCCGGCCACAACAATGATGGTGGCATCAGGGACACAGCCCAAACAGTCCAGGTGGATTTTGGGAGGATCTAGAGAGTGCAGATACAAACTGGGTTAACACACACACACAAACCACCAACACACAACACGCACGCTCTGCAGATACAACTGGGATAACAGAGAGAGAGAGAGTGAGAGAGTGAAGACAGACACAGCACCAGCTCTGTAGCACTGTCAACATTAAGAAAGGTGTAAAAATAAGGAACTTGCCTTGTCGGGGCACATAGTCAATTTTAACCTCTGGAGGGATGAATCAAAACCGAAAAAAGAGAGAGAAAATGAAAGAAACATTAGAACGTATATGAAAAACCTGAAAGAATATTTAGACATAAACATAGAGAGGTATCAGGTGGGCACAGAACATGCTCTGTTATCTGCAGCTAGTTTTTCCTGGAACACCTCACCAGCATATCTCCGAAGTCTATACTTGAGCTGCACCACTCCACGTGAAACATGATTGACCACAAGACTCCCTGCTTTTCCCACCTGCCATTGTCATTGCATTGGCAAGATTTCCTCCTCCTGTGACCATGCTCAAAGAAGCGTGTTTGATGACCATGGAATTCCTTTGGATTGGCCCATGTTTTTACTTGGCAAAGTAATGCGCTGATTTGTCTTTGGCTTTATTCAAATGTGGGGGGACAGAAAGCGGGAAACTATTCGCCACTTAATCTAACATCTGTCACAGGAAAAACATTTGAAGCTATTATTAAAGATGTTATAACAGGGCACTTAAAATCAAGGGTATCAAGCCGAGTCAACCTGGTTTTCTGAAAGGGAAATCATGTTTTACCTATTTATTGGAGTTCTTTGAATATGCTGTAGATAAAGGGGAGCCAGTGAATATACTGTACCGAAATTTCCAGAAGGCATTTGATAAGCTGCCACATCAAAGGTTATTGAGGAAAATAAATGCTCATGGTGTAGGGGGCAACATATTGACATGGGTAGAAGATGGGCTATCTAACAGGAAACAGAGAGTTGGCATAAATAGGCCTTGTTGGCAGGATGTGAGGAATGGTGTGTCACATGGATCAGTGCTGCGCCCTCAACGTTTTACAATTCATATCAAGGAATTAAATGAACGGACCAAAGGTCAAGTTGCTACATTTGCTGATGACACAAAGTTTGGTAAGAAAGTAAATTGTGACGAGGACACGGTGGCACAGTGGTTAGCACTGCAGTCTCACAGCGCCAGGGACCCGGGTTCAATTCCGGTCCCGGGTGACTGTCTGTGTGCAGTGTGCACGTTCTCCCTGTGTCTGTGTGGGTTTCCTCCGGGTGCTCCAGTTTCCTCCCACAGTCCAGAGATGTGCAGGTGGATTGGCCATGGTCAATTACCCCTTAGAGTCCAAAGATGTGCAGGGTAGGTGGGGTTACGGGTTTATAGCAATGGGTGGGAGAGTGGGATGATGCATTCGGTCCTCCAGGTCTGGCCTCCTTCTGCACTGTAGGAATTCTATGGTTCTATGGACATAAGAAGTCTATAACGGGATACAAATAGGTTAAATGAGTGGGAAACAATCGGGCAAATGGAGTAATGTGGGAAATGAAATTATCCGTTTTGGCAGGAGAAATCAAAAATAAGCTAAATGGTGAGAGATTGAGAGGTCTGAGGTGAAGAGGAATCTGGGTGTCCTCATCTATAAATCACAAAATGTTGGTAAAGCAAAGCTGATAGAATGTAATTGTTTATTGTTAAGGGAATTGTTTCAAAATTAGGGAGTCCTGCTTCAGTTGTACAGGGCATTGATGAGACCACATCAGGAGTATTGTGGACAATATTGGTCTCCTTATTTAAATAAGGAAGCAAGTGTTGGAAGCAGCTTGCAGAAGATTAGCTGGTCTGGGTTGTGGTGATGGGAGACTTCAACTTCCCCAATATTGACTGGGACTCACTTAGTGCCAGGGGCTTAGACGGGGCAGAGTTTGTAAGGAGCATCCAGGAGGGCTTCTTAAAACAATATGTAAACAGTCCAACTAGGGAAGAGGCGGTACTGGACCTGGTATTGGGGAATGAGCCCGGCCAGGTGGTAGATGTTTCAGTAGGGGAGCATTTCGGTAACAGTGACCACAATTCAGTAAGTTTTAAAGTACTGGTGGACAAGGATAAGAGTGGTCCGAGGATGAATGTGCTAAATTGGGGGAAGGCTAATTATAACAATATTAGGCGGGAACTGAAGAACATAGATTGGGGGCGGATGTTTGAGGGCAAATCAACATCTGACATGTGGGAGGCTTTCAAGTGTCAGTTGATAGGAATACAGGACAGGCATGTTCCTGTGAGGAAGAAAGATAAATACGGCAATTTTCGGGAACCTTGGATGACGAATGATATTGTAGGCCTCGTCAAAAAGAAAAAGGAGGCATTTGTCAGGGCTAAAAGGCTGGGAACAGACGAAGCCTGTGTGGCATATAAGGAAAGTAGGAAGGAACTTAAGCAGGGAGTCAGGAGGGCTAGAAGGGGTCATGAAAAGTCATTGGCAAATAGGGTTAAGGAAAATCCCAAGGCTTTTTACACTTACATAAAAAGCAAGAGGGTAGCCAGGGAAAGGGTTGGCCCACTGAAGGATAGGCAAGGGAATCTATGTGTGGAGCCAGAGGAAATGGGCGAGGTACTAAATGAATACTTTGCATCAGTATTCACCAAAGAGAAGGAATTGGTAGATGTTGAGTCTGGAGAAGGGGGTGTAGATAGCCTGGGTCACATTGTGATCCAAAAAGACGAGGTGTTGGGTGTCTTAAAAAATATTAAGGTAGATAAGTCCCCAGGGCCGGATGGGATCTACCCCAGAATACTGAAGGAGGCTGGAGAGGAAATTGCTGAGGCCTTGACAGAAATCTTTGGATCCTCGCTGTCTTCAGGGGATGTCCCGGAGGACTGGAGAATAGCCAATGTTGTTCCTCTGTTTAAGAAGGGTGGCAGGGATAATCCCGGGAACTACAGGCCGGTGAGCCTTACTTCAGTGGTAGGGAAATTACTGGAGAGAATTCTTCGAGACAGGATCTACTCCCATTTGGAAGCAAATGGACGTATTAGTGAGAGGCAGCACGGTTTTGTGAAGGGGAGGTCGTGTCTCACTAACTTGATAGAGTTTTTCGAGGAGGTCACTAAGATGATTGATGCAGGTAGGGCAGTAGATGTTGTCTATATGGACTTCAGTAAGGCCTTTGACAAGGTCCCTCATGGTAGACTAGTACAAAAGGTGAAGTCACACGGGATCAGGGGTGAACTGGCAAGGTGGATACAGAACTGGCTAGGCCATAGAAGGCAGAGGGTAGCAATGGAGGGATGCTTTTCTAATTGGAGGGCTGTGACCAGTGGTGTTCCACAGGGATCAGTGCTGGGACCTTTGCTCTTTGTAGTATATATAAATGATTTGGAGGAAAATGTAACTGGTCTGATTAGTAAGTTTGCAGACGACACAAAGGTTGGTGGAATTGCGGATAGCGATGAGGACTGTCTGAGGATACAGCAGGATTTAGATTGTCTGGAGACTTGGGCGGAGAGATGGCAGATGGAGTTTAACCTGGACAAATGTGAGGTAATGCATTTTGGAAGGGCTAATGCAGGTAGGGAATATACAGTGAATGGTAGAACCCTCAAGAGTATTGAAAGTCAAAGAGATCTAGGAGTACAGGTCCACAGATCACTGAAAGGGGCTACACAGGTGGAGAAGGTAGTCAAGAAGGCATACGGCATGCTTGCCTTCATTGGCCGGGGCATTGAGTATAAGAATTGGCAAGTCATGTTGCAGCTGTATAGAACCTTAGTTAGGCCACACTTGGAGTATAGTGTTCAATTCTGGTCGCCACACTACCAGAAGGATGTGGAGGCTTTAGAGAGGGTGCAGAAGAGATTTACCAGAATGTTGCCTGGTATGGAGGGCATAAGCTATGAGGAGCGATTGAATAAACTCGGTTTGTTCTCACTGGAACGAAGGAGGTTGAGGGGCGACCTGATAGAGGTATACAAAATTATGAGGGGCATAGACAGAGTGGATAGTCAGAGGCTTTTCCCCAGGGTAGAGGGGTCAATTACTAGGGGGCATAGGTTTAAGGTGAGAGGGGCAAAGTTTAGAGTAGATGTACGAGGCAAGTTTTTTACGCAGAGGGTAGTGGGTGCCTGGAACTCACTACCGGAGGAGGTAGTGGAGGCAGGGACGATAGGGACATTTAAGGGGCATCTTGACAAATATATGAATAGGATGGGAATAGAAGGATACGGACCCAGGAAGTGTAGAAGATTGTAGTTTAGTCGGGCAGTATGGTCGGCACGGGCTTGGAGGGCCGAAGGGCCTGTTCCTGTGCTGTACATTTCTTTGTTCTTTGTTCTAATACCAGGGATGGGTGGGTTGCCTTCTGAGAAAGTTTGGACAGGGTAGGCTTGTATCTGCTGCGGTTTAGGAGAACGAGAGGTGACTTGATTGAAACAAATTTGGCCGATTACAAACACACTGGTCCTGGGCCAGAATTGTCCAGCCGTTCACACTTGACGGGATCTTCCAGGTTTCCCAGTGGCGAGGGGTGCATTCAATAGGAAACCCCATTGACAACGGTAGTACCAAAAGATCCTGTTGCCGGCCACTTCCGTTTGTGCGGAAAATTCCGCCCATGGAGTGGGACTCGAACCTGCCGCTCCATGGTCCGTGGCAGGGGCACTACTCACAGCCCCACAAGAACTCCTTTGTACTATGTATTAGAAACATTTGATAGAACACACATGGCACCATGTAGCAAAAATTCCCAATCATCTACTTGACTGATCAACTCCAATATCCCCTTTGTGATGAATGTGAGAAATTGCTATATAGATTATATTATATATCTGTTGCAGTAATACTATTAAAGAATTAACGTTAAAGTATCCAGACACTTTGACTACAAAAGGTACAATTAAGATGTCGTAAAAGTGTGATCATCATTCATTCTAACCATGTATTTTGTTTACAAAGAACGGGTTAATTCAATTCTGTTATCATTGCTGGAGATTTCCTGGAGAGGAGACAATTTGAGGCACTGTGCTTAGATAAGCAGGTCATAGGATCTGAGTGGGATAAAGATGATGTAATTAATGGGAGGAGACAGGTCTGTAGCAGGCAGATTAACATTTTGTCTGCAAAAGGTAGCAGGACTTGCAGCTGGTGTCTGAAAGGGTTTATCTCTGTCTCTAAGCAGTCTTTCCAAGAAATCTCTATCTAGAGGACTGTACGTATCCCTGTGTTTTCTAACTTTATTTATTAAGTTTATTTATAAGTGGCATGGTGGCACTGTGGTTAGCACTGTTGCCTCACAGCTCCAGGGTCCCGGGGTCAATTCCAGCCTTGGATTACTGTGTGGAGCTTGCACATTCTCCCGAGTCTGCGTGGATTTCCTCCAGGTGCTCTCGTTTCCTGCCACAGTCAAAAGATATAAATTAAGGCAGAGTCGCCATTGTCCCAGATGACCACAGGCTGCTTTCCCCTTTGAGGGGGAGAGTTGACTGGTGGTGATTTAACCTGAGGATCCCCCACCTCAGGCAAGGGAGAAGGTTGAGAATGCGGGGCCTTCATGAATAATCTCAGCCGGTAAGAGAATTGAACACGTTCTCCTCGCTCAGCATCACATACCAGCTGGCTCGCCAAGTGAGCGCTGGGTAGGTCGATTGGCCATGCCAGAAAATTGCCCCTCAGTGTCCAAAGATATGCAGTTGGATTACGGGGATAGGGCGAGAGAGTGGGTGTAGGTGGGGTGCTATTTCGGAGGGTTGGTGCAAACCTGATGGGCCAAATGGCCTCCTTCTGCACTGTAGGGATTCTATGACTTCTGATTGGCTTTGCTTAATTAGAGGTAGAGAAAGTATATACGATAAACTGTTGCCTTTTGTTGTTAAGAATTGTTTAACTGTTAATTGAAAAGCTATTTTCTGCGATGCTAATGTATGTAATCCTGTGTCAATAATAACGTTTGTTTTAATATAAAAGATATCTGTTGGTCAGGGAAGTCATTCCTGGGGTGAATTATCCTTTCCCCACAGTTTTACAAATTAAAAAGGTGTTTGTGGTTCTTGTCCAGTATCCAAACAAATGCCGGGGTCTGGTCCAGGATCTTAACCTCTCAAAGCCTAACGAAAGATGAGGAAACCAGTTTAACTGCACTCAACTAACTTCCCAGTTGAGAGTTCACTAAATTGAGCAACAAGGTTAGTGAAAAGCCTGGAGAAGTGAGGATTTTGCTGACACTCTCGTCCCCTACACAATATCAGTAGATGCCATTCACCTCTGCAATGCTGTAGTGCACACAGTTACTCAGAGGGTTGGTTTGACTGCAGAAACTGCAGTGTCTGTCGCTCACCCAGAAAATTCAACTTGGCCGAGAGGTTGAAGGCAAACCCATCAGGTACAAAGGTGTAATCGCCCTGATCTTGTGGTCTCACATTGTCAATCACAAGTTTGTGGATCCTGTGGAACAGAAGTACAACAAAGTGTAAATCGGCATGTCTGGGAAGCTGATGTAGAAAATAGGAAAATAGGAGCTGGGAACAGCCTGAGGGATTAAGGATGAAATCACTTCACTGATAGGAGAGGTACAATGAGAGGTATGTAGGCAGTGGATTATTTATGGGAAGAATTAGGAAATGGAAAAGGATTTAAGATTGCATCGCTGCAAAAAGAGGCATGCTGTAGAAGCTTTTCACCGTGCACTCATCACAAGAATATAGATATAAAGACAAAGACAACAACTTATATGGCATGAGAAGAAAGTGATGATTGATTGGCAGAGGCATTGACATGGCGATGCACCAGGTGACTGACAGTTAACTGCCAAGCACTGTTTGAAATTTAAACCAGGCAGCTTGATCCTGATTGGTTAAATTGGGATTTGTATAGTTCCCCATGCTTTAAGATTGGTCTTATCAACAACCTTGTAAATATAGTCTGAGCCATTTGCTCACCAAGCAAACTTGGTGCTGAAATAGGGCACATCATAGGCATCCTGAGGGATAATGGCTCCCCTGATCAGATCATTTCATGCATCTATATCATGGAAATTCTTGAAAGGGCCTAAGCCCATCACTTTTGGCCCTGAAAAGTGGCAAATCTATCGCAGAATATCCTGGAAGGACAAAGTATCTCAAAAATTCAATCACGGGTGAACCAGCCCTTTCATGCTGCTACTATGCCTCACTATACTTAAAGGAATGTGCATATCATTTGCGATGCATGTTAAACCACAAATTAAGTTACTGATGAAGAAATGCTGTTCGCTTTGGAACTGATCAGAAGTGGTATACTCCACTAATAGGATGTTGCCATCAAGACTGAAAGACAGTTTGATTATCATACAAATGAGTAATGCAGTATATGAAAGTTTGCAAATCTCAAAACACAGTGGCCAACATCAGCTGTGATTCTGCAATTGGACACCATTTGCTACATAATCCACAGTATGCTGAGAATTATGCTGACAACTAAATTTAACATTGTCTGTCGAGCTTGCGGTGAAGTGCATTTGTGTGTACCTGAAGCTACATAAATAAGAACATAAGAACTAGGAGCAGGAGTAGGCCATCTGGCCCCTCGAGCCTGCTCCACCATTCAATGAGATCATGGCTGATCTTTTGTGGACTCAGCTCCACTTTCCGGCCCGAACACCATAACCCTTAATCCCTTTATTCTTCAAAAAACTATCTATCTTTATCTTAAAAACATTTAATGAAGGAGCCTCTACTGCTTCACTGGGCAAGGAATTCCATAGATTCACAACCCTTTGGGTGAAGAAGTTCCTCCTAAACTCAGTCCTAAATCTACTTCCCCTTATTTTGAGGCTATGCCCCCTCGTTCTGCTTTTACCCGCCAGTGGAAACAACCTGCCCGCATCTATCCTATCTATTCCCTTCATAATCTTATATGTTTCTATAAGATCCCCCCTCATCCTTCTAAATTCCAATGAGTACAGTCCCAGTCTACTCAACCTCTCCTCGTAATCCAACCCCTTCAGCTCTGGGATTAACCTAGTGAATCTCCTCTGCACACCCTCCAGTGCCAGTACGTCCTTTCTCAAGTAAGGAGACCAAAACTGAACACAATACTCCAGGTGTGGCCTCACTAACACCTTATACAATTGCAGCATAACCTCCCTAGTCTTAAACTCCATCCCTCTAGCAATGAAGGACAAAATTCCATTTGCCTTCCTAATCACCTGTTGCACCTGAAAACCAACTTTTTGCGACTCATGCACTAGCACACCCAGGTCTCTCTGCACAGCAGCATGTTTTAATATTTTATCATTTAAATAATAATCCCTTTTGCTGTTATTATATATTGTATATTGCATATACAGACAGTATATGTAGACAGAAAGAAGTTTACACACATTGCACCTGTTTCAGCTAAACAAAATACAAGACAGGCATTCACTGGTTCACTCCTCAGGGCATGGCCTTGACCAGAGTCATGTTGCCTGGTTTAAATTTCAAACAGTAACCTGGGGCATTCTCCATGGTAATGTCTCTAACACCGTGTTTTTCGAACTTTTTTTCCGGGGACCCATTTTTACCAACCGGCAGACCTTCGCGACCCACGCCGACCGACCTTCGCGACCCACGCCGGCCGACCTTCACGACCCACACCGGCCAACCTTTGCGACCCACGCCGGCCGACCTTCGCGGCCCACGCCGGCTGACCTTCGCGACTCACGGCGGCCAACATGCGCGACCCACGCCGGCCGACCTTCGCGACCCATGCCGGCCGACCTTCGCGACTCACGCCGCCCGACCTGCGCGACCCACGCCGGCCGACATGCGCGACCCACCATTTTCTCTTACCTTGTTTGTTGCTGACAAAAATGGAGAAAATGGTTTTGGGTTCCTTTGGCACCAATGGTCCCTTTGTCCCCCGAACTTGTAAAAAAAAAGGCTGCGACCATATAAAAACAAATGCTGCTGCACTACGCATGCGTGCCCGATCATCGGGGTGCATGCGCATTTTGTGCATGCGCACCGATGATCGGACACGCACGCGCAGTGCGGCTGACTTTTTCTTATCTATTCCTGGCCATTTTGAAGGCCGCTCGCAGCCGGGATTATTAAAAGTCGGCTGCTGCGGCTGTTGCGCGCGGAGTTGCGCGATCGGGATTGCCGCGACGGACGGCTCCGTGACCCTCCCGCGACCCGCCCGCGGGTCGCGCCCCCGAGTTTGACAATGCCTGCTCTAACATATTAGGGTCTACTTGTGAACCATTCAGCAGTTTCTTCTCAGACAGTATAAATTGTTGCTTTCACCTTATGTTGGTCTCCTTGTGAAGTATCCTGATGAGTGCAAGATGAAATGATTCGACATATCGCTTTTCAGGAATACTCAAGTTCTGTAGTACCGGAGATTGTAACCTCTCTCGGAGATTGTAACTTCTCTCGGAGATTGTAAATTCTCTCGGAGATTGTAAATTGGCAAGTCATGTTGCAGCTGTATAGAACCTTAGTTAGGCCACACTTGGAGTATAGTGTTCAATTCTGGTCGCCACACTACCAGAAGGATGTGGAGGCTTTAGAGAGGGTGCAGAAGAGATTTACCAGAATGTTGCCTGGTATGGAGGGCATTAGCTATGAGGAGCGGTTGAATAAACTCGGTTTGTTCTCACTGGAACGAAGGAGGTTGAGGGGAGACCTGATAGAGGTATACAAAATTATGAGGGGCATAAACAGAGTGGATAGTCAGAGGCTTTTCCCCAGGGTAGAGGGGTCAATTACTAGGGGGCACAGGTTTAAGGTGAGAGGGGCAAGGTTTAGAGTAGATGTACGAGGCAAGTTTTTTACGCAGAGGGTAGTGGGTGCCTGGAACTCGCTACCGGAGGAGGTAGTGGAAGCAGGGACGATAGGGACATTTAAGGGGCATCTTGACAAATATATGAATAGGATGGGAATAGAAGGATACGGACCCAGGAAGTGTAGAAGATTATAGTTTAGTCGGGCAGCATGGTCGGCACGGGCTTGGAGGGCCGAAGGGCCTGTTCCTGTGCTGTACATTTCTTTGTTCTTTGTTCTTTGTTTGTAAATTCTCTCGGAGATTGTAACCTCTCTCGGAGATTGTAACTTCTCTCGGAGATTGTAATCTCTCTCAGAGATTGTAACCTCTCTCGAAGATTGTAAATTCTCTCGGAGACTGTAACCTCTCTCGGAGATTGTAAACTCTCTCGAAGACTGTAACCTCTTTCGGAGATTGTAAACTCTCTTGGAGATTGTAAATTCTCTCGGAGATTGTAAACTTTCCTGGTGATTGTAAACTCTCCCAGAGATTGTCAACTCTCCCGGAGATTGTAAACTCTTCAGGAGATTGTAAACTCTCCCGGAGATTGTAAACTCTCCCAGAGATTTTAAACTCTTTCAGAGATTGTAAAGTCTCCGGAACATCGGTAAGCTCTCTCGGTGATTGTAAACTCTCAAGGAGATTTTAAACTCTTTCGGAGATTGTAAACTCTCCCGGAGATCATAGAACTTACAGGGCAGAAGGAGGCCATTTGACCAATGAGTCTGCACCCGTCCTTGGAAAGAGCACCCTACCTGAGCCCACTTATCCACCCTATCCCTGTAACCCATTAACCCCACCTAACCTTTTTGGACACTAAGGGCAAATTAGAATGGACAATCCACCTAACCTGCACATCTTTGGACTGTGGGAGGAAACCGGAGCACCCGGAGGAAACCCACGCAGACAAGGTGAGAACGTGCAGACTCCGCACAGACAGTGACCCAAGCCGGGAATCGAACCTGGGACCCAGGAGCTGTGAAGCAACTGTGCTAACCACTGTGCTACCGTGCTGCCTCGAAGATTGTAAACTCTCCCAGAAATTGTAAACTCTCCCGGATATTATAAACTCTCCCAAAGGGGTTGGTTTATCCCAGTGGGCTAAACAGCTGGCTTGTAATGCAGGACAAGGCCAGCAGCGCGGGTTCAATTCCTGTACCCGCCTCCCCGAACAGGCGCCGGAATGTGGCGACTAGGGACTTTTCACAGTATCTTCATTGGACCTACTTATGATAATAAGCGATTATTATTGTTATTATTATTAGATTGTAAACTCTCTCGGTGATTGCAAAGACTCTTGGAGATTGTAAACACTCCCAAATATTGTAAACTCTCCCAAAGATTGTAAACACTCCCGGGGATTGTAAACTTTCCCAGAGATTGTAAACTCTCCCAGAGATTGTAAACTCTCCCGGAGATTGTAAACTCTCCCGGAGATTGTAAACTCTCCCGGAGATTGTACACTCTTTCGGAGATTGTAAACTCTTTCGGAGATTGTAAACTCTCCTGGAGATTGTACACTCTTTCGGAGATTATAAACTCTCCCGAAGATTGTTCACTCTTTCGGAGATTGTAAACTCTTATGGAGATTGTAAACACTCCCAAAGATTGTACACTCTCCTGGAGATTGTATACTCTCCCGGAGATTGTAAACTCTTTCGGAGATTGTAAACTCTTTCGGAGATTGTAAACTCTTTCGGAGATTGTAAACTCTCCCGGAGATTGTAAACTCTTTCGGAGATTGTAAACTCTTTCGGAGATTGTAAACTCTCCTGATGATTGTAAACACTCCCAAAGATTGTACACTCTCCTGGAGATTGTATACTCTCCCGGAGATTGTAAACTCTTTCGGAGATTGTAAACACTCCCAAAGATTGTACACTCTCCTGGAGATTGTATACTCTCCCGGAGATTGTAAACTCTTTCGGAGATTGTAAACTCTTTCGGAGATTGTAAACTCTTTCGGAGATTGTAAACTCTCCCGGAGATTGTAAACTCTTTCGGAGATTGTAAACTCTCCCGGAGATTGTAAACTCTTTCGGAGATTGTAAACTCTCCTGATGATTGTAAACTCTCCTGGAGATTGTAAACTCTGCTCGAGATTGTAAACTCTCCCGGAGATTGTAAACTCGATGGGCCGAATGGCCTCCTCCTGCACTGTAAATTCTATGAAATTCTATGAAGATTGTAAACTCTCCCAGAGATTGTAAACTCTCCTAGAGATTGTAAACTCTTTTGATGATTGTAAACTCTTTCGGAGATTGTAAACTCTCCTGATGATTGTAAACTCTCCTGGAGATTGTACACTCTTTCGGAGATTATAAACTCTCCCGAAGATTGTACACTCTTTCGGAGATTGTAAACTCATTCAGAGATAGTAAACACTCCCAAAGATTGTACACTCTCCTGGAGATTGTAAACTCTGCTAGAGATTGTAAACTCTCCCGGAGATTGTAAACTCGATGGGCCGAATGGCCTCCTTCTGCACTGTAAATTCTATGAAGATTGTAAACTCTCCCAGAGATTGTAAACTCTCTCAGAGATTGTAAACTCTTTTGGTGATTGTAAACTCTCCTGATGATTGTAAACTCTCCTGGAGATTGTAAACTCTGCTAGAGATTGTAAACTCTCCTGGAGATTGTACACTCTTTCGGAGATTATAAACTCTCCCGAAGATTGTACACTCTTTCGGAGATTGTAAACTCATTCGGAGATTGTAAACACTCCCAAAGATTGTACACTCTCCTGGAGATTGTAAACTCTGCTAGAGATTGTAAACTCTCCCGGAGATTGTAAACTCGATGGGCCGAATGGCCTCCTTCTGCACTGTAAATTCTATGAAATTCTATGAAGATTGTAAACTCTCCCAGAGATTGTAAACTCTCCCAGAGATTGTAAACTCTTTTGGTGATTGTAAACTCTCCTGATGATTGTAAACTCTCCTGGAGATTGTAAACTCTGCTGGAGATTGTAAACTCTCCCAGAGATTGTAAACTCTTTTGGTGATTGTAAACTCTCCTGATGATTGTAAACTCTCCCGGAGATTGTAAACTCTCCCAGAGATTGTAAACTCTCCTGGAGATTGTAAACTCTGCTGGAGATTGTAAACTCTCCTGGAGATTGTAAACTCTCCTGATGATTGTAAACTCTCCCAGAGATTGTAAACTCTGCTGGAGATTGTAAACTCTCCTGGAGATTGTACACTCTTTCAGAGATTATAAACTCTCCCGAAGATTGTACACTCTTTCGGAGATTGTAAACTCTTTCGGAGATTGTAAACACTCCCAAAGATTGTACACTCTCCTGGAGATTGTAAACACTCCCGGAGATTGTAAACTCTCCCGGAGATTGTAAACTCTCTCGGAGATTGTAAACTCTTTCGGAGATTGTAAACTCTTTCGGAGATTATAAACTCTTTCGGAGATTATAAACTCTCCCGAAGATTGTACACTCTTTCGGAGATTGTAAACTCTTTTGGTGATTGTAAACTCTCCCGGAGATTGTAAACTCTCCTGCTGATTGTAAACTCTCCTGGAGATTGTAAACTCTGCTAGAGATTGTAAACTCTCCCGGAGATTGTAAACTCGATGGGCCGAATGGCCTCCTTCTGCACTGTAAATTCTATGAAGATTGTAAACTCTCCCAGAGATTGTAAACTCTCCCAGAGATTGTTAACTCTTTTGGTGATTGTAAACTCTCTTGATGATTGTAAACTCTCCTGGAGATTGTAAACTCTGCTAGAGATTGTAAACTCTCCCGGTGATTGTAAACTCTGCCGGAGATTGTAAACTCTCCCAGAGTTTGTAAACCCTCCCGCACACCCACCAACTCCAGATTGATTTACCTGCCAATGTGTGTGAGTTGCAGTCTGTCGCTGGGCATAACCTCCACACCGTTCTTGAACCATTTTCCTTGGACCTTTTCATCAGACACCTCACACTTGAAGATGGCTTGTTCCTGTGCTTTTACTGTCAGATCCGCAATATTCTGATAAATCTCCAGTTGTTTTTCTGTATGTGACAGGGGAAGTTGGGTTAATATACCCAAGTCCAGCACATTAATATCAATCAACAGGAGCGGTGATAGTCATTTTAGCCATAGGGAACATCACTGAATGCTCCCCTCCACTCTGATAAAACAATCTCATTACTATCCCTCAGTTAATGCTAGGTCCATGCCACAACATCCCTTTAATCGTCTGGTCTTTCATTTGCTAACAAGTCTATTTTTTGTTCCTTAAACAAAAAATATCACCCCAAGTAACCTTAGCAAACCTTTTCATTATTTCGTCAAGTTAATTAAACACCATTTACTTTTAACAAATCGGTGTTGGCTTCCGTGTTTTTTTTTACTAACCCACATTTTCTCAAGTGGCAATTAACTTTGCCCAGGATTATTGTCTCTACGGGTTTCCCCACCACTGACATTAGAATAACTGCTCTGTAGTCACTTGGTTCATCCGTTGTCTCTTTTTGAAGAGGAGTGTATTATTTACAGTCGTCCCATCTTCTGGAATGACCCATATCCAAGGATTATGGGGAACAGTGTGAGCAGAACCAATTTCCAACCTTACGTCCCTCAGTAACCAGTATGTATCCCATCTGGACTGGTAATTAGGACTGTTAATCTTTTAAATATCTCCTCATTATTGATGTGTATCCTATCCAATATCTCCAGTACCTCTTCATTTACATTGGCAGCATCCCCTTTTCCAGGGAAGACACTAAAGTTACTCATTTCCTACCTCAACCACACTCTCTTCCTCCAGAGGTACATCTCCTAATTAGCCCCTCCCTTCCTTTCAATGCCCTTTTGCTATTTATGTGTTTTTAAAATACTTTCAGCTTCTGGAATGTTAGCCACCCAACATACTCTCATACTCTATCTTTGCCCCTCTTACTCCTTTTAAATCTCCTGTAATTTCTACATTCAGCTTGTTTACTACGATGTTGTGAAGACAGTAATTAATAGAAGCTTCCCTTTTCTTGTCTCATTTTGACCATGTCCATGAAATTAAATTCCTGAACTCCCCATTTCTCCGAACAATTTTCCTTCCAAAAATGACATCAGCAACACGCAGGCCATCTTCTTGTAACAGCTGTGCCAGGTGCCATTTTGGGGGTGACGTACAGGGAGTATTTGCTGGAAATACGCAGTGTTGACAGCTCGTCCCGTCAATCAGTGTGCAATGCTGTGACTTTGGAACTCAATGCTCCAGCTAACCTCACACAACTGAACAAGCAGCAGAAAGGACCCCTCCCCCACCACCCACAGCATTCTACTTCGAGGGGCTCATCAATTATTTTTAGTTCAAAAACAGAAAATACTGGACAATCTCAGCAGGTCTGACAGCATCTGTGGAGAGATAAAGGAGCTACCGTTTCCAGTCTGGATGACTCTTTGTCAAAGTTAGAGAACTGGAAATGGGGACAGATTTATACTGTTTTCGGGGGATACATGGACGGGTGGGGCTGGATTCGGGGGCCAGCAACAGGTGGAGATTGACAAAGATATTGAGAACAGAAGACAAAAGGAATGTAAATGGGGGTGATTAAGGCTAAGAAGGATGTTGATAGTGGCACACTAAGAGATTAGAATGTGTGACTGGCTGAACAAAGGTGAGCAGTGTATCAAAGGGCAACTGGGAACTGATGGCCCAAGTGGGGCGAGGAGAGGGGATCAATGGTGAGGAAAAAACAGAGGTGGGCAAAGAGTGTAAAAGGGTGCAAGTGGGGAAGGACATTCCATCCTTGTGTACCAGGCCATTGGTGCTGCCCTAGCCAAGCACCAGAATTCAATTGTGCCAAATCCACGCTGTACAAAGATGGGGTGTGGTTTGGCATGCTGTACCCTGCCATGCTATGGATCACGTGTCAGGGCAAAGAGCTATACTTTACATTCCAGAGGAGTCCAACATGTTTGCCCAGAAAAATGGACTGGACAAGCAACAATAGAGGGCAATGGCCAGAACGCAAGCTGAAAGAATTCAAGAGGGGCAAGGTCGACCACGTGCAGGGGTGCAGAGGGAGCAGGGGTAGGGGAGAGAGGTAGACAGGGTTAAATTGGGGAATCTGACTGTTAGGGAAGCCGCTACACTAGCGAGCAGGCTGGTGTGTGGAAGTATAGCAAAGAAGGAGGCCGCAGCATGTCTCCCGGGAGGGAGGGAACACCTGGCAGGGAGGAAGGGAGAAACGCAATTTCAGGGAAAACAAAGGACAAAATGGGGGAGACCGGGTGGGTAGAGAAGGGTGTAAAGCCAAGGGTGGAGGGGGAGGGGCACAATCTGTAGACTGTACAGGGTAAGGGGGGGGGTGAAGGGAGGGTGAGGATAGAGTGTTCATAGAATTTACAGTGCAGAAGGAGGCCATTCGGCCCATCGAGTCTGCACCGGCTCTTGGAAAGAGCACCCTACCCAAGGTCAACACCTCCACCCTATCCCCATAACCCTACCCAACACTAAGGGCAATTTTGGACACTAAGGGCAATTTATCACGGCCAATCCACCTAACCTGCACATCTTTGGACTGTGGGAGGAAACCGGAGCACCCGGAGGAAACCCACACACATACGGGGAGAACGTGCAGACTCCGCACAGACAGTGACCCAAACCGGAATTGAACCTGGGACCCTGGAGCTGTGAAGCAATTGTGCTATCCACAATGCTACCGTGCTGCCCTCAAAAGAAAAACTTCCTGAGCCTGACGTGTTGGTTGTAACAGGTTCACACGTGGCGACGGCGAAAATGAGAACGTAATTGGCAGCCACCTTGAATGCCCCGTGAGCAAGGACAGGCCCAGACAAACATGCCCAGGCCCACAGGGTGAGTATGGTTGACCCCCAGGAAGTGGGGGAGGGAGGGAGGCCTCCCCATCTGGATAATATTTTTGCAATATAAATTTAGAGTACCCAATTCTTTTTTTTTCAATAAAGGGGAAATTTAGCGTGACCAATCCACCTCGCCTGCACATCTTTGGGTTGTGGGGTTGGGACCCACGCAAACACGGGGAGAATGTGCAAATCATCCAGATAGTAACATGGAATACAAAGGGTCTCACCGGGCCGGTGAAAAGATCCAGAGTCCTCGCCCATCTCAAGAGTATGAGGGTGGACGTAGTCTTCCTACAGGAGACACAGCCAAGAGAGAGATACCGACTGTGGGTAAGGAAGAGCTTGGTGGGACAAGCGTTCCATGCATGTTTCGACACTAGGACACACTGGGGGGGGAAGGAGGGGGGTCGGCCATACTTGTTAACAGGACAGTTTCTTCACGGTGACGAGCACAGTGACGGACCCGGGGTGAGGGGTTGGGGAGGATTCGTTATGGTCAGCAGGACCCTGGAAGTGACCTCGGTAGTTTTGGTAAACATATGCGCCCTGTATCGGGACGACGCAGATTTGTCAAAAAAAAAATGGCCTAGACACCCGGCGTCTCATCATGGTGGGGGTGGGGGGGGGGGGCGACATTAACTGCGTACAGGACCCATCAATGGACAGATTCAATCCCAAGACAGGAACCATGTCAGGTATGGCACAGGGATTAAACGGCTTTATGGAGCAGATGTTGGGGGGGGGGGGCATGCACAAGGCCTACTCACTATAGACTTCTTTGTCGTAGGGAAAAGGGTGCTTCCTTGTGTAACAAAGGCGGAATGCTCTGCGATTGTAATTTCCAACCTCGCACCACACATGGATATGTGGTTGGAGAAGTGACGGGTCCAACACCCCCATGAAGCCTGGACCAGCTCTCCTTGCCGATAAGGAATTCTGTACAAAGATATCCCAAGCCATCGACGGTTATGTAACCTGCAACCAGAATGGGGAGGTCTCACCCTCCACGTTCTGGGAGGCACTGAAGGCGGTGATCAGGGGGAAATCAGGGGGCCTTTTCCAAACATGGAGACAAGGCCTGTTGCATGCTGGCTCATGAGCTAAGAAAGCAAGCAGCCTGAAGTTAGGGACAGAAATGGCAGAATGGTGGCAGACCCAGCCGAGGTTAACGAGGCCTTTGCAAACCATTACCGAGGGCTGTACACCTCCGAACTCCCGGAGGGGGACTCAGAGATGAAGCAGCTCCTTGACAGACTAGATATACCAGTAGAGGGAGGGAGGACAGGAAACAAGGGCTGCAAGCCTAGCTAGAGCTGAGCGAAATTTTGGAATGCATTAATTCCATGCAGTCAGGGGGAGTGCCGGGACCGGATGGGTTCCCGGTGGACCTTTACAAAACGTCTGCAGCAGCACTGGCCCCGCACTTGCGGAAGATGTTCATCAACCCCTGCCCCTCGTGCCCAACCAGATCCAACGGGTAACATGGTGGGCCCGGTCTGCACTACCTCCCCTCTTCACCCCCACATCTGGCCATTCCCCCTGGGACTTTGGACTCTGCCCTCCGCACCCCTGCCCCACTGATGCCTAGCACTGTGGGGTCTCTGGCCCTGACACCTGCCAGGGTACCATTAGCTGGAGCTACTCATGTCAGCAGAATGCTCCGCAACCCCGTCCGGTGCCCTCATATAGGAGCTCCTGTGGGTGCTGCCCTTGGGTGGGCCGCATGCTGTCCCGCTAGCGGGTGTCGGCCGGTTGGGGAGGTGGGGCGGGGTAAGAGTTGGTGGGTAGAGAGATGGAAAGCGGGGGTGGGGGTGGAGGGTGGTGGGTGGTGTGGTGGACAGTGGGGTACCCACTGTCACTCTGATGTCACTCTGCATAACCACAGGCTATGGTGGGCGGACACTGGGGTGCGCATCAGGATGCTGCCATGCAGGCCATGTCAATGGTGGTCCTTGCATGGGTGTCTCTGTCCAGTGGGGGTGGGGTTTACCCTGACCCCACGGGCCAAAGAACAAAGAAAAATACAGCACAAGAACAGGCCCTTCAGCCCTCCATGCCTGTGCCGATCATGCTGCCCGTCTAAATTAAAATCTTCTACACTTTCGGGGTCCGTATCCCTCTATTCCCATCCGATTCATGTATTTGTCAAGATGCCCTTTAAACGTCACTATCGTCCCTGCTTCCACCACCTCCTCCGGTAGCGAGTTCCTAGCACCCACTACCCTCTATGTAAAAAAGACTTGCCTCGTACATCTCCTCTAAACCTTGCCCCTCGCACCTTAAACCTATGTCCCCGAGTAATTGACCGCTACCCAGGGAAAAAGCCTCTGACTATCCACTCTGTCTATGCCCCTCATAATTTTGCAGACCTCTATCAAGTCGTCCCTCAACCTCCTTCGTTCCAGTGAGAACAAACCGAGTTTATTCAACCGCTCCTCATAGCTAATGCCCTCCATACCAGGCAACATTCTGGTAAATCTCTTCTGCACCCTCTCTAAAGCCTCCACATCCTTCTGGTAGTGTGGCAACCAGAATTGAACACTATACTCCAAGTGTGGCCTAACTAAGCTTCTATACAGCTGCAAAAGCTGCAGCATGCCCATCCCATGGTCAACCCCTGTTTACCTCCGCTGCTCCCCCAGGCCTGGCAGATGCCTCCCCTCCTCCCAGCCAGCCCTGCCAGTGGCAGGACCGGCAGCCCATGGTTGGGCCTCTGCACGTCCTACTTCCTCTCTCTGCCGCATCGGTGATTTTTGAAGCCACAAGTGAAACTCACTGTAGGTAATTCTTCCTGGCGGAGGCGGAGCATCGGGGAAACCTTGGAGAATACCATGTCAGACACGCTAATGATATGTGGACGGCGTTTACTGTACAAGCGGAGTAGAACGCACTGGCACCGCTGTGGAGGCACCGGAGCATGGCATTCTGGCGGGCGCCCGGCGCCGGCCACAATTTTGGCCTCACGACTTATTCTCTGCCAACTGCCTTTCCTGATCTTGGCATTGGCAGATGAAGAATTCCGCCCATTGTGTTTAGCCTCAGTTAGATGGTCACAGCCCAGTTAGTGGGATAGAGATGATATGGATAATGGGAGGTGTTGAAGCAGTTAGGTGTTGAGTTTTCAGTTAAATAACTTGCAGTGAACTGAACAGGAGCTCTGTGCCATTTGCTGGGAAGTTAAAGAGTAGATTGACACAGGCAAGAATCTGCAGGCTGTTTCCTGAAGGATCTTTCTCTTTTAAAGCAGTTTATCTAAGACATCTCTTTACTGCAAGTATTGCTGGGGTTTGCTAACCGCATTTTGATCTGAGATGGGTTTGCGTGATTGGACAAAAAAAATAGCAAATTCATTTTATTGTTAAGCATTGTTGAGTGGTAATTGAAAGCTATTTATTGTATGATGTTAAAGTTGGTTTAATCCAGGACAGCTCAGTGGCGCAGTGGGTTAGCTTTGCTGCCTCATGACGCCGAGGTCCCAGGTTCAATTCCGGCTCTGGGTCACTGTCTGTGTGGAGTTTGCACATTCTCCCTGTGTTTGCGTGGGTTTCGCCCCCGCAGTCCAAAGATGTGCAGGCTAGGTGGATTGACCACGCTAAATTGCTCCTTAATTGTAAAAAATGAATTGGGTACTCTAACTTTAAAAAAAAGTTAGTTTAATCCTGTGTTATGGAGACCCTGGGCTGGATTCTCTGGTCGCCGACACCGAAATCACGTTCGGCGGATGGCCGGAGAATACGAGTTCCCGACCAAATCAGGGGCGGCGCCGCTTTTGCGATGCTGCACCCCCTCCAAAGTGACGTATTGACGTCCTCAGGACATTGCCTGAGACCCGCCCCCCGATGCTCCGCCCCTGACCAGCCGAGTTCCCGATGGCGTGGGATATGTGTGGTCTCATCCATTGGGAACTCGGCGTGGCGGACTTAGTCCAGCGCCGCCACAGTTGGGACAGGACCGATCCGCGGGCAGGGTGGACATTATTCAGGGCTGGGGGCACTGTGGGGGGGGGGTGGTCCGGGATGTGGGAGCCGGCAGAACGGGAGGGCTTTTCGTGGGCCAGGACCGTGAACAGCCTCCGCCACGTAGCACGGCGCGGCCGCTGCAGGCCGCCACCATGAGCATGCGCGGCCACGGACCCGGCAATTCTCCGCAGCGTATCGGCAGCTAGAGCCGGGTGCCCTCCGCTGCCGACATGCTAGCTCCCAGCAAAACGGGGAATTGGTGGCCGTTTTGCGCCATTTTTTCATGCGTAAAACGGCAACGTTCCCACACCAGCATGGGGACATTGCCCCAGAATCGGACAATCCAGCCCCCTATTTTCTCAGCTCACACTCTGGTGTGAGCGAAGTATGCAACATTCTCTAATACAGCTTCCACTCCTACCTTGCACCAGCAGCTCTGCCACAGACTGTCCTCCATTGGTTTTGGCAGTGTAGTGACCTGCATCTTCCTTGGTGGCCTCGTTGATGAAAAGTGTGTGTTTCTTGCCATCTTTTTTGAAACGGTACTTGAAGGTCTCTTCACGTTTCAGCTCCTGACCATTCCACTCCCTGCGCACATGGAAAATGGTAAAAGCTTTGTAATATCTGACTGTACTGCCCTCACTGCATTGTCACAGGTTTCTAAGGTCTGACTATACTGGGATCTCACTGCAATGTAACAGGGTTGCAATGTCTGATTGTACTGCTCTCGCTAAAGTGCGAGAGGTATGTAAAGTCTGACTGTACTGCTCTCACTGCATTGTGGCAGGTTTGTAAAGTCAGACTATTACTCACTGCAGTGCAACAGGTTTGTACTGTCTGACTGTACTGCTCTCACTGCACGGTGATAAGTTTGAATGTCTGACAGTACTGCTTTCACTGCAGTGTGACAGGATGGTAATGTCTGACTGTATTACCCTCCCAGGAGTGTGACAAGTGTGTAATGTCTGACTATACCTCTCTCGCTACTTTGTGGCAGGGTTGTGTTATGGGCCAGGGTTTAGAGAACCCCAAAGTGTCTCATGGAGTTCACCTGACCCACAACTTTTGATAGATTGTGGTATGGGGAGCACACGGCCCACTTCACAGGTTTGGTACAGCAGAAATGGAAAAGTATATTTTAAAACAAAACAATGTTTATTCTATGAACTCAAGTCAACCTTTTTAAAATATACAGTGAACATCTTAGCAACCATCAATTCAAATATAACCCCCGAAGAATACAACACTAAGTAATCCTTTAAGCTTTCCTTTTAACATCCATAAGACTTAAAACACCTTTTACCAGAAGCACATTAGGTTGACATTCACTACTGAGAACATTTATAATTCTGAATTCACCAAATGATCAAGAGATAGTCATTTCATGATAGAGAGATCAACAGTACACCTGCTTGGTCTGGCTTCAGCTCCAACACGAAAACGAAACTAAAACACACCCTGCAGCCTGCTCAAAAACGAAAGTAAAAAGCTGACAGACAGCCCAGCTCCACCCACTCTGACATCACTGCAGTAGTAAACACCCATTTCTTGAAGGTACTCTCACTACAGATAATTATATACACACCCATTTATAAACACCCATTTCTTAAAGGTACTCTCACATGACACCTCACCCCAAGAAAAAAAAACCCATCAACTTCAAGATGGTTTCATTTTTCACCTTTTCACTATGCTTTAAGAAATGCACACAGTAAATATGCCTTTTCATTTCAAAAAAACAAACAACACACGCAAACAGGTACAACAATATGGTACATTTTTTGTTTTTCCTCCAACTGGAATCCTTCTCGTTGACAGTCTCTTTGAACAAGAAGGTCCTTGCACGATCCGTCCATTTCTCTACGCCTCGGCATGTTTCTTGTAATTCTTCAACACAGGATCATTGGTTATCACAGCTTTCAGGCAGTCAAATGCCTGTTGAAACTCCGCTGTCCACTGGAGTTTGTTACGCTTGTTGAGCAAGTCTGTCAGTGGAGCGACCACACTACAAAACTTTTGCACAGATGTTCGATTAAATCCACTCATGCCAAGAAATCGCATTATTTCTCTTCGTCTTGAGGGTATTGAAAACTCCTCAATAACTGTTGGTTTCACATCCCATGTGACCATTCGACCCTGTCCGATTGTATGGCCAAGGAAAGTGACTTGGGCTTTTCCAAATTCACTTTTGGCTAGGTTTATCACCAGACCCACCTCCTGAAGTCAATCGAATAACTCCATCAGATGTTTTAAATGTTCTTTCCATGTCTGGCTGAAAATTACCAGATCGTCGATGTATACCGCACAATTGGGTAATCCTGAAACAACTTTGTTAGTTAACCATTGAAATGTGGCTGGGGCATTTTTCATGCCAAATGGCATAACTTTGAATTGGTATATACCATCTGGAGTCACAAAAGCTGAAATCTCCTTCGCCCTTTCGGATAAAGGTACCTGCCAGTGACCTTTAAGTAAAATCCAATTTGGAAATAAAAGCGGATTGTCCCACTTTCTCAATGCAATCCTCCAAACGTGGGATAGGATAAGAGTCCGTTCTTGTAACTGCATTCACGTTTCTATAGTCCACACACAACCGTTGGGTACCGTCTGGTTTAGGCATTAGTTAGGCCCCATTTAGAATACTGTGAGCAATTTTGGGCCCCACACCTCAGGAAGGACATACTGGCACTGGAGCGGGTCCAGCGGAGATTCACACGGATGATCCCGGGAATGGTAGGCCTAACATATGATGAACGTCTGAGGATCCTGGGATTATATTCATTGGAGTTTAGGAGGTTGAGGGGAGATCTAATAGAAACTTACAAGATAATGAATGGCTTAGATAGGGTGGGTGTAGGGAAGTTGTTTCCATTAGCAGGGGAGACTAGGACCCGGGGGCACAGCCTTGGAATAATAGGGAGTCACTTTAGAACAGAGATGAGGAGAAATTTCTTCAGCCAGAGAATGGTGGGTCTGTGGAATTCATTGCCACAGAGGGCGGTGGAGGCCGGGACGTTGAGTGTCTTTAAGACAGAAGTTGATAAATTCTTGATTTCTCGAGGAATTAAGGGCTATGGAGAGAGAGCGGGTAAATGGAGTTGAAATCAGCCATGATTGAATGGCGGAGTGGACTCGATGGGCCGAATGGCCTTACTTCCGCTCCTATGTCTTATGGTCTTAGGTACCATCACTATGGGTGAGCTCCATTGGCTGCAACCCACTTCAATTATGCCATTTTTAAGCATACTCTCAATCTCTTTGTTAACCTGTGCCAATTTTAAAGGGTTAAGTCTATATGGATGTTGTTTGATTGGAACAGCATTTCCCACATCTACATCATGTATAGCCATTTTATTACTTCCCAATGTATCGCCACAAATATGCCCATGTGATATCAATAACTCTTTCAGGTCAGTTTGTTTTTCCTCTGGAATGTAACTCCACAATTTATCCCAATTTTTAAGAACATCCTCGTTTTCCAATTTAATTTGAGGTATGTCAAATTCACAGTTATCTGGATTTGGTTTGTCACTTTGAGTTAGAATCATTAAAACCTCCTTTTTCTCTCCTTCCCTTTCAAAGTACCTTTTAAGCATATGCATATGACACACTCGGTGAGTCTTCCTTCTATCTGGTGTTTTTACCACATAATTTAGCTCACTTAATTTCTGTTCAATCTGATAAGGTCCACAAAATCTAGCTTTTAAAGGCTCACCTACCACTGGTAACAACACAAAACTTTATCTCCACTGGCAAAACTACGAATTTTGGATTTCTTGTCCGCTACTATTTTTCCATCACATTTTGTGCAACTTTTAAATGTTGTCTAGCCAATTCACCTGCTCTATTTAATCGCTCCCTAAAATTTGACAGGTAATCCAATAATGTCATTTCCGATTCCTCACTCACCAATTTTTCCTTAATCAATTTAAGTGGTCTTCTTACCTCATGACCAAAAATTAGTTCAAATGGACTAAATTTGGTTGACTCATTAGGTGCATCCCTAATTGAAAACAGTACGAATGGAATTCCTTTATCCCAATCCTCTGGATGATCGTGGCAATAAGTCCTCAACATTGTCTTTACTGTCCGATGCCACCTTTCTAACGCTCCCTGCGATTCTGGATGGTACGCAGTTGATTTTTATTGTTTTATTCCTAAGCTATCCATAACTTCTTTGAAAAACCTTGAGGTAAAATTCGATCCTTGATCCGATTGTATTTCTGTGGGTAGTCCATATCTAGTAAAGAATTTAAGTAACTCCGCCACAATCTTTTTAGCTGTAATATTACGTACTGGAATGGCCTCTGGAAACCTAGTAGACACATCCATTATAGTCAAAAGATATTGATTCCCATTTTTCGTTTTAGGAAGCGGTCCTACGCCATCAATTAGGACCCTTGTAAAAGGTTCCTCAAATGCTGGAATGGGTATTAGGGGCGCTGGTTTTATCACTGCTTGAGGTTTCACTATCACTTGTCATGTGTGACATGATTGACAAAATTTAACTACATCTTTATGTAGTCCAGGCCAATAAAAATGTTTCTGGATTTTAGCTTGAGTTTTCCTTATTCCCAAATGACCTCCCGCTGGTACCTCATGTGCAACTCGCAACACCTCCTTTCTATACCCTACCGGCAATACTACTTGATGAACTTCTGCCCATTTTTCATCCGCCTGCATATGTAAAGGTCTCTATTTTCTCATCACTTTTAAGGCAATAACACTCTGGTATACATTCAAATTCCTCTTCTGTGTATGCTTTCTGATACATCCATTTTATTTCTACATCTTTCTGTTGTAACTCTGCCAATTTTCCTGAACTAAAAATATCCACCTCATCCTCCACCTGTTCTTGTTGTTTTTCAATCATCTGATCAAAAATTGTTTCTGATAATTGCACTTCAATGCCATCTTCACTCCCACCTGTGATCCAGCTATATCATTACCCAAGATAAACTGTATTCTTGGACAAGATAGTTTCTCTATTACTCCTACTACCATTTCACCACTCTTCACTGGACTTTCCAACCTTACCTTATATAATGGAACACTACTCCTCTCACCCTGAATTCCACATATTACCACCTTTTCTGGCAACATTCTTCCCAGACTACATAACTCCTCATCCCTTACCATTAAAGATTGACTAGCTCCCGTATCTCTTAAAATTGTGACTTCTTTATCTGCTCCTCCTGATACACATGAGTAAACCTTACCCACACAAGTAAATTCTTTTCGAGATCTGGCACCTTCTTATCAATCACCTCTTGATCAGGCTGTACAATCGTTTGCACCTCCTTCGCTTCACTTGGGCTTTCCTTTACCACTTTAACAAACGCCACTGTCTTATCCTATTTTACCACATCAGCCTTCCCAGTGCTTTTCTTCAACCACCAACACTGTGACTTTACATGGCCCAGTTTATTACAGTGAAAACATTTGAAACTTTCCATTTCTTTTCCACCCTCCTGGATTTCTTTTTTAATCTGAGGTACACTCTCCTTATTATCTCCCATGAGATCACCTTTACTTTTACCACTTGAGTATTTCTCATGTCCCCAGTTTCAATCCCTCACAGGCTGAAACTGATGTCAGAAACCAAGCTTTGATTTATGAACTAATTCATAATCATCTGCCATTTCTGCTGCTAATCTCGCAGTTTTAACCCTCTGCCCTTCCACATGAATTCTCACTACATCAGGAATTGAATTTTTAAACTCCTCCAAAAGTATATTTTCTCTGAGAGCTTCATATGTTTTGTCTATTTTCAAAGCCCTTATCCACCTATCAAAATTTCTCTGTTTGATCATTTCAAACTCCATGTATGTTTGACCAAATTCTTTCCTTAAATTTCTAAACCTTTGTCTGTAGGCTTCAGGCACTAGTTCATATGCATCTAAGATGGATTACGTCACCTCCTCATATGTCCCAGATACCTCCTCCGGTAGTGATCCAAACACTTCATTAGCCCTACCTATCAGCTTTGTTTGAATCAGTAATACCCACATGTCCTGTGGCCATTTCATTTGTTTAGCTGCCTTCTCAAATGAAATGAATAAGGCTTCCACCTCCTTCTCATCAAATCTTGGCAATGCTTGGACATATTTAAATAGATCCCCACCAAGCCTTCGACTATGACCCTCTTTCTCACTATCCTCAACGCTATCTTCCAACTGTACGTTTCCCTTTACGCCTGCCAATTTTAACTGACTGTCATGTTTCATGGCCATTTTCTGAAGTTCAAACTCTCTCTCTTTATCTTTTTCCATGATCTGTATCTCCCTTTCTCTTTCTTTTTGTTCTGCTAGGGCTATTCTTTCTGTTTTCCTTTCTTATCTCTCTTTTTACTCTCTCTCTCTTTTGTGTTCAAGCTGCTGTAATGCTTTCTCATGTTCCATTTGTTTAATTTGTAACTGAATTTTTTGCCATTTCCAATGAGTCAAACTGTATCTCAGGCAACTTTAAATGCTTAGCCACCACCATAATTACCTCATCTTTTTGCATTTTGTCAGATAATGTGAACTGCAATGTTTTTGCCAAATCAAACAGTCTGCTTTTAGTCTCTGTCCGTAAGGTACTGCGTGTGACCGTCTCCACCCCCAAAAACTTCAGAGCCCCTGAAAGAGCCATTGCCCACAACACACTCCCCACTTAAACTAAAATACCACACTTGATAGGCAACCACAATATGCTCACCCCTCACTGTCTTTAAGTTCACTAAGCCAATGCAATGGATAGACTATTATCCCGGACGATCCCCAGTTTGTTATGGGCCAGGGTTTAGAGAACCCCAAAGTGTATCATGGAGTTCACCTGACCCACAACTTTTAATAGATTGTGGTATGGGAGCACACAGCCCACTCTCCAGGTGTGGTAGAGCAGAAATGGAAAAGTATTTTTTAAAAACAAAACAATGTTTAATCTATGAACTCAAGTTAACCTTTTTAAAACATACAGTGAACATCTTAGCAACCATCAATTGAAATATAACCCCCAAAGAATACAACACTAAGTAATCCTTTAAGCTTTCCTTTTAACATCCATAAGATTTAAAACACCTTTTACCAGAAGCACATTAGGTTTACATTCACTACTGAGAACATTTATAATTCTGAATTCACCAAATGATCAAGAGATAGTCTTTTCATGGCAGAGAGAACAGCAGCACACCTGCTCTGTCTGGCTTCAGCTCCAACACTGAAAACGAAACTAAAACACACCCTGCAGTCTACTCAAAACCAAAAGTAAAAAGCTGACAGACAGCCCAGCTCCACCCACTCTCTGACATCACTGCAGTAGCAAACACCGATTTCTTAAAGGTACTCTCACTACAGATGTTTATATACACACCCATTTATAAACACCCATTTCTTAAAGGTACTCTCACTACAGATGTTTATATACACACCCATTTATAAACACCCATTTCTTAAAGGTACTCTCACATAACACTTGTAACATCTGACTGTATAGCTCTCACTGCCTTGTGGCAGGATTGTAATGTATGGTTGTACTGCTCTTGCTGCATGGTGACAGATTTGTAATGTCTGATTGTACTGATTTAATTGCAGTGTGACAGGTTTGTCATGTCTGACTGTACTGCTCTTGCTGCATTGTAACAGGTTTGTAATAACTGGGTCATGTTGTGACTGCAATGATACAGGTTTGTAATAACTGGGTATTGCCAAGGGTGCTGTGTGGCATTTTTAATAACTGGGTATTTCTCTGGCCGCAGTGAGACAAGTTTGTTATAACTGGGTAATGCTCTTCCTGCAGTGTGATAAGTTTGTAATAACTGAGTAATTCTCTGGCTGCAGTGCGACAGGTTTGGAATAACTGGGTAATGCTCTGGCTGCAATGTGATAGGATTGCAATATGTGGGCAATTTTCTGGCTGCAGTGTGATGGGTTTGTAATAACTGGGCAATGCTCTGACTGCAATAACTCAGTTATTCAAATACTGTAATAACTGGGTAAAGCCCTGGTTGCAGTGTGACATGTTTGTAATGGCTGGGTAATGCTCTAGCTGCAGTTCCACAGGTTTGTAATGTCTGACTGTACTGCTTTCGCTGCAGTGTGACATGTTTGTAATTCTCGCTGTGTTGTGACAGTTTTTTAATGTCTCACTGTACTTGCTCGCTGCAGGGTGACAGGTTTGAATGTCTGACTGTATCGCTCTCACTGCAATGTGACAGGTTTGAAATGTCTGACTGCATTGCTCTCACTGCATGGTGATAGGTTAGCAATGTCTCTTTGTACTGCTCTTGCTGCAGCATGGAAGGTTTGTAATGTCTGACTGTATTGTTCTTGCTGCATTGTGACAACTTTGTAATGTCTGACTTTACTGCCCTCGCTGCATTGAATATAAGAACATAAGAACAAGGAGCAGGAGTAGACCATCTGGCCCCTCGAGCCTGCTCCGCCATTCAACGAGATCATGGCTGATCTTTTGTGGACTCAGCTCCACTTTCCGGCCCGAACACCTTAGTCCCTTTATTCTTCAAAAAACTACCTATCTTTATCTTAAAAACATTTAATGAAGGAGCCTCAACTGCTTCACTGGGCAAGGAATTCCATAGATTCACAACCCTTTGGGTGAAGACGTTCCTCCTAAGCTCAGTTCTAAATCTACTTCCCCTTATTTTGAGGCTATGCCCCCTAGTTCTGCTTTCACCCGCCAGTGGAAACAACCTGCCTGCATCTATCCTATCTATTCCCCTCATAATTTTATATGTTTCTATAAGATCCCCCCGCATCCTTCTTAATTTGAACGAGTACAGTCCCAGTCTACTCAACCTCTCCTCGTAATCCAACCCCTTCAGCTCTGGGATTAACCTAGTGAATCTCCTCTGCACACCCTCCAGCGCCAGTATGTCCTTCCTCAGGTAAGGAGACCAAAGCTGAACACAATACTCCAGGTGTGGCCTCACTAACACCGTATACAATTGCAGCATAACCTCCCTAGTCTTAAACTCCATCCCTCTAGCAATGAAGGACAAAACTAAATTTGCCTTCTTAAATCACCTGTTGCACCTGCAAACCAACTTTTTGTGACTCATGCACTAGCACACCCAGGTCTCTCTGCACAGCAGCATGTTTTAATATTTTATCATTTAAATAATAATCCCTTTTGCTGTTATTTCTACCAAAATGGATAACCTCACATTTGTCAACATTGTATTCCATCTGCCAGACCGTAGCCCATTCACTTAGCCTATCCAAATCCCTCTGCAGACTTCCGGTATCCTCTGCACTTTTTGCTTTACCACTCATCTTAGTGTCATCTGTAAACTTGGACACATTGCACTTGGTCCCCAACTCCAAATCATCTATGTAAATTGTGAACAATTGTGGGCCCAACACTGATCCCTGAGGGACACCACTAGCTACTGATTGCCAACCAGAGAAACACCCATTAATCCCCATTCTTTGCTTTCTATTGATTAACCAATCCTCTATCCATGCTACTACTTTACCCTTAATGCCATGCATCTTTATCTTATGCAGCAACCTTTTATGTGGCACCTTGTCAAAAGCTTTCTGGAAATCCAGATATACCACATCCATTGGCTCCCCGTTATCTACCGCACTGGTAATGTCCTCAAAAAATTCCACTAAATTAGTTAGGCACGACCTGCCCTTTATGAACCCATGCTGCATCTGCCCAATGGGACAATTTCCATCCAGATGCCTTGCTATTTCTTCCTTGATGATAGATTCCAGCATCTTCCCTACTACCGAAGTTAAGCTAACTGGCCTATAATTACCCGCTTTCTGCCTACCCACTTTTTTAAACAGTGGTGTCACGTGTGCTAATTTCCAATTCGCCGGGACCACCCCAGAGTCTAGTGAATTTTGGTAAATTATCACTAGTGCATTTGCAATTTCCCTAGCCATCTCTTTTAGCACTCTGGGATGCATTCCATCAGGGCCAGGAGACTTGTCTACCTTTAGCCCCATTAGCTTGCCCATCACTACCTCCTTAGTGATAACAATCATCTCAAGGTCCTCACCTGTCATAGTCTCATTTCCATCAGTCACTGGCATGTTATTTGTGTCTTCCACTGTGAAGACCGACGCAAAAAACCTGTTCAGTTCCTCAGCCATTTCCTCATCTCCCATTATTAAATCTCCCTTCTCATCCTCTAAAGGGCCAATATTTACCTTAGCCACTCTTTTTTGTTTTATATATTTGTAGAAACCTTCACTATCTGTTTTTATATTCTGAGCAAGTTTACTCTCATAATCTATCTTACTCTTCTTTATCGTTTTTTTAGTAGCTTTCTGTTGCCCCCTAAAGATTTCCTAGTCCTCTAGTCTCCCACTAGCTTTGCCACTTTGTATGCTTTTTCCTTCAATTTGATACTCTCCCTTATTTCCTTAAATATCCACGGTCGATTTTCGATCTTTCTACCGTCCTTCCTTTTTGTTGGTATCAACCTTTGCTGAGCACTGTGAAAAATCGCTTGGAAGGTACTCCACTGTTCCTCAACTGTTTCATCATAAAGTCTTTGCTCCCAGTCTACCTTAGCTAGCTCTTCTCTCATCCCATTGTAATCTCCTTTGTTTAAGCACAAAGCACTAGTGTTTGATTTTACCTTCTCACCCTCCATCTGTATTTTAAATTCCACCATATTGTGATCGCTCCTTCCGAGAGGATCCCTAACTATGAGATCATTAATCAATCCTGTCTCATTACACAGGACCAGATCTAGGACTGCTTGTTCACTCGTAGGTTCCATTACATACTGTTCTAGGAAACTATCGTGGATATATTCTATAAACCCCTCCTCAAAGCTGCCTAGACCGACCTGGTTAAACCAATCGACATGTAGATTAAAATCCCCCATGATAATTGCTGTACCATTTCTACATGATTCAGTTATTTTTTTGTTTATTGCCTGCCCCACCATAATGTTACTATTTGGTGGCCTATCGACTACTCCTATCAGTGACTTTTTTGCCTTACTATTCCTGATTTCCACCCAAATGGATTCAACCTTAACCTCCATAGCACCGATGTCATCTCTTACTATTGCCCAGATGTCATCCTTATATAACAGAGCTACACCACCTCCCTTACCATCCACTCTGTCCTTCTGAATAGTGTGATACCCTCGGATATTTAACTCCCAGTCGTGACCATCCTTTAACCATGTTTCAGTAATGACCACTAAATCATAGTCATTCACGATCAACTCATTTACCTTATTCCGAATACTACGAGCATTCATTGTGACAAGTTTGTAATGTTTGACTGTACTCCTCTCGATGTTATGCGACAGATTTGCAATATCTGACTGTACTGCTCTAACTGCAGTGCGACCGGTCTGTAATGGCTGACTGTGCCACTCTAAACATAGTGTGACCAGTTTGTAACATCTATATGTACTGCTCTTACTGCAGTGTGATCATTTTTAAGGTCTGACTGTACTGCTCTAGCTGCATTGTGACAGGTTTGGACTGTCTGACTGCACTGTTCTCATTCAATTGTGACAGGTTTGTAATGTCTGACTGTACTGCGCTAACTGCAGTGTGACAGGTTTGGACTCTCTAACTGTACTGCTCTCACTACTGTGCGACAGGTTTGTAATGTCTGACTGTACTGCTCTCACTGCTCTGTGACAGGTTTGGACTCTCTGGCTGTACTGCTCATGCTGCTGTGTGACAGGTTTGTAATGTCTGAGTGTACTGCTCTCACTGCTCTGTGACAGGTTTGGACTGTCTGACTGTACTACTCTAACTGCGGTGTGACAGGTTTGGACCGTCTGACTGTGCTGCTCTCACTGCTGTGTGACAGGTTTGTAATGTCTGACTATTAATATGGCTAGTCCAGTTCAGTTTCTGATCAATGGTAACCCCCAGGATGTTAATTGTGGGGGATTCAGCGAAGGTAATTCCATTAAATGTCAAGAGGCGATGGTTAGATTCTCTCTTGTAGGAAATGGTCATTGCCTTCCCATGATATGGGCGTGCAGGTCCATACATCTTTGAAGGTGGCAACACAAGTGGACAAGGTAGTCAAGAAAGCATACGGAATGCTTGCCTTCATTGGACGGGGCATCGAGTATAAAAACTGGCAAGTCTAAACCTTGGTACGGCTGCACTTGGAATATTACGCACAATTCTGGTCGCCACACTACCAGAAGAATGTGGAGGCTTTAGAGAGGGTGCTGAGGAGGTTTACCAGGATGTTGCCAGGCCTGGAGGGTGTTAGCTATGTGGAGAGGCTGAATAGACTCGGACTGTTTTCATTAGAAAGACGGAGGTTGAGGGGTGACCTGATAGAGGTCTACAAGATTATGGATAGAGTGGATGGGCAGGCACTCTTTCCCAGGGTGGAGGGCTCAGTCACCAGGGGGCATATTGCAAGGGCCCATAGCCTTTGCAGTATCCAGTGCCTTCAGCAGTTTCTTCACATGGAGTGAATCGTATTTGCTGAAGACGGACATCTGCGATGCTGGAGACCTCTGGAGGAGACCGAGATTCATCACCCACTCGGCACATCTGGCTGAAGATTGTTGCAAATGCCTCAGTCTTGTCTTTTGCACAGATTTGCAGGGATATTTGTGGAGCCTCCTCCTCCAGTGAGTTGTTTAATTGCCCACCACTTGCTATATCTGTTTGAAGTCTATCACATTAGTACGGTGGTGGTGGCGCACAACACACTGGAGGGTATCCTTAATGTGAAGACGGAACTTTATCTCCACAAGGACTGTGCGGTGTCACTTCTACCGATACGGTCATGGACAGATGGATCTGCAGTAGGCAGATTGGTGAGGATGAGGTCAAGTATGTTTTTCCCTCTTGTTGGTTCCCTCACCACCTGCTGCAGTTCCAGTCTAGCAGCTTTAGGACCCGGCCAGCTCGGTCTGTGGTGAGACTAATGAGCCACTCTGGGTGATGGACAATGGAGCCCCCCACACAGAGCATATTCTGCGTCCTTGCCACCCTCAGTGCTTCTTCCAAGAGGTGTTCAACATGGAGGAGTACTGATTCATCAGCTGATGGTGGCCGGTACCTGGTAATCAGCAGGAGGTTCCCTTGCCTGTGATGGAGCTGCTGTCATTTGACTTCATGGGGTGCAGAGTCGATGTTGAGGACTCCCAGGGCAACTCCCTCCACACTGTATACCACTGTGCCAAAGGGGACCAGGTCGCAGGGCGGGAATCACAGCAGGCTGCCTCCACTCCTGATGTGCCGTCTGGCCCATAAGGCCTCAAAGTTAGACACCAGTTAAATTGGCACAGAAGATAGCGATAGGGACTCAAGCACTTATCTGAGTATATATGCTTTCACAATAAACATGTTCACTACCTTACAACCTGCTTCGGTGCTCTGTCAGAAGGGTGAGAGGATGGGCTGGGCTGGCTGCAGAGGGGATGCGGGGGGGGGGGGGGGAGGAGGTTGCTGGATGGAAAGTTAGGGTGGGGCTTGGGCCATGGACCCCAGAAGAGCCAGCGCTCACCGCTTCCATGCCCCACCCCCATCCCCCCATCCGTCACCCCAGGGATTTGGTGGGAGAGGGTAAGGAATGACCAGTTCGCATGTATGGATCACCCAGGTGGACACTGGAAAATGCTACTATGGGCAGGAGTCAGATGTTGCCAAACAATGCGGAGCACTAGAGCTCATCGCAGAGCGGGTTGTCATCATCCTCCACCCCATGGTCCTTACCTTCTGTTACTGCCAACCCAGGGCCCCACCTCGTAGTGTGGCAGGTAGGAATCACGGAGAGGGTTGCAAGTGGGAGGTGGGGTGGGGATGCAAGGGCATGTTCATTGGAGTGGATGGTTGCCCGGGGTTGGGTGGGGGTGAAGGGGCGGGGGGGGTTGCGGGGGGTGTCCATGCTGCTGTCCAGGGCTTCTAATCAGTGAACCTTGTTAGACATTTTAGTTGCTGTGATATGAAGAGTCTAAAGTTCTGTTCCTTTTTCACAAACACACATTTATTTCATTCCAACAGCCTTTGCACAAAACTCTCCCTATACATCACCTGCCAGAGGCCACCTGAAGCCGCTTTACATATCAGTGTCAATTAATGGATACTTAACATAAATGAGACAATTAATTGCAATGTCTCTTAACCCATTACTTAACAAACCTAGAGGTGATTAGAGCGTCCCATGTGCGTCGGCCCAGGTGAACACATTGTGTGGCCTTCCGTGTCTGGCATTCATCATCCTCCGCCTTCAGCACATCGCCCTACTAATGCATGATGTTGTGGAGGACACAGCAGGCCACCATGATGTTGGAGACCCTCCTAGCACTGTAATGGAGGGCCCCTCCAGAGTGGTCCATTTTAAGGAGCTGCATCTTAAGGATGCCGAAGCACCGCTTGATTACGCTCCTGGTCGCGGCATGGGCATCATTGTAGCGGGCCTCCGCATCAGTCTGTGGCCTCTGGATAGGTGTCATCAGCCATGACAGCAGCAGAGAACATCTGTCATCTGGGCGCCAACCCCCAGGTGGGGGTGGGGGGCTTTGAAGAGAGCCGAAATCGCCGAGCGTGCCAGGACGAAGGCATTGTGCAAACCGCACGGGTATCGGGCGCAGACGTGCAAGATGCACAGCTGATGTTTATAAACTACCTGCACATTCATCGAGTGTTTCCCCTTTCGGTTTGTGAAAACCGACTGTCATCTGCAGATGCTCGAAGGGGAACATGCTGGACCTGGGGCAACTGGGAAATGGCAGCGAACCCCCGCTTCCCAGGCATCCTGGTTGGCTCGGGACACATTAAAATTGATGTTTTGCTCCACCTGGGCATACATGGCCGCTGGGACAGCACGGATATACCTGTGCACTGAGCTCTGTGAGATCCCGGACAGGTCCACACTCACTGCCTGGAAGGACTCCGTGGTGTAAAGATTCAGGGTGACCGTCACCTTGACAGCCACCAGGAGCGGGTGTCCTCTCCCATTCTCCTGAAACAAGGTGCTCCATGATCTGGCAGATATGCCGCACTGTCTCCCTGCTCAGCCGGAGTCTTCGACGGCATGCCCGGTCTGGCAGGTCCTCGAATGACGGGCGGTGCCGGAACACATGAGGCCTCATGCGGTGCCTCCTTCCTACCTCCTTGTCGGCCTGTTGGGCAGTGAGCTCTCCATCCTCACCGGCTGCTTCCTGTCCCTCTGGGGTAGGGTCCACTGTGTTATATTATAAATGATGACTTATCTAAAATATATATATATTACTCTTGAATCCACCAGGATGATAAAATGACCAATAGTCTTCTTGTTGAAAGATGAACTATTTAATGAGTAATAAAATAATAAACTGAGTCCTTTTACTCAATACTAAACTAACAATAAAGAATTAACGTACAATACAGTATAACTATCCACTATTATAACAAACTAGTTCTAACTTCTCTCACTCTCGCTATTCTATGTCTTGCTTTTCACTGTTCTGATATCATCTTGTCATCTTCATCATCATCTGACTGAGAAAAGGTGGGAAACCAGTTCTTATAGTATCTGACTGTCTAATCTGGTATCTAGTGTGAAATGACTGTCCTACATTTACATACATTGATCATGTATATTGATATCTGAATATCACTACACTCTGCTGCAGAGTCCTCCTACTCCCCGCATACACTCCAAGAATTCCTCCTCGACATATTGTGGTTAATTTGATTTGCCCAATCTCGATGTAGTTTAAAATCAGCCATAGTTATAGATGTTCCTTTATCACCTGCATCTCTAATTCCCTGTTTAATGCCATTCCCAACATCACGACTAGAGTTTGGGGGTCTATATACGAAGCCCACTAATGTTTTTTGCCCCTTGGTGTTTCTCAGCTCTATCCATACAGATTCCACATTGTCAGAGCTGATATACGTCCTCACCGTTGCGTTAATTTCCTCTTTAACCGGCACTGCCACTCCACCGCCTTTTCCATTTTGTCTGTCTTCCTAAATACTGATTACCCCTGGATGATCAGTTCCCATCTCTGGTCACCCTCCAGCCATGTCTCTGGAATCTCGATTATATCATACCCGTTTACGTCTATTTGCGCAATTAGTCCATCCACGTTATTGCGAATGCTCCACGCGTTAAGGCATAAAGCCTTTAAGCTCGTCTTTTTAACATTATTTGTTTCGCTGCCAATATTTTTGACTGTGGCCCGTTTTGAATCTGGCCCTTGGTTTCTCTGTCTATCACTTTTCTTGTTCCCCTTTTGGTCTTTTGTTTTTGTCCTTGTTTCCTCCTCCACTACTCCTTCCAACCCCCTGCTATTTTAGTTTAACCCCCCAACCGCAAAGAGCAAACAGTTAGGAGAACTTTGCAGGGTGGAAAGGGCTGGGTTTGCCGTTGTCGTTTCCAGTGCCTGGTTTAATGCCGGGCAGTCTGTCCCGCTTTCATTTCTTTTTTGTGTTTTTGTAGCGGTTTAATACAACTGAGTGGCTTGCTGGGCAATTTCAGAGAGCATTGAAGAGTCAACCACATTGCTGTGGGTCTGGAGTCACATGTAGGCCAGACCACGCAAGGATGGCTGATTTCCTTCCCTAGAGGACATTAGTGAACCAGATGGGTTTTTACGACAATCTACAATGGTTTCATGGTCATAATTAGAATTTTAATTCCAGATATTTTGTTGAGTTTAAATTCCACCATTTGCCGTGGTGGGATTCGAACCCGGGACCCAGATCATTATCCTGGGTCACTGGGTCACCAATAAAGTGACAATACAACTACGCCACCACCTCTCTTTAATGGGCTTCTTACCATTTAACGAGAGCCCCTTCCTCAGATACCTCCAGCTCAAACTCCACTCTCTCGCCCACCATCACCATCTGATCCTCAAGGGGCTGAATGATCAGCACTGGGGGCTCTATCATAATAAAGGAAAGCGTGTTAGCATTGACACTGCGAGCCCCTCCCCATAGCAACAGACCCCCCCCTCATTACACTCAGCCCTTCTTGTTACGAATCCCTCAACATCTCATATTCAGTCCACATGCAGAGTTTCTCCTCGATGCTGAACAACCTTCCCTGATGCAAAAAGACCCTCCCTATCCAGAGAGACCCTCCCCGATGCAGAGAGACTCTCCCCATCCAGAGAGACCCTCCCCGATGCAGACTCTCCCCCATCAAGAGAGTCCCTCCCCGATGCAGAGAGACCCTCTCCATGCAGTGAGACCCTCCCCCATCCAGAGGGACTCTCCCACTCCAGAGAGACCCTCCCCATCCAGAGAGACCCTCCCCATGCAGTGAGACCCTCCCCCATCCAGAGAGATCCTCCCCATACAGAGAGACCCTCCCCTATCCAGAGAGACCCTCCCCCATCCAGAGAGACCCTCCCCTATCCAGAGAGACCCTCCCCATCCAGAGAGACCCTCCCCATGCAGTGAGACCCTCCCCATGCAGTGAGACCCTCCCCCCTCCAGAGAGATCCTCCCCATACAGAGAGACCCTCCCCTATCCAGAGAGACCCTCCCCCATCCAGAGAGACCCTCCCCCATCCAGAGAGACCCTCTCCATGCAGTGAGACCCTCCCCCATCCAGAGGGACTCTCCCACTCCAGAGAGACCCTCCCCCATCCAGAGAGACCCTCCCCCATCCAGAGAGACCCTCCCCCATCCAGAGAGACCCTCCCCCATGCAGTGAGACCCTCCCCCATGCAGTGAGACACTCCCCATCCACAGAGACTCTCCCACTCCAGAGGGACCCTCCCTCTCAGATTGAGAGAATGCTAATGGAACAGATCCTCCTCCCAAGAGAGAACTCTTCCTTCCCAGAAAGAGTCGCTCTTCCAGAAAGAGGGCCCCTCCCAGGAATTAGCTGCTATACTACAATGCCATATCCTTGCAAGTGGCCAGACTACAATGGGAGCCAGGATTAGAGTAGGGGTGGGGGTCAGGGATCAGGGTTCAAGGATCAGCGTCTGGTTACCTCGCACAAAGAGTTCGGTGATGCTCTTCTCCTCTCCGAGTACACACTGATAGGCTGCATCATCAGCCAATGAGCAGTGGTTAATGGTCAAAACTCTCTTATTCCCAATATTTTCAAAGATGAACCTACAAGAACAAACTAGATTGGTCAAATAAACAACCCCCACCCACATAGACCCTCTCCCAACCACACAAACCCTCCCCCACAAACATATGCCCCCACACCCGCACAGACCCTCCACCGACCCACACACAAACTCACCCCCCACCCATAGACTCACCCCTGCTCACCCACCACCCCTGCCCACCCACCGACTGAACTCCCCACCCACACACCGATCACCCCACACAGATTCCCCCGCCCACACACGACCCTCCCCCATCCATACACACGACCCTCCCCCCACCATTACACTGACCCTCCCCCACCCATACATCAACCATCCCCCCCACTCACCGACTGAACTCCCCACCCACACACTAAGCATCCTCACACACCGACCCTCCCCCACCCATGTCACCTCCCTCCGACCGCACGCCCACCCATCCGCTCCCCCCCCCAGCACATTTCCAAATGTTGAATGGATTGACAGTCACATACTTGCTGCGTTTGTTGTCAGTTTGGACCCAGCCAGTCAGATGAATGAGCGTGGGAGACAGAGAGAGAGAGAGAGAGAGAGAAATGAAGAGATTAGGAGGACAAAACACAGCCAGTGTGACCCCAGCCTCTCACTGAACAGCAGAAAATACCTCCCTCCCACACGCAGCACACTACAACCCAATTACCTCTGGGCCGTCCCATCCACTCTGCACTCCCCTATCTGCTGTCCACTCATTCCCTGTCACTCCCCATCACTTCCCTCGTACTCACTCTGACTCTCTGTCAATCCACCCTCACACCCACTTCCCCTCAATTGCCATCAAATTTCCTCCCCCACTCCTTCACACTCTTCCTCAATCTTCACCCCGAGAACCACCTTCACCCTCTCTCCTGTTCCCACTTGTATTTGGAATCTATGTGAGGTGATGCATTTTAGTCGGAAGAACATAAGAGAGTCTATAAAATAAGGGGTTAAACTCTGAAAAGTTTCAGAAACTGTTGGATCTGGGCGTATAAGTGCTACATATGTGTGCAAAACAGACATGGCAATGGTCACCAGAATGTGAAAAAGCAGATCAATCAGCCAAAGAAGCAGTGAAGGATTCAGAAGTGTTGTTACATTTCAATCTGAAGTTCCCATTACAACTTGCCTGTGATGCTTCATTGTACGCTGTGGGAACGATGGTGTCACATACACTACCTTCAGGGGAAGAAAGGACCAATAGCTTTTGCATCTTGTACGTTAACAAGTGCAGAATCTAACCATGCTTAGTTGGAGGAAGAGGCACTGGGTGTACTGGTGTATTTTTGGTATATTTGGTGCACAGAAATTTGACCAATACCTGTACGGTCGTCCCTTCACACTGTCAACGGACCACAGGTCCTTCACAGCTATTTCTGGGCCACACAAAGATATCCTTTCATTGGCTGCAAGTAGACTCCAACAATGGCCTTCAATACTATCTGCAAATTCCCACGAGATCAAATACCGTCAGTCTGATACCAGGCAGATTGCTGGGATGGCGGGATGGTCATATGAGGACAGTCTAAATTGGTTAGGATTATATTCATTGGAGTTTAGAAGAGGGAGCGGGGATCTCATTGAAACTTGCAAACTTCCAACAGGATTAGACAGGGTAGATTCAGGAAGAATGGTCCAGATGGTGGGGGAATTCAGAACTAGAGGTCATAGTTTGAGGATAAGTATGAGGTGAGGAGAAACTTCTTCATCCAGAGAGTAGTGAATCTGTGGAATTCACTACCTCAGAAAGTAGTTGAGGCCAAAACGTTGGGTGATTTCAAGAAGGAATGAGATATAGCTCTTGGGGCTAAAGGGATCAAGGGACATGTAGTGGAAGGTGGGATCAGGATATTGAACATAGAACATAGAACATACAGTGCAGTAGGAGGTCATTCAGCCCATCGAGTCTGCACCGACTCACTTAAGCTATCACTTCCACCCTATCCCTGTAACCCAATAACCCCTCCTAACCTTTTTGGTCACTAAAGGCAATTTAGCATGACCAATCCACCTAACCTGCACGTCTTTGGACTGTGGGAGAAAACCGGAGCACCCGGAGGAAACCCACGCAGACACGGGGAGAACGTGCAGACTATGCACAGACAGTGACCCAGTGGGGAATCGAACCCGGGACCCTGGCACTGCGAAGCCACAGTGCTATGCACTTGTGCTACCGTGCTGCCCCATTAGTAAAAGTAAATCCTTGAAAAGCGCACTCAAGGCTTCAAAAGACCAAGATTCATCTAATCTCCACGTGAACAAGTGGTTAGAAGCATACTGGAATCCGACAGTTGCAACTACACAAAGCTCCCCAGCTTTACCATTGATGAAAAGGAAGCTGAGGGCTACCTTTGACTTACTCTTGCCAGAGAAGACATCTGACATGGCAGAGCGAAACCACCAGTCACAGATCAAGAGACGAGAAAGTAACTCAATGAATCGCTTGGGTCAACAAGAAGAACAATTCTTAACACGCAGCCCTACCACTAGTGAAAAGTGAGTCCCTGCGATAGCATTGGCTCAAACAGATCTTACACAGTCCAAACGACAGACAAACCTGTGTAGAGACGCCATGCCAATCAATTATTGCCAACTCACATTAGTGCGCCAGTGCCAGAACTACCTCAAGGGGTAATGGTCTCCGACCCACCTGACTGTGTAGCTTCAAGACCATGTACACAAGAAGAGATTGCATCAGAAGCACCTTCTACCACTAGTCTTCCTCGGAAAAAGAGACTGTAACGCCTTCCAGGGTGGAGGCATCTACTGGAGGACCTGAAAATAGATCCTAAGCTCGAGAAGAACGAAAGAGCTAATTCTCCGTCTCGGGACACCCAGAGTGCGTTTCCAGATGGGCGGAGACTCAAAAGATGGGGATCAGCCGGGCATCAGCGGGCGCCAATCCAAACATTGAGTTTCATGCCCGCGTGCCAGTGGGAGATTGTAAATGAATGCAAATGGATCTTAATAACCCATTTGAATCCATTTAGCAGGCCTGGCACCATATTCTCCAGCACTGTGTGAGTCTCCGGTCCCCCGGGCTGGGAATGGGCAGGGATTACTACAGATCTCACCAAACATAACGCTGATGTGGTGGACCACACGGGGGGGGGGGGGCAAAGGGGTAACTCCTTAAGGGTGTTGACCCCAAAGTTTATCCAAGGACCAACCTCCCCCCCCCCAACAATGCACTACCTGCCCACCCCTCCTCTACCAGACCCCCCCCAGAGACCCCCCAAACAGAAGAATCCCATGAGACCCCCTTAATAGGGAAACCTCACCATGTTAAAATAAATTGTGTTGGAGCTGAGAAGTAAAGGAGGAGGGTTGTTATATATGTGAGTTGCTGTGCTTATGTGCAACGTCTCTTTAAGAACGGAGTCACGTGACGTGCGTGGGCTTTTATCCTTAGTCTAGTACCAACCTTTGTACAGTGACACCACACTATAGGAAGGATGTGAACACATTGCAGAGAGTGCAGAAGAGGCTTCTAAGAATGGTTCCAGGAATTAAAAACCTAGTTCTGAGGATAGAGATGTTCAAAATCATGAGGAGGCTGGACAGAGTAAATGGGGAGAAACTGTTGCTGCTTGTAAAAGGATCGAGAACGAGAGGACGCAGATTTAACGTGATTTACAAAAGAAGCAAATGTGATGTGAGAAAAAACTTTTTCACACAGCGAGTGGTTTGGGTCTGGAATGTGCTGCCTGGAAGTGTGGTGGAGGCAGATTCAATTGAGGTATTTAAGAGGGAATTAGATGTTTATTTAAATAGAAACAATGTGCAGGGGTACGAGGAAAAGGCAGGGGAATGGTACTAAGTCATGAGGCTCATTTGGAGAGTGGGGCAGAATCGCTGGGCCAAATGGCCCTTTACTGTGCTGTAAACCTCTCTGACACTATGGGCTGGATTCTCCACTTCTGTAAGTGTTGACGCCAATGCAGAATCCGCGGACTTTTACGAGAGAAAACGGGCGCCGCACCTGGACCGATTCCGCTACCGTTGATGGGCTAGCACCGGTACTGCATGGAACACACTCGATTCCACTGAAAAATGGTGCAGGATACGCTGGGTCCATGATCGACACTCAGGAGGCTGACAAGCTGCAGCCGCATATACACTTTACACACCCTACACACACTGATCCCAGCCAAAAACATGGCACTGGTTGTGCTGGAGCGTGCCCATACAGCTGATGGGTCGGCTGTGGAGACACCCATGTGACCCATAGCACCAGGTTCAAATTGGGCTGTTAGCGGTGTGCGTTGCTGCATAGCTGCCTTGCTGGCTGCGGAAAATGGTGCTCTGTAACCGTCCACCCCGACCCTACAACCAACTACTGGCCATTCCCCACTACTCCTCCCAGCCCTGGCAGAAGCCCCCCAAGGGTCAGCAGCACAACTGTCAGCACACTATGGGGATGTTGGACACCTTCCATACCCCCTCTCTCTCCCTCAGCAGCCGCCACGCCGGTTTCCTGATTTTTAAAAGCACTGGTGAACCGCGCCGCTGGGAACTCGGCCCATCGGAGGGGGGGAATCGCGGAGGCCCCGGACAATACCGGGTCGGGCCCGCCAATGAAATGCAAACGGTGCCTACTGTAACAGTATGTGCGGATTGAAATACATTGGCGCCGTTTTCGAGGTAACGGAAAAAAGCAATTTCGGCATTGGCTAACGGAGAATCCTGCCCTATTAGGGCAGCACGGTAGCACAGTGGTTAGGACTGTGGCTTCACAGAGCCAGGGTCCCAGGTTCGATTCCCTGCTGGGTCACTGTCCGTGCGGAGTCTGCACGTTCTCCCAGTGTCTGCGTGGGTTTCCTCCGGGTGCTCCGGTTTCTTCCCACAGCCCAAATATGTGCAGGTTAGGTGGATTGGCCATGATAAATTGCCCTTAGTGACCAAAAAGGTTAGGAGGCGTTATTGGGTTACGGGGATAGGGCTTAAGTGGGTCGGTGCAGACTTGATGGGCCGAATGGCCTCCTTCTGCACTATGTTCTATGTAATTCCGTGATAGACAAGTGTCTGGATTCTCCGCAGCACCATGCCGAAATCGAGTTTGGCGCACGGCTGATTGGGGGGGGGGTCCTACCTTGTCCGTGTTCGTCCGCGGTCCACCATGGCGCTCAGCGCGGCTGCTGGAGGCCACGGACTCGGAACCGAAAGTGCGAGGGCCCGTATCCACAGCAAAAGCTGCGTGAATTACTCTGGGTCCCTGCTAGCACCCTGACGGTAAGTGAATCGCTATTTGTTTTTTGCAGGAAACTGGGGAGTGCAACACCAGCGTTTTTACGCCAGCGTGGGGACAGAGCCCCATTTTGGGAGAATCCAGCCCAGGAATCTTTGGGCCTAGTCATTCTCCTAAACTCTACTGTTTGAGACTGAGATTCGGAAAAACCAAGGACAGGATTCTGTGTTGGCCAATGCCGGAATCGGGAAATGCGATTGGACGGAAAATCGGTTCCAATGCTGAAATCAGGGCGGGTGTCGATTTGACGGCAAATCACAATTCTCCATCACCGCGACAGCTTTGCAGACGGACGTACAGTAAATGCCGTTGGCATATCATTAGCAGTATTCTCCAGGGTCTCCGCGATTCTCCGCCTCCAATTGGCCGAGTTCCCGACGGCGGGGTTCACTTCTAAAAATTATGGAACAGGCGATGCGGAGGGAGAGGGGGTACGGAAAATGTCCAACATTGCCATAGTTTGCTGACAGTTGTGCCGCTGGCCAGGGGGCTTCTGCCAGGACCGGGCGGAATGACCAGGAGGTGGGCTGTGGGGGCGGGGTGGACGGGCATGGAACACCACTGCCGCAGCTGGCAAGGCGCCCATGCAGCTGCACACGCCACTGACAATCCACTGTGAACTTGGGCCACAGGTCATATAGCTGTCTCCCCCCCCCCCCCCCCCCCGCCCCAGGTGCCCTCTGGCCCCTAACCCATCAGCTGTATGGGCACGCTGCAACGCAACCAGTGCCATCTTGTTGGCTGGGATGAGTGTGTGTGGGGAGTAAAGTGTGGATATGTGGCTGCAGCTTGTCAGCCTCCTGAGTGTCAATCATGAATCGCGCGCCGTTCTCATTGGAATTGATTGTATTCCACGTGGCGCCGGTGCTAGCCCCTTAACAGTCGCTGAATCGGTCGGTTAAGCTGCCGTGAAAGTCCACGAATCCTGCACTGGCGTCAACACTTAGTTTCAGAATCCAGCTGTGTTCCTTCCTTATGTTAGTATTTACACATCTACCCTGCATGCAGCTAGAGTATCTGCTCAATACCTCTCCCCAACCCCCTCAATCACCATCAACCTTAACCCTTTCCTGTACCTCTCCCCAACCCCCACAATCACCATCAATGTTAACCCTTTCCTGTACCTCTCCCCATCCCCCACAATCACCATCAATCTTAACCCTTTCCTGTACCTCTCCCCACCCTCCTCCATCACCATCAATGTTAACCCTTTCCTGTACCTCTCCCCAACCCCCACAATCACCATCAATGTTAACCCTTTCCTGTACCTCTCCCCATCCCCCACAATCACCATCAACCTTAACCCTTTCCTGTACCTCTCCCCATCCTCCTCAATCACCATCAATCTTAACCCTTTCCTGTACCTCTCCCCACCCTCCTCCATCACCATCAATGTTAACCCTTTCCTGTACCTCTCCCCACCCTCCTCCATCACCATCAATGTTAACCCTTTCCTGTACCTCTCCCCATCCCCCTCAATCACCATCAACCTTAACCCTTTCCTGTACCTCTCCCCACCCTCCTCAATCATGATCAATCTTAACCCTTTCCTGTACCTCTCCACACCCTCCTCAATCACCATCAACCTTAACTCTTTCCTGTACCTCTCCCCACCCTCCTCAATCACCATCAATCTTAACCCTTTCCTATACCTCTCCCCATCCCCCTCAATCACCATCAACCTTAACCCTTTCCTGTACCTCTCCCCACCCTCCTCAATCACCATCAATCTTAACCCTTTCCTGTACCTCTCCCCACCCTCCTCAATCACCATCAACCTTAACTCTTTCCTATACCTCTCCCCAACCCCCTCAATCACCAACAACCTTAACCCTTTCCTGTACCTCTCCCCATCCCCCACAATCACCATCAACCTTAACCCTTTCCTGTACCTCTCCCCATCCTCCTCAATCACCATCAATCTTAACCCTTTCCTGTACCTCTCCCCACCCTCCTCCATCACCATCAATGTTAACCCTTTCCTGTACCTCTCCCCACCCTCCTCCATCACCATCAATGTTAACCCTTTCCTGTACCTCTCCCCATCCCCCTCAATCACCATCAACCTTAACCCTTTCCTGTACCTCTCCCCACCCTCCTCAATCACCATCAATCTTAACCCTTTCCTGTACCTCTCCCCACCCTCCTCAATCACCATCAACCTTAACTCTTTCCTGTACCTCTCCCCATCCCCCTCAATCACCATCAATCTTAACCCTTTCCTGTACCTCTCCCCACCCTCCTCAATCACCATCAACCTTAACTCTTTCCTGTACCTCTCCCCAACCCCCTCAATCTCCATCAACCTTAACCCTTTCCTGTACCTCTCCCCACCCTCCTCAATCACCATCAATCTTAACCCTTTCCTGTACCTCTCCCCATCCCCCACAATCACCATCAATGTTAACCCTTTCCTGTACCTCTCCCCATCCCCCACAATCACCATCAACCTTAACCCTTTCCTGTACCTCTCCCCATCCTCCTCAATCACCATCAATCTTAACCCTTTCCTGTACCTCTCCCCACCCTCCTCCATCACCATCAATGTTAACCCTTTCCTGTACCTCTCCCCACCCTCCTCCATCACCATCAATGTTAACCCTTTCCTGTACCTCTCCCCATCCCCCTCAATCACCATCAACCTTAACCCTTTCCTGTACCTCTCCCCACCCTCCTCAATCACCATCAATCTTAACCCTTTCCTGTACCTCTCCCCACCCTCCTCAATCACCATCAACCTTAACTCTTTCCTGTACCTCTCCCCATCCCCCTCAATCACCATCAATCTTAACCCTTTCCTGTACCTCTCCCCACCCTCCTCAATCACTATCAACCTTAACCCTTTCCTGTACCTCTCCCCACCCTCCTCAATCACCATCAATCTTAACCCTTTCCTGTACCCCTCCCCACCCCCCTCAATCACCATCAATCTTAACCCTTTCCTGTACCTCTCCCCATCCCCCTCAATCACCATCAATCTTAACCCTTTCCTGTACCTCTCCCCACCCTCCTCAATCACCATCAATCTTAACCCTTTCCTGTACCTCTCCCCATCCCCCTCAATCACCATCAACCTTAACTCTTTCCTGTACCTCTCCCCAACCCCCTCAATCACCATCAACCTTAACTCTTTCCTGTACCTCTCCCCATCCCCCTCAATCACCATCAATGTTAACCCTTTCCTGTACCTCTCCCCACCCTCCTCAATCACCATCAATCTTAACCCTTTCCTGTACCTCTCCCCACCCTCCTCAATCACCATCAACCTTAACCCTTTCCTATACCTCTCCCCAACCCCCTCAATCACCATCAACCTTAACTCTTTCCTGTACCTCTCCCCATCCCCCTCAATCACCATCAATGTTAACCCTTTCCTGTACCTCTCCCCATCCCCCTCAATCACCATCAATCTTAACCCTTTCCTGTACCTCTCCCCATCCTCCTCAATCACCATCAACCTTAACCCTTTCCTATACCTCTCCCCACCCTCCTCAATCACCATCAACATTAATCCTTTCCCCACCCTCCTCAATCACCATCAATGTTAACACTTTCCTGTACCTCTCCCCATCCTCCTCAATCACCATCAACCTTAACCCCTTCCTGTACCTCTCCCCACCTTCCTCAATCACCATCAACATTAACCCTTTCCCCATCACCCCCAATCACCATTAACATTAATCCTTTCCCCATCCTCCTCAATCACCATCAATGTTAACCCTTTGCTGCACCTCTCCCCATCCCCCTCAATCACCAACAACATTAACCCTTTCCCCATCCCCCTCAATCACCATCAATGTTAACCCTTTCCTGTACCTCTGCCCATCCCCCACAATCACCATCAATATTCACCTTTTCCTATATCTCTCCCCATCCTCCTCAATCACCATCAACCTTAACCCTTTCCTGTACCTCTCCCCACCTTCCTCAATCACCATCAACATTAACCCTTTCCCCATCGCCCTCAATCACCATTAACATTAACCCTTTCCCCATCCCCCTCAATTACCATCAATGTTAACCCTTTCCTGTACCTCTCCCCATCCCCCACAATCACCATCAATGTTTACCCTGTCCTATACCACCCCCCAATCACCCTCTACAACCATCTACGTTAACCCTTTCCTGTACCTCTCCCCATTCCCCTCAATCACCATCAATATTAACCCTTTCCTGTACTGCCCCCCATCCCACTCAATCACCATCAACATTAACCCTTTCCCCATCCCCCTAAATCACCATCAATGTTAACCCTTCCTGTACCTCTCCACATCCCCCACAATCACCATCAACATTAACCCTTTCCCCATCCTCCTCAATCACCATCAATGTTAACCCTTTCCCCATCTCCCTCAATCACCATCAATGTTAACCCTTTCCTATGCCTCCCCCACCCCCCTCAATCACCATCAATGTTAACCCTTTCCTATAACTCCCCCCATCCCCCCCAATCGCCATCAACATTAACCCTTTCCCCAACCCCCTCAATCACCATCAACCTCAACCTTTTCCTGTACCCCTCCCACCCTCCTCAATCACCATCAACATTAACCCTTTCCCCATCCCCCTCAATCACCATCAATGTTAACTCTTTCCTGTACCTCTCCCCATCCCCCTCAATCACCATCAACATTAACCCTTTCCCCATCCTCCTCAATCACCATCAATGATAACCCTTTCCTGTACCTCTCCCCATCCTCCTCAATCTCCATCAACATTAACCCTTTCCCCATCCTCCTCAATCACCATCAATGTTAACCCTTTCCTGTACCTCTCCCCATCTTCCTCAATCACCATCAACATTAACCCTTTCCCCATCGCCCTCAATCGCCATCAATGTTAACCATTTCCTGTACCTCTCCCCATCTTCCTCAATCACCATCAACATTAACCCTTTCCCCATCGCCCTCAATCACCATCAATGATAACCCTTTCCTGTACCTCTCCCCATCTTCCTCAATCACCATTAACATTAGCCCTTTCCCCATCCCCCTCAATCACCATCAATGTTAACCCTTTCCTGTACCTCTCCCCATCTTCCTCAATCACCATCAACATTAACCCTTTCCCCATCCCACTCAATCACCATCAATGTTAACCATTTCCTATACCTCTCTACCCTTGCTTCTCTATCACTGTGCGTTGCCACCCTGTACTGCCAGTCAGTGCCCCCCACTCCCTGTCACTTTTCCTCCCCCTCCCTCCCGTTCAATCCTGTTGCTCCTCAGCCCACCTCCCCCAACCCCCCCCCCCTCCCATGCCGAGGCCCCCCACCCCCACGGTGCCCCCCGTTTGCCGAGTGGTTCTGTCTCACCTGCCGCTGACCTGAATCTCCTGGCCATTCTTCATCCACTTCACCTCTGCATCCGGATTGGCCACTTCGACCACCAGCTTCATCTTCTGTCCTTTGTCCACCTGATAGGCAGTATCGAGCTTTCTCAGAAAGGCTGGAGAGAGAGAGAGATGGAGAGTGAGGTCGAGAGAAAGGAGTGAGAGAATGAGGTAGGGAGAGTGGATTGGGAGGGAAAGGAGATAGGGAGGGAGAGAGAGAAATAGGAGGAGGGGAGGGAAGAATGGGAGAGGCAAGGGAGAAGAGGTGTAGAGAGGGGAAAGGAGAGGAAAGAGAGAGTGAATGGAAGGGGAGAGAGGGGGAGAGGGTGGGAAGAAGGTGGAGAGTGTGGGAGAGGGGAAGGAAAGGGGGAGGGAGAAGAGGGAGAAGGGAGAAGAGGGGGAGGTGAGAGAGGAGGGAAAGGGAGACAGGGGTAGGGGAGAGAGAGGGGAAGGGAGAGCGGGGAAGGGAGAGAGGGGGGGAAGGGAGAGAGAGGGGAAAGAGAGGGGGGGAAAGGGAGAGAGAGAGGCAAAAGGAAAAAGGGGAAGGGAGAGGGGGAAGGGGGGGAAAGGGAGGGGGGAAGGGAGAGAGGGGGAATGGGAGAGAGGGAGAGAAAGTGCACTTGTGTGTGTACCTTAAAAATGCCTTCTCCCCATCCACTCCTCTCATCCCATCCTCCCCACTCCCTCTTTCCCACGCTCTCCATTCCCTACCCCTTCCCCTTATCCCACCTACTTCACATTCCCTTCCTCACACTACTCTCCCTCATTCCCACCTCCCTCACACCACCTCCCTCAAACCCCTCTCCCTCATTCCCACCTCCCTCACACACTTTCCCTGAATCTTTCCTCTCATCCTCTCTTCCTCACTCCCTTTCCATACGCCCCTCCCACATGCCCATCCCTCACGCCCACTTATTCCCAACACCCTTACACCCACTCGCCCTCATCCCCATCTTCCTTACACCCCTCACCTTCATTCCCACCTCCCTCACACCATCTCCCTCAATCCTCCCCTTCATTGTCTCTTCCTCATACCCCTGCTCCCTCACACTTCTCTCTCTGCCACACTCTCACTCCCTTATTCCCACCTCGTTCACACCCCCTTCCTCACTCCCTCTCCCTCACACCCCCTCCCTCACACCCTTACCCCGAATCCTGCTACTCATCCTCTCTCCCTCACTCCCCCCCGCCCTCCCTCATTCTCATTCTTCCCGCCCTTTCACCACCTCACCCTCTTTGCCAACGTCTTACACCCCCTCTCCCTCACACCCCTTCTCCCTTGTTCCCTCCTCTGAGAGCCTCTCCCTCATTCCCCCCTCCCTCACACCCCTTCACCCTCATTCTCCCTCCATCACACCCTCTGCCTCTTTCCCCCTCCCCCCCTCCCTCAGTCCTTCCCCCTAATTCTTCCTCCCCCTCATTTCCCCTCCCTTGTACACCCTCCTCCTCATTCCCACCTCCCTCACACCCCTCTCCTACCGGTGTCTTTCTTTTCCTCCTTTTTCATGCGTTTGAGCCGTTTGAGCATTCCCCTCAGGTCGGTGATCCCGTACTGGAACGCGATCTTCTCGTACTGGGAGGCTGGGGCCTTCTGTAGGATTTCCCAAACATCAATCTTAGGCCCTTCATTCATCTTTACTTCCCTGTGGGAAAATAGGAAATAGTCGCCAGTAGTTCCGAGCAAGAGGGAAAGAGAGGAGTGAGGGAGAGAGAGGAGTGAGGGAGAGGGAGGCGAGGGAGAGAGAGGCGAGGGGGAGAATGTGTGAGAGAGAGAAGTGGTGTGAGAGAGAGGGGAGGGAGAGAGAGGGGGAGTGAGGGAGAGAGAGAGGGAGGAACAGAGAAGGGATTGTAAGTGAGGGGGAAGGAGAGAGCGAGGTGAGGGAGAGAGAGAGATAGAGAGAGAGAGGAGGGGAAGAGAGGAGGAGGGTAAGAGAGGGGGAGTGAGAGAGAGAGAGAGAGAGGGGGAGGGAGGGAGAGAGGGGGAGGGAGAGGGGGAGGGAGAGAGAGGGGGGTGGGAGAGAGAGTGAGAGAGGGGGGCAGGACAAAGTGTGGAAGAGAGAGGGGGAAGGGCGAGAAAGGGGAGGGAAAGGTGAAGGAGAGATGGGAGAGCGAGAGAGAGGGGGAGGAAGAGAGGGGGAAGAGAGATGGGAGTGAGAGAGAGAGAGGTAATAATAATAATCTTTATTCTCACAAGTAGGCTTACATTAACACTACAATGAAGTTATTGTGAAAAGTCCCTAGTCACCACATTCCAGCGCCTGTTCGGGTACACAGAGGGAGAATTCAGAATGTCCAAATGACCTAACAGCACGTCTTTCGGGACTTGTGGGAGGAAACCGGAGCACCCAGAGGAAACCCACACAGACACGGGGAGTACGTGCAGACTCCGCACAGACAGTGACCCAAGCCGGGAATCGAGCCTGGGATCCTGGAGCTGTGAAGCAACAATGCTAACCACTGTGCTACCGTGCTGTCCTGTGATAGAGGGGAGGGAGAGAGAGGGGAGGGAGGGGAGGAGAGAGAGGGGGAGGATAAGAGAGGAGGACTGAGAGAGATAGAGAGGGGAGGGAGGGAGAAATGATATGCCATCAATGAACACACGACGAGTGGTGAACGTAACTGAGGCTTTAATAAACTAAACAGAAAGTCTCCTGGCCTCGGATCCCGAACTGAGGCAGCGACAGAGACTAGCCACCTTTATACCGAGCCCGAGGGGAGGCGGAGCCAGCAGGCAGTGGTTTACCACATTACATATAATACAGTGGCAGTTTACCACAATACACATATTATATACTAGAGTGGTTCGGAGACAGCAGGGACAAGCCCAGGCATGTAATACAATCCAATACATGGTAGCATTGTGGATAGCACAATTGCTTCACAGGTCCAGGGTCCCAGGTTCGATTCTGGCTTGGGTCACTGTCTGTGCAGAGTCTGCACATCCTCCCCGTGTGTGCGTGGGTTTCCTCCGGGTGCTCCGGTTTCCTCCCACAGTCCAAAGATGTGCAGGTTAGGTGGATTGGCCATGATAAATTGCCCTTCGTGTCCAAAATTGCCCTTCGTGTTGGGTGGGGTTACTGGGTTATGGGCATAGGGCGGAGGTGTTGACCTTGGGTAGGGTACTCTTTCCAAGAGCCGGTGCAGACTCGATGGGCCAAATGGCCTCCTTCTGCACTGTAAATTATATGATATGATACAGTGGTTTACCACAAGAAGAGAGAGGGGGAGGGGAGGGAGAGGGGAAGTGAGGGGGGAGGGAGAGGGGCTGGGAGAGAGAGAGTGAGGTCAAGGAGAGAGGGGGAGTAGAGAGAGAGAGAGGTAGGAAGGGCGAAAGAATGGGAGGGAAGTGGAAAGAGGAGAGGAAAAGAGGGGGCAGAGAGGGAGAGAGGGGGGCGGGTACGAGAGGGGGAGGGTAAGAGAGGGTGAGTGAGAAACATAGAGGGGGAGGGAGATAGAGGGGAAGGGAGAGAGAGGGGGTTGTCATAATATACATCTGTGTATATAATGGAGTGCAGACAGGCAGTGATTGACACACAGGATGACCAGTAAGCACACAACACAGTGCAGCCAATCACCAGACAGGACACGACCACTATAAAGCCAGAGGGCACCAGTTTTCCCGTTCTCTCGGGACCCAGCCTCTGAGACAGTCAGAGCTCGTGAGCTGGCCAGTGCAAACACCATGTGGTAGCTTGTAAGTCTGGTTAGGCTAGTGTTAGGTCTCCAGTCCAGTCAGCATAGTGTCGACCCACAGTTGAACATGTATAATAGTTTAAATGTTGAATAAAATCGTGTTGCATTTTATCAAGTGTTGAAGGTCTGTCTCTCGCTACACTGCATCAAGTAGGCTGCATTGGGTAGGCTGCATCGATCCAGTCTACCCAACACATCGTGGTACCAGCTGAGTGATGCTGAAAATTTGATGGACCTACCTTGAGTGAAACAGCGCTGACCAGCAAACAGCCATCCGTTGACATGGAAAACGTCTGCCCTCCTCCGCAGCTCCGCATCGCCGGCAACCTCGGTGCAAATTGGAAGATCTTCAAACAAAAGTTCCAACTCTACCTCGAAGCCACCGATCTTGAGGCCGCATCGGACGCCAGGGAAATCGCAATATTCCTCTCCACAGCCCGGGACCACGCCATCCACATCTACAACTCCCTTACATTCACTGAAGGCGAAGACAAGACGAAATTTAAAACAGTCCTCCTGAAGTTCGACAACCACTGCGACATTGAGGTGAATGAGAGCTTTGAACGGTAGGTTTTCCAGCAGTAAGGATGAATCTTTTCAACCCTTTCTGACCCATCTCCGCATCCTCACGCAGTCATGTAACTATGACTCGACCACTGATTCCATGATCCGGGATCAGATCGTTTTCGGAGTCCACTCCGATTCCCTTCGCCAGCAGCTCCTGAAAGTCAAGCAGCTCACCCTCACCCTCTCCATCGAAACGTGCGTTCTCCACGAACATGCTAACAATCGGTACTCCCACATCAGGGCGGCAGAAACGGCAAAGCTAACCTCAAACGAGGCGGAATGGGTGCAGGCCATCGCACAATTGCAGGGCCTAAGTATCGACGAGAGCGGCCATTCCGCATGCTTTTCCCGGGCCCCTGCGCATGCGTGACACGACCGAGGGGACGGCTAGATCGACAACCAGACTGCGCAAGTGCGTACGTCGTTCGACCGCACTGCGCATGTGCGATGGCGCACGGAACGCGCTGATGTTGGCGTCATGACGTGTCCGAATGGTGGCTCCGCCCATTTAAAGTGGCAATGTCCGGCAAAATCACGACGGTGTCTACAGTGTGGCAAGCTTGGCCGCTACGCAGCCCTTTGCAGATCTGCTCCACTACCCAGCATCCAGCGATCCCAGCCGCGGCGCAGAAGCATCCGTTCAATACAGCAGGCCATGCCAGACTCCGACCCCGACAACCCAACAGATCCTGATGCTGCGTGCCTCAAATCTCCATACCGGGTGGGCATCATTACGAAGCCTGCGCTGCCTCTCTCCAAGACAGTAAAGCACCTCCCGATCCTCAGCGTGGATCCCGACGACAAGTAGTGTGCTGTCCTCACAGTCAACAAGGCTCGCATCCGGTTCAAATTGGACACCGGCGCATCAGCGAACCTCATCTCCAAATCCGATCTCGACACCATCCGCGTCAGACCAAGCATTCTTCCACTGGCCTGCCAGCTCCTTGACTACAATGACAATGCCTTAGCTGCCAGTGGCTCATGCCAACTCGGAGTTTCCAATAAGTCACTAAAAGCGACACTGCGATTTGAGATTGTGGGACCTGACAGAGCATCCCTGCTCGGTGCTCGGGCCTGCAAACTCCTTGAGCTTGGTTCAGCGAGTCCACACCATGTCATCCTCACAGGCGACGGCCTCACCTGATGAGAACTTCCAGGCTGAAATTTATGACATCATCACGCAGTACCACAGCGTGTTCGACGGAATGGGCACACTCCCATACCATTACAAAAGCCTGCTCAAACCGAACGGCACCCCTGTGATCCACGCACCACGTCGGGAGCCGGCACCCCTCAAGGACCGCCTCAAGCAGCAGTTACAGGATCTCCAGGACCAGGGCATCATATCAAAGGTCACAGAACCCACAGACTGGGTCAGCTCCATGGTCTGCGTCAAGAAGCCGTCAGGGGAGCTTCGAATTTGCATCATCCCCAAGGATTTATACCGCAACATCATGAGGGAACATTACCCGATACCAAAACGAGAAGCGTTGACCAGCGAGATGGCTTATGCCAAACGCTTTACGAAGCTGGACGCCTCCTAGCGGGTTCTGGCAAATACAGCTGGATGCATCCAGTTGCAAGGTGTGCACATTCAATACCCCGTTCGGTCGCTACTGCTACAACCGGATTCCTTTTGGCATCATCTCTGCCTCAGAGGTATTTCACCGCATCATGGAACAGATGGTGGAGGGTATCGAGGGGGTGCGCGTGTATGTTGACAATGTCATAATCTGGTCCACAACTCCTCAAGAACACATCGATCGCCTCAAGCAGGTATTCCACAGAATCCATGAGCATGGCTTCCGACCCAAAAGAGCCAAGTGCTCGTTCGGTCAATCAGAAATCAAATTCCTTAGTGACCACATCTCGCAGCAAAGCGTGCGGCCCGATGCTGACAAGGTCGCGGCGATCAATGCCATAAAGACCCCAGAGGACAAGAAGGCGGTCCTCCGCTTTCTAGGGATGGTCAACTTCCTCGGGAAGTTCATTCCCAACATGGCGGCACACACCACAACCCTCCGCCACCTCGTCAGAAAGTCGACGGAATTCCAGTGGCTGCCCGCTCATGAGAACGAATGGCGTGAGCTGAGGGCAAAACTCACCACAGCCCCGGTTCTGGCATTCTTCGACCCGACCAAAGAGACCAAAATATCCACTGGTGTGTGCCAGGATGGTATTGGGGCGGTGCTCCTCCAACGGGATGACTCCTCCTCATGGGCCCCAGTTGCATATGCCTCCAGAGCCATGACGCCCACTGAGCAACGGTACGCTCAGATTGAGAAGGAATGCCTGAGCTTCCTAACGGGAATCGACAAATTTCACGACTATGTGTATGGCCTCCCAAAATTCACGGTCGAGACGGACCACAGGTCATTAGTCCACATAATCCAGAAGGATTTGAATGACATGACGCCTCGGTTACAACGAATCCTGCTCAAGTTACGCCGCTATGACTTTGAACTTGTCTACACGCCAGGCAAAGAACTCATTGTTGCAGATGCCCTTTCCAGGTCTATCACCACACCGTGTGAACAAACTGACTTTATCTGCCAAATCGATGCGCAGGTGCAATTGTGTGCCTCCAACCTTCCGGCCACTGATGAGAGGGTCATCCAAATTCGTGAAGAAATGGCCAAGGATCCTCTGCTTCAGCGTGTGATGCAGCACCTCACGAATGGCTGGCAGAAGGGACAGTGTACCCAGTTTTACAACGTCAAGGACGGCCTGACGGTGGTGGACGGCATCCTCATGAAGCTCGATAGGATTGTGATTCCGCAGAGCATGCGAGCTATGGTGCTCGGCCAACTCCATGAGGGTTACCTGGGGATCGAGAAATGTCGACGCAGAGCTCGAGAGGCAGTCTATTGGCCGGGCATCAGCCAGGACGTTGCCAACACGGCCCTCAACTGCCCCACGGCAGAAATTTCAGCCCGCTCAACCCAAAGAAACTCTGCAGCAACATGAGATAGTGACCTCCCCATGGTCCAAAGTCGGTGTCGACCTTTTCCACGCCAAGGGGCGTGACTATGTCCTCCTGGTCGACTACTCCTCCAATTACCCTGAAGTGGCGAAACTGTCCGACCTCACGTCGAAGGCGGTGATTAAAGCATGCAAAGAAACGTTTGCCAGGCATGGGATACCTACCGCTCACGGTGATGAGTGACAACTGATTTTACAGCCAAGAATGGTCTGATTTTGCCCGCCTATACAACTTTCGTCACGTAACCTCCAGCCCCCACTACCTGCAGATAATGAAAAGGCCGAAACAGGGGTCCATATCGTCAAGGGATTACTATGCAAGGCTGCAGACTCAGGCTCCGATTTCAACCTGGCGCTGCTGGCATACAGAGCATCCCCGCTGTCCACTGGATTGTCTCCAGCGCAGATGCTCATGAATCGCACTCTGCGAACCACGGTTCCAGCCATCCATGTTCCAGACCTTGACCACCTCACGGTCATACAAAAGATGCAGCAGTCTCAGGTCCAACAGAAATCAGCATACGACACTCATGCCACGGATCTCCCCGAGCTGGTCCCAACTGATCGTGTTTGTGTGCAGTTGCCTGACGGCAGCTAGTCCGCCACAGCTGTGGTGGTCAAGCAAGTGGCCCACGAGATCGTTCCTCGGCCGCATGGCTGATGGCTCCTTCCTACGATGCAACAGAAGGGCGCTGCGCAGAGTTCCATGCCCGCCACCCAACCATGATGTACCGCCTCACACAATGCTTCCTCCAGACGTGCCCTACCACGAGGCCACCGATCTACCAGCAATCCCGCCGACCTCTGCGACCACCGCATTGGCGGCAGTCCTGCCTATCCAAGTGCAGGCGGCCCCTGATCCACCCTTGAGGCGGTCAACCAGAATTCATCGCCTGCCGCAGAGACTAAACTTATAGACTGAACTTTTGCACAACTGTGTTACCTTATCGTTTTGACCTCTGTAAATATCGTTGTTACCATTTCATCTGCCCTATATCTGCACTAGCGACACCTTCCTGTGTACATAAGGTCATTTTAGCACATTCTGTATATAGTCACGCACATATACACATCCACATGCACCTTAATATTTATTATCTCAACACACACAATGTAGAGAAAGAAAAAAAAAGGGGGGGGAGATTCATAATATACATCTATGTATATAATGAAGTGCAGACAGGCAGTGATTGACACACAGGATGACCAGTAAGCACACAGAACAGAGCAGCCAATTACCAGACAGGACACAACCACTATAAAGCCAGAGGGCACCAGTTTTCCCGCTCTCTCGGGACCCAGCCTCTGAGACAGTCAGAGCTCGTGAGCCAGCCAGTGCCTACACCATGTGGTAGCTAAGTTAGTCTGGTCAGGCTGTCAGGTCTCCAGTCAAGTCAGCATAGTGTCGACCCACAGTTGGACATGTATAATAGTTTGGATATTGAACAAAATCGTGTTGCAGTTTATCAAGTGTTTGTGGTCTGTCTCCCACTACACTGCATCAAGAGCAGTTCACCTCGACCCAGCCTACCCAACACATCAGAGGGTGGGAGAGAGGGAGTGAGACAGAGGACAGGGAGAGAGGGAAAGGGGGGAGGGATTGAAAGGGAGGGGGAGTGAGAGAGAGAGGGGCGAGTGGGAGAGAGAGGGGGAAGGGAGAGAGTGGAGGAAGGGAGAGAGCTGAGGGAGGGAAAGAGAGGGGAGGGAGAGAGAGAATGAGAGAGGGAGTGAGAGAGAGAGGGAGAGGTGGAGGGAGAGGGGGAGTGAGAGAGATAGAGGGGGGAGGAAGGGAGAGGGGGTAGGGAAGGGAGCGAGGGAAAATGAAGGGGAGGGAGAAAAAGGTGCGGAGGCAGAAAGGGAGGGGGAGGGAGTGAGTAACGGTATCACTGAACAATGAGGATAGGCTAGGGGCTGGGAGGGTAGTAATCAAACCCCAATGATATAACTGAGGGTTGATAGGTTAAAGGGTGCCAACCAAGTGGGATGTGTCCCCTTGAGAGGTTTCTATCTGACTGCTGTGCTGGTGAGAATCGATAATGAAAATGCTCACCATCTTTATCTTCCATTTCTCAGCTGCTTAGACAGGAGGTGTCAAATTGCAGCCCAGCCTGTAGTAGCTGTGTGGTGGGGCAAGACGGGGGGGTTGTAGTCACCACTGATGTATATATTAGGTGCTTTGTGGTAAGGCCCTGTACTACAGGTACGGGGGTAGTTCCCTGCCTGCTGGCTCCGCCCAGTAGGCGGAGTATAAATATGTGTGCTCCTCGTACAGCAGCCATTTCGCCAGCTGCTGTGGGAGGCCACACATCTTAGTGTAATAAAGCCTCGATTGCATCCAACTCTCGTCTTTGTGTAATTGTTCGTGCATCAATTTATTACACTAAAGTTTTCAGAAGATGCACATCCGCATCAAGCGGATCGCCTGCAGCTGGATCCGCAATCAGGCAACGCCAAAAAGGACTTTGAACATTGGCTAGCCTGTTTCGAAGCTTGCATCAGGTCTGCACCAGACCCAATTCCGGAAACTCAGAAGATTCAGATCCTCTACACGCGGCTGAGCTCCAACGTCTTTCCACCTATCCAGGACGCGCTGATCTACGAAGACGCCATGGCGCTACTGAAGGAAAACTACGCTCAGCGGACTAACACACTCTACGCCAGACACATCCTCTCCACTCGTAGTCAACTTCCTGGTGAGTCAGTGGAAGATTTCTGGCGTGCTCTAATTCCCCTAGTCAGAGTCTGTGACTGTCAGGCCGTCACGGCCACGGAACACTTGAACTTGCTCATGAGAGATGCTTTTGTTACGGGGATAGGGTCGGATTACATCCGCCAGCGCCTCACAGAAGGGGCCACGCTCGACCGCGCGGCAACCAAAAGCTAGCGCTCTCGCTGACGGTCGCTTCGTGCAACATCCAGGCCTACACCCACGGCCACGCGGCCCACCCCTCCTACGCATAGTGGACTCCGCAGACGGCCGCCCCATCGGGGACCCCACTCAGCCAACCCCACGCCTGTGCCGCACGGCATCCAACAAACCCTAGGGGCCCCAAATGTTACTTCTGTGGCCAGCCAAAACACCCCCGACAACGCTGCCCAGCCCGGAGCGTACTTTGGATGGCCTGCAGCAAGAAGGGACACTTCGCTGCGGTGTGCCAGGCTCGCGCAGTCACCGCTATTGTTCCGACCCCCCCCCACGTACGGCCAGTGGGCACTGCCATCTTCCTCTCCCCGGACCACGTGCGGCCCGTGGGCGCCGCCATCTTGTTCGTCCCCCACCACATGCGGCCCGTGGGCACCGCCATAGTACCAGGACCCATGCCCCCGGGCACCCCATCGTCTGCCACCATTGACTACCAACCACGTCTTGCCTCAGTCACGATTGACCAGTCCCGCCCATACAACCTAGCAACGGCCTCTACCAACATGAAAATTGATGGGATGAGATCTCCAGCCTGCTGGACTCCGGGAGCACCGAGAGCTTCATCCATCCCGATACCGTAAGGCGCTGCTCCCTCGTGGTACAGCCCGCCAACCACTGAATCTCCCTGGCCTCCGGGTCCCACTCCATGGCGATCCGGGGGTACTGCATAGCCACTCTCACTGTCCAGAGTGTGGAGTTCAGCGGCTTCCGCCTCTACGTCCTCCCCAACCTTTCCGCTGCCTTGCTACTCGGCCTGGACTTCCAGTGCAACCACCAGAGCCTAACATTGAAATTCTGTGGGCCCCTACCAACCCTTACTGTGTACGGCCTCACAACCCTAACAGTCGACCCACCTTCCCTATTTGCAAACTTAACCCCAGATTGCAAACCCGTCGCCACCAGGAGCAGACGGTACAGCGCCCAGGACAGGACCTTCATCAGGTCCGAAGTCCAGCGACTGCTTCGGCAAGACATCATCGAGGCCAGCAACAGGCCCTGGAGAGCCCAAGTGGTAGTTGTGAAAACGGGAGAAACACAGAATGGTCGTGGACTACAGCCAGACTATCAATAGGTACACGCAGCTCGACGCGTACCCCCTCCCACGCATATCTAATATGGTCAATCAGTCCCGGTCTTCTCAACTGTCGACTTAAAATCTGCCTACCACCAGCTCCACATCCATAAGGCGGACCGACCATACACTGCCTTCGAGGCAGATGGCCGCCTTTACCACTTTCTTAGGGTTCCCTTTGGCGTCACCAACGGGGTCTCGGTTTTCCAATGGGAAATGGACCGAATGGTTGACCGGTGCGAGCTGCGGGCCACTTTCCCGTACCTTGACAATGTCACAATCTGCGGCCACGATCAGCAGGACCATGATGCCAACCTTGCCAAATTTCTCCACACCGCCACTCTCCTCAACCTAACTTATAACAAGGAGAAGTGCGTGTTCAGCACGAACCGCTTAGCCATCCTCGGCTATGTGATCCAGAACGGAGTTCTGGGGCCCGATCCCGACCGCATGCGTCCCCTCATGGAACTCCCCCTCCCCCACTGCCCCAAGGCCCTCAAACGTTGCCCGGGGTTCTTTTCTTATTACGCCCAGTGGGTCCCAAATTATGCGGACAAGGCCCACCCACTCATTCAATCCACTCTTTTTTCCCCGAACGGCTGAGGCTCACCAGGCCTTCAACCGTATTAAGGCTGACATCACCAAGGCCGCGATGCACGCAGTCGACAAGATGTTACCATTTCAAGTCGAGAGCGACGCATCAGACGTCGCTCTAGCCGCCACCCTCAACCAGGCAGGCAGGCCCGTGGCATTCTTTTCACAAACCCTTCATGCCACCGAAATTCGGCATTCCTCCGTCCAAAAAGAGGCACAAGCCATCGTTGAAGCTGTGCGGCATTGGAGGCATTACCTGGCCGGCAGGAGATTCACTCTCCTCACTGACCAACGGTCGGTAGCCTTCATGTTTATCAGCGGGGCAAGATCAAGAACGCTAAAATCTTGAAGTGGAGGATCGAGCTCTCCATCGAGCCCCCCGATGCCCTATCCCGAGGTACATGTGCCAGCGCACAGGTGGACCGACTCCGGACTCTGCATGACAACCTTTGTCACCCGGGAGTCACACATTTGTACCACTTCATCAAGGCCCGCAATCTGCCCTACTCCATCGAGGAAGTCAGGGCAAACACCAGAGACTGCCCGGTCTGCGCGGAGTGTAAACCGCACTTCTACCGGCCAGATCGTGCGCGCCTGGTGAAGGCCTCCCGCCCCTTTTAATGCCTCAGCGTGGACATCAAAGGGCCCCTCCCCTCCACCGACTGTAACACGTACTTCCTCAGTGTGGTCGATGAATATTCCAGATCCCCCTTCGCCATCCCATGCCGCGACATGACGTCTGCCACCATCATCAAAGCCCTCAACACCATCTTCGCTCTGTTCAGCTTCCCTGCCTATGTCCACAGCGACAGCGGATCCTCATTCATGAGCGATGAGCTGCGTCAGTTCCTGCTCAACAAGGGTATCGCCTCGAGCAGGACGACCAGCAATAACCCCCGGGAATACGGGCAGGTGGAGAGGGAGCCGGCCCTACGGCCCAGAAATCTCCCGGCCTCCCGCTAGCAGGAGGTCCTCCCCGACGCACTGCACTCCAATCGGTCGCTCCTATGCACGGCGACTAATGACACACTCCATGAACGTCTCTTTGCCTTCCCCAGGAAGTCCACCTCCGGGGTGTCGCTCCCGACTTGGCTCGCAGCTCCAGGACCTGTACTCCTCCGTAAGCACGTACGACTCCACAAGGCGGACCCGTTGGTTGAGAGGGTACAGCTACTCCACGCCAACCCACAGTACGCCTACGTAGCGTACCCCGACGGCCACCAAGATACTGTCTCCCTCAGGGACCTGGCACCAGCTGGTTCCACACATACACACCCCTCCGGCCCGGCGCCACCCTCCCCTCCCCCGGTGCACCCAGCCACAATCGCCGCCTCAGGACAATCCGTCCTCCCCCTGCCCACGCCCGAGGATGAAGAGGATTTTGACATGCTCCTGGAGTCACCGAAGACCAGACCAACACCGGAATCGCCACCATCACTGCGGCACCCCCACCGGCAGATCAAAGCTCTGGACCGACTGAACCTGTAACTTGATCGGGACTCTTAAAAAAAAAACATCATCCTTCTGTATAACTCTCCTTTCTCCACCACCCCCGCTGGACTCAATTTTAACAGAGGGTGAGTGTGGTAGTCACCACTGACGTATATGTTAGGCGCTTTGTGGTAAGGCCCTGTACTACAGGTACGGGGGTACTTTCCTGCCTGCTGGCTCCGCCCAGTAGGCGGAGTATAAATATGTGTGCTCCTCGTACAGCAGCCATTTCGCCAGCTGCTGTAGGAGGCCACACATCTTAGTGTAATAAAGCCTCGATTGCATCCAACTCTCATCTTTGTGTAATTGATCGTGTATCAGGGGGCTATGGGGAGCAGAGTTTCCCTTTGTTCGTCCTGCTTCAGGGAGAATGGAGGGTCATCGGTCCAGACCTCTATCTGTGACCTTTTCTGAAAGGAACATGGTCTCATCACTTGGGTTCACAAGAACAGGAAACTGGACCCCTAGCAACACATTGGGACCTGGGGCCTTCTTCCTCACTGTTTTCTGGGGCCTGCCCTCTGGGTTCTGGTTGTAGGGGCTTTCACTCTTGTCCCAATGAGGATAGGCCAAAGATGTGCAGGTTAGGTGGATTGACCACGCTAAATTGCCCTTTGTGTCCAAAAAGGTTTAGGTGGGGTTACTGGGTTACGGGGATAAGGTGGAGGTGTGGGCTTAGGTAGGGTGCTCTTTCCAAGGGCCGGTGCAGGCTCAATGGGCCAAATGGGCTTCTTCAGCACTGTAAGTTCTATGTCCATGTCGATGCACCCGACCCTCTGCTTCAAGTGTCTGGAGCCTCGCACCTTCCAAACCCTACTTTCTGGGCCCTGTACCCCTTAATATGTTTGCTTGATAAAAATCTTCAACCAATTAGTCTGGCATCAAATTCCATTTGAGGAAGAGAGTTTCAAATGTTTACCACCATTTGTGTTGCCTACGGCACTGACACACACACCACAGTCATGTGGGGTCATCTCTGCTGACACATTATTTACGGAGCTGTGGAGCTACAGAAGCCGCATGTTGTCGTGGCGATAAATTCCTGCCCACAGCGGGTGTCACCATTCCTATCAATCATCAGCTTGTGTTTTCCACTTGCCATGATGGATGTTGACGGCGATCGTTCAACACCATTCTTCAGTCGGAGCTATGGCCACTCTGCTGGTCTCTCTGGCTACCTTCCCTCCTGTGCACATAACCGAGCTGGAGATCCAAGCTCGCATGCTCGGCATGTTTGCCCTGGAAAGCACAGCCTCATGTAATGTCAAGGAGGCTCCATTGACACCAGATACGTTAACCCTTGTTCTTGCTCAGTGTTAATTGTCCAGGCTTCAAGAGCACACAGCAATGTGGTGAGCGTGCAGGCCTTAGAGATAGCCATGGTCCTGTGGTGGTCAGTTTGCGGTCTTTTCCCTGCCTGTTTGAAGTTGGTGACTGACTGATGCCGGTGCTGAGCGTTACACAACATACATTGTGGTCTATCACCATATCTCCAAGCTGACGGAAGTAGAATCATAGAATTCCCACAGTGCAGAAGGAGGCCATTCGGCCCATCGAGCTGATGGTTTTGGTAGTGTGTTGTCAGGTCTGATTGCAGGCAGAGTCACAACATTTTGTCCCATATCTACAGCTTTCTAAACACGGAGGACAAAGGAGGCAATTTTGCCAATTGAGTCTGCACTGACCCGCTGAAGAAGCACCCTGTGGTGAATGTATAATTACTGATAATTCACCAGTGCACTGTGTTATGTTATTAACCCTGTGGGGTCTACCTATGGGCCATTGTGTGGCTTCACCCACAGGGGATATGTTGGGGCATGTACAGGCTCTACCCATGGTTCCCCCCCTTTACAGGAAGTATAAGAGCTGCCGACCTGCGGGGCCGCCTTCAGTGTTGTACCGGTCACAGGCAGCCTCAGTTCTAAGCTGATTAAAACCATGGTTTACTTCTCCACGTGTCTTCGAGTGAATTGATGGTCGTATCACACCCTACTTAGGCCCGCTAACCCACCCTATCCCTGTAACCTAACCTTTACATCTATGCACACTTGGGGGCAATTTAGCATGGTCAATCCACCCAACCTGCACACCTTTGGACTGTGGGAGGACACCAGAGCACCCGGAGGAAACCCACGCAGATATGGGGATGTTGTGCAAACTCTGCACAGACAGAGGCCCAAGGTCGGATTTGAACCCGGGTCACCGGTGCTGTGAGGCAGCTGTGCTAACCACTGTACTACCATGAACATGGGTCAGACACTCCATCAGTCATTGCAGATAATCTTCTGTCTGGGCAAATAACACAGTGTCATCAGCACAGGGATGATCTCTGATCAAAAAATGTCCCAATTTGTCTAGGATTTCAGGATAGGTTAGGAGTTTTGTGTGTGTGTGAGGATGGGTTAAGGGTTGTGTGTGTGTGCGTGTGTGTGTGTGAGGATGGGTTAACAGTTGTGTGTGTGGGTGTGAGGATGGGTAAAGAGTTGTGTGTGTGGGTGTGTGAGAGGATGGGTTAAGAGTTGTGTGTGGGTGTGGGTGAGGATGGGTGTAGAGTTGTGTGTGTGTGTGTGTGAGGATGGGTGAAGGGTTCTGTGTGTGGGTTTGTGTGTGAGGATGGGTGTAGAGTTGTTTGTGTGTGTGTGTGAGGATGGGTTAACAGTGGTGTGTGTGGGTGTGAGGATGGGTGTAGAATTGTGTGTGGGTGTGTGTGAGGATGGGTGTAGAGTTGTGTGTGTGTGTGTGAGGATGGGTTAACAGTTGTGTGTGTGGGTGTGAGGATGGGTGTAGAATTGTGTGTGGGTGTGTGTGAGGATGGGTGTAGAGTTGTGTGTGTGTGTGTGTGAGGATGGGTGTAGAGTTGTGTGTGTGTGTGAGGATGGGTGTAGAGTTGTGTGTGTGTGTGTGTGAGAGGATGGGTGTAGAGTTGTGTGTCTGGGTGTGAGTGAGGTTAAGGGTTTTGTGTGTGTGTGTGTGAGGATGGGTTAACAGTTGTGTGTGTGGGTGTGAGGATGGGTAAAAAGTTGTGTGTGTGGGTGTGTGAGAGGATGGGTTAAGAGTTGTGTGTGGGTGTGGGTGAGGATGGGTGTAGAGTTGTGTGTGTGTGTGTGTGTGTGAGGATGGGTGAAGGGTTGTGTGTGAGGATGGGTGTAGAGTTGTGTGTATGTGTGTGTGAGGATGGGTTAACAGTTGTGTGTGTGTGGGTGTGAGGATGGGTGTAGAATTGTGTGTGGGTGTGTGTGAGGATGGGTGTAGAGTTGTGTGTGTGTGTGTGAGGATGGGTGTAGAGTTGTGTGTGTGTGTGAGGATGGGTGTAGAGTTGTGTGTGTGTGTGTGTGAGGATGGGTGTAGAGTTGTGTGTGTGTGTGTGAGGATAGGTGTAGAGTTGTGTGTGTGTGAGGATGGGTGTAGAGTTGTGTGTGTGTGTGAGGATGGGTGTAGAGTTGTGTGTGTGTGTGGGTGAGGATGGGTGTAGAGTTGTGTGTGTGTGTGTGAGGATGGGTTAACAGTTGTGTGGGTGTGTGTGAGGATGGGTGCAGAGTTGTGTGTGGGTGTGAGGATGGGTGTAGAGTTGTGTGTGTGGGGGTGTGTGAGGATGGGTGTAGCGTTGTGTGTGGGTGTGTGTGAGGATGGGTGTAGAGTTGTGTGTGTGGGTGTGTGTGAGGATGGGTGTAGAGTTGTGTGTGTGGGTGTGTGTGTGAGGATGGGTTAACAGTTGTGTGTGTGGGTGTGAGGATGGGTGTAGAGTTGTGTGTGTGGGTGTGTGTGAGGATGGGTTAAGAGTTGTTTGTGTGGGTGTGGGTGCGAACATGGGTATAGAGATCTACCATGCTGTTCAAGTGAAGTCTTACAGCACTAAAACTCAGTGGAAATTTGAGTTAATCTTCTCGGATGCAAATAAGAATCTTTTATTGCCTCTACTTGATTACAATTGAGAGAAACTTAAATCTATTCTCAATAAAGCCCTGCTAGCAAAGGACTTAAAGAGAAGTAATTTATAAAACAATTTAACTTTCAAAATAATACAGAAATGGTTTCTTGCTTACTGCAAAACAGCTTGCGCAAACTTCAAGAGTTAGAGTAGAAAATTGAAAATATGAAAATAAGAATAGCAAGTAGTTAGATCAAAGTATAGAGTGATCCTGGATAGAAAATGGCTGTGTGGACCCTCATGTTTAAGGAGAATGTTATCAGTCTGAAGCCATCTATCTACACCTCTATGTCGTCCTAATTGAGTTTCAAATACATTTGATTTGATGGTTAACTGTCAATCCTCAATGTGCAACATAAGTTTTCAATGTTTCATATTTGAATATTTGTGTATGCTGTGGAATGTGATTTTGTGCTGTAATCAAGACTGGTTTTTACTGGTTTTCTGCTGACTTTACTTTATCCATATTCTGAACAATGGTGTCTTCATATTGCTATGGTGCTTATTTCGACCTTGATCTTGATTACTGGTACAGCTCATTTCTTAATATGAAACAAACTTTGAAATCTGTTCATTAGAACAATAGTCCGTTCATTTTGTCAGTAAAAATGTTGTTTTTATCTCCAATTAGGTTGTGGATGTGTCAGGCTTTGAACCGCTTGTTTAAGTTATGTGTTCTGTCATGACCTAAGATTATGAATACTGAAATCCTTATTTTAAAATGGGTATTAAAGACTGGGCTTTAATATTTACATTAAAATAGCCTTTTACCTATCAGAAAATAGTTGATTTCCTTCAATGGGTTAAGAGTGATGTGTATTTGTGTGTGTGTGTGTGTGTGTGCGGGTGGGTGTGTGGGGGTGAGAATGGCTTAAGAGTTGTGTGTGTGTGGGTGTTTGTGTGTGCATGCGGGTGTGTGAGGATGGGTTAAGAGATGTGTGTGTACGCGCGTGTGGGTGTGTGAGAGGATGGGTTAAGAGTTGTGTGTGGGTGTGGGTGTGTGTGTGCGCATGTGGGTGTGGGTGTGTATGTGCGTGTGGGTGTGTGTGTGTGGGTGTGGGTGGGGGTGTGTGTGTGAGGATGGGTTAAGAGTTGTGTATGTGTGGGTGTGTGTGTGTGGGTGTGGGTGGGGGTGTGTGTGTGAGGATGGGTTAAGAGTTGTGTATGTGTGGGTGTGTGTGTGTGTGTGTGGGTGGGGGTGTGTGCATGTGGGTGTGTGAGGATGGGTTAAGAGATGTGTGTGTGCGCGTGTGGGTGTGTGCATGTGGGTGTGGGTGTGTATGTGCGTGTGTGTGTGCGCGCGTGTGGGTGTGTGTGTGTGGGTGGATGTGTGTGTGTGAGGATGGGTTAAGAGTTGTGTGTGGGTGTGTGTGAGAGGATGGGTTAAGAGTTGTGTGTGCGTGTGCGTGTGTATGCATGTGGGTGTGGGTGTGTATGTGCATGTGGGTGTGTGTGTGTGTGTGTGCGTGCGCGCATGTGGGTGTGGGTGTGTATGTGCGTGTGGGTGTGTGCGTGTGTGGGTGTGGGTGGGTGTGTGAGTGGGTGTGTGTGTGAGGATGGGTTAAGAGTTGTGTTTGTGTGTGGGTGTGTGTGTGCGCATGTGGGTGTGGGTGTGTATGTGCGTGTGGGTGTGTGTGTGGGTGGGTGAGGATGGGTTAAGAGATGTGTATGTGCGCGTGTGGGTGTGAGAGGAAGGGTTAAGAGTTGTGTGTGCGTGTGGGTGTGTGTATGTGTGTGTGGGTGTGTATGTGCGTGTGGGTGGGTATGTGTGTGGGTGTGTGTGTGTGTTTGTGTGGGTGTGTGTGTGTGCGCGCGTGTGGGTATTTGTGCATGTGGGTGGGTGTATGTGTGTGTGGGTGTGGGTGGGTGTGGGTGTGTATGTGCGTGTGGGTGTGTGTGTGTGAGGATGGGTTAAGAGTTGTGTGTGTGGGTGTGTGTGTGTGCATGCGGGTGTGTGAGGATGGGTTAAGAGATGTGTGTGTGCGCGTGTGGATGTGTGTGTGGGTGTGTGTGAGAGGATGGGTTAAGAGGTGTGTGTGGGTGTGTGTGTGTGGGTGGGTGTGTGTGCATGCGGGTGTGTGAGGATGGGTTAAGAGATGCGTGTGTGTGGGTGTGGGTGGGTGTGGGTGGGTGTGCGCATGTGAGTGTGAGTGTGTATGTGCGTGTGGGTGGGTGGGTGTGTGTGGGTGTGGGTGGGTGTGTGTGTGTATGGGTGTGTGTGGGTGTGTGTGGGTGTGTGGGTGGGTGTGGGTGTGGGTGAGAGGATGGGTTAAGAGTTGTGTGTGCGTGCGCGCATGTGGGTGTGGGTGTGTATGTGCGTGTGGGTGGGTGTGTGTCTGTGGGTGTGGGTGGGTGTGTGCGTGTGGGTGTGTGTGTGTGTGTGTGTGCGCATGTGGGTGTGGGTGTGTATGTGCGCGTGGGTGGGGGTGTGGGTGTGAGTGTGTATGTGCGTGTGGGGTGGTGTGTGTGTGTGGGTGTGGGTGGGTGTGTATGTATGTGTGTGTGGGTGTGTGTGGGTGTGTGTGAGTGTGTGGGTGGGTGTGTGAGGATGGGTTAAGAGTTGTGTGTGCCAAGGTGTGTGCAGCTACCCTCTCCATATCAGCTGTGGAAGCCCAAGTCAGGAGGACAGACATAAATTGCAGGGGTTAGTGGGAGATTCAGCGATGGTAATGTTATTGAATGTCAAGGAGTGATGGTTAGATTCTCTCTTGCAGGATATGATCATTGTCTGTCACTTGTGTGCTGCATTTGGACATGGGCTGCTTCATTATCTGAGGAGCCGCGAATGGTGCTGAACATTGTGCAGTCATCTGCGAACATCCCCACTTCTGACCTTATGTTGGAAGGAAGGTCATTGATGAAGCAGCTGAAGGTGGTTGGGCCCTGAACACTACCCTGAGGAACTCCTACAGTGATGTCCTGGAGCGGAGATGATTGACCTCCAATCACCACAAACATCTTCCTTTGTGCCAGGTATGACTCCAACCAATGGAGAGTTTTCCCCCTGATTCCCATTGACTCCAGTTTAGCTCGGGCTCCTGGGTGCCAAACTCAGTCAAATGCTGCATGGATGTCAAGGGCAGTCACTCTCACCTCAGCTCTTTTGTCCATGTTTGAACCAAGGCTGTAATGAGGTCAGGAGCTGAGTGACCCTGGTGGAACACAGACTGAGCATCAGTGAGAAGGTTATTGCTGAGGAAGTGCCGCTTGATAGCACTGCTGATGATTGGAAGTGGCAGGACTGCAGAACTTAGATCTGATCCATTGGTTGTGGGATCGCTTAGCTCTGTCTGTTACTTGCTGCTTATGCTGTTTGGCACACAAGTAGTCCTGTGTTGCAGCTTCACCAGGTTGACACCTCATTTTTCGGTCTGCCTGGTGTTGCTCCTGGCACGCTCTCCTGCACTCCTCATTGAACCAGGGTTGATCCCCTGGCTTGGTGGTAATGGTAGAATGGGGGATATGCCGGGCCACGAGGTTGTAGATTGTGGCTGAGGACAATTCTGCTGCTGCACGATGGCGGGTATTCTCAATGTGAAGATGGGGCTTCGTCTCCACAAGGACTATGCGGTGGTCACTGCTACCGATACTGTCACGAACAGATGCAATACCACTAGGCCTCCACCTCCCTTCGTCTGGAAAGATCTTTGGGAGACACATGGGCTTAAAAACATGAAATAAACACAAGTCTTTCTCTTTGGTTTCCATCTTCCTGTTTACCTCTTCTGCTGCTTTTCTTTGTGGCATTAATTAATGAGAATATGTACCTTTCTATCAATCAGCAAAGTTGTTAGTAAATCTGGTGAATAGTTGAGGCTCCAGCACAGGTCCCGGTGGGACGCCACTTGTCACATTCTGTCAACGAGAGTCCTGCCCATTATCCTCCTCTCTGTCTCCCAGCACTCTGCCAATTCCTAAACACATCAATCATTTATCTTCAATTCCATAGGTGGGATTCTCAATTTGCCGACGCCAAAATTGGGAAATGCAATTGGACGGAGAATAGGTTCCAATGCCGAAATTGCGGTGGGAGCCGATTTGACTCCAAAAAGCAATTCCCCGTCACTTCGACAGCGGCGTCAATGCGTTCCAGAACAGTAAACGCCGTTTGCATATCATTAGCGGGCCCGACCCTGTATTCTCCGGGGCGCCCGCGATTCTCCGCCTCCGATGGGCCGAGTTCCCGACGGCGAGGTTCACTTGTGCTTTTAAAAATGGTGAAACTGGCATGGCGGCTGCTGGTGTAGAGAGTGTCCAACATGGCCATAGTCGGCTAACAGTTGTGCCGCTGGCCAGGGGGCTTCTGCCAAGGCTGGGGGGAGTAGTGGGGACCCATCCGCTGTATGGGCGCGTTCCAGCACAACCAGTCCCATCTCATTGGCTCGGATGTGTGTGTGTGTGGGGATTGTAATGTGTGTGTGCGTCTGCAACTGGTCAGCCTCCCGTGTGTCAATCAGGGACCTGGTGAATCCCATACCATTTTTCATTGGAATCGATTATGTTCCATGTGGCGTCGGTGCCAGCTCCTCCAGAGTCCCTGAATCGGTCCAGGTTCGGCACCAGTTTTGCTGTTGTGAAAGTCCACGAATTCTGCGTCGGTGTCAACGTTGGGCGGAATTCTCCGACCCCTCGCCGGGTCGGAGGATCGGCGGCGGGCCGCACGAATCGCGCCACGCCGCCCCAATGCCGGGACGTGATTCTCCGCTTGCCATTGGGACCGGCGTGGTCAGCGCAGTGCTGGTTGGGGTATGAGCCGACTCTGTGGCCCGGGCTGGCACAGGCCGGTGTGCCGATTCTCCGGCCCGAATGGGCCGAGTGGCCGTCATCAAAAAGCCAAGTCCCGTCGACGCCGTTCTAACATCCTCTGAGCCGGCGGGACCTTGGCGTTGAAGGGAGGGGGGCGGCCTGTGGGGACGGGGGACGGGGGGGGGTGCCCGACCCCGGGGGGGCCTCCATAGTGGCCTGGCCTGCAAACGGGGCCCACCAGTTGGCGGGCCGACCTCTCTGCCCCCCGGCCTCCTTTCCTCCGCGCCGGCCCCTGTAGCCTTGGGGGGGTGCGGGAGGATCCAGCCGCAGTGGCCTGGCCCGCGATCTGGGCCCACCAATCTGCAGGCGGGCCTGTGCCGTGGGGGCACTCTTTCCCTCCACGCCGGCCTCTGTAGTGCTCCGCCAAGGCCGGCACGGAGAAGAAACCCCCTGCGCATGCACAAGAACTCGCCGGCGGTTCTGCGCAACCTCCGGATGGCCCGGCGCCGGAGTGATTCGTGCCGTTCTTGGCGCCGGCAAGGGCCATCCGGCCAGTTGCGGGAGAATCCCGCCCTATGTCCCCAAGCTGGCGCACCACCTGCAGTGGCCACGCCATGCTTCATAGCGGATGCCGGTCTCGGACCTGGCCCGTGAAATAGTCCCCCCATTCGGCCGGCTACCACGCCCCGGATTGCCCCACCACAGTGCCCCCAGCCCAGAATATGTCCGCCCCTGCCTGTGGATCGGCCCTCCCCCGACAGTGGCACGCAGAACTGAGTCCGCAGCCGCCACGCCGAGTTCCTGATGGGTGAGATCACATGTGTCCCACGCCATCGGAAACTCGGCCGGTCAGGGACGGAGCATCATGGGGCAGGCCTCAGGCAATGGCCTGCGGCCGTGGATACAGCACTCGCAGACTACGCCGCTTTCCAGGGGGTGGAGCATTGTGAAGGCGGCGCCGCCCCCGATTTCGGCGTCATCGGGGATTCTCCGTCCCGTCGCTGAATGCGATTTCGATGTCAGGGATCGGAGAATCCAACCCCTTATGAATGATTTTATGAAAGGAAGTCCACAAATAAACAATGTCCATAAACATTTCTTTGTCCACTCCTTCAATCACCTCATCAAAATGTTCAATCAGGATCGTCAGGTATGAACGACCCTTTATAAATCCCTATTGACTCTCTCTGATCAGCTGAAAATTTGCAAAGTTTATCCTTTGCAGTCTATCCTTAATTATAGATTCCAATAATATCCCGATAACAAGTTATGTTAAGTGGTGTATAATTCCCTGCTGTCTATCTCTCACCTTTAACAGCGGGGTGACAGGCACAATTTTCCAATCTACATTAACCGTTGTTGAACCGAGTGAACTGAGTAAGATTACAATTTTGGATCTGCAATGTTCATAGAATCCCAACAGTGCAGAGGGAGGCCATTCAGCCCATCAACTCTGCAACGACCCTCTGAAAGAGCATCCTACCCAAGCCCACACCTCCACCCTATCCTTGTAATCACACCTAACCTGCACATCTTTGGACTCTGAAGGGGCAATTTTATCATGGTCAATCCATCTAACCTGCACATCTTTGGACTGTGGGAGGAAACCGGAGCACCCGGAGGAAACCCACGCAGACATGGGGGGGCGGGTTTCTCTCAGCCCGAGGCTGGGCCAGAGAACCCCCACGACCGCCGCGAATCGCGCCACGCCGGCACGCGATTCTCCGCAGAGTGGTGCCGGTCGCAGGGCCAGGATGGGCTGAGCGGCCGTCGTGGAAACGCAGAATCCCGCCGGCACCATCCACACCTGCTCTCAGCCGACGGGAACTCAGCGTGGAAGGGTCGGGTGGCGGCCTGTGGCAGGGGAGGGGTGTTCGACCCCGGGGCGGGGGCCTCCGATGTGGCCTGGCCTATGATTGGGGCCCACCGATTGGCGGGCCGGTCTCTGTGTCCCAGTCTCCTTTCTTCCGCGCCGGCCCCTGTAGACCTGCACCATGTTGACTCGGGACTGGCCTGGACAAGGGAGGCACCGCGCATGCGTGGAAATCGCGCCGGTGGACTGCGCATGCATGGGTTGGCGCCGGACCCACTGCGCATGCGTGCATCTCCCGGCGCCCATTCCACAGCCGGATCAGCAGCTGGAGCGGCGTGAACCGCTCCAGCACTGTGCTGGCCCCCTGTAGGGCCAGAATTGCTGATCCTGGGGCCGTGTTGACGCCGTGAGAGTTTGTCCGACGGCGTCAACACTTAGCCTCATGATCAGAGAATCCCGCCCGGGGAGAAAGTGCAGACTCCACACAGTCACCCGAGGTCAGAATTGAACCCGAGTTCCTGGTAAATTGAGACAGCAGTGCTAATCACTGTGCTACCATGCCGCTCCTCGTTCTCACGGATTTCCTTTAAAACCCTGCCATAGAAACTATCGGATCTTGGGGATTTGTTACTCTGAATTTTGTGTTAGCCACCATCTGATATGAACTGATTTTCTGCTCAAAGACACGGGACATGTGGAGATTTAAGGATAAAGGAGATGGCAGAGTGAACTTGTGCCTGGGAGTGAGTTCAGAGACACTTAGAAGGGAGCGTGAAGGGACTTTTAAAAGACAGTGGAATACGTGTCCTGGCGTGGCAGGGTGACGAGAGCTTGTGGAACGGACAGTGAACTAAATGCACAAGGTTACACATCTGCTGGGAGAATGGCTTAAAGTACTTTAGTTCTGGTAGTTGAATGGGGTTCCACCTTTTGTTTGGTCTATTAGTTTTCTTACCCTCTGATGGTCAGTTCCAGTCCAGACAACGATTGTGAGAGGAATTGCGGGGGAACGCGATATCAAAGGTCATGAGAAAACAGGCAATCGGTTTCCAGGAATAAAAGAAAACAGTTCATTAGATTCTGAGTTAAAATAATTAAACAGCAACAGACACAGCAATACAGCCCCTTCGACCAACATGCTTTATACACCCGACCCTCACCCAATAACTCTGGATAATCAGGATTTCCACATTACCAGCTAATGATCCAGTTAGCTTTTGCACTCTTTCAATGACACCTTTCCCTCCACACAGAATGCACTGCAGTAAATACTTTGATATTATTCTGCACTGTGTGGGAGTAAGTCATTTTGAAATGTCGCACTATCACTGTACAGATTACCTCAGCATCGCTGGGTAGAATACCCAGTGCTGAATGGATTATCCCAGAATTCTCTGGCTGTTGGGATTCTCTTTTCCCACTGGCAGCGCACCCCCGCCCGTGGGTTTCCCAGCGGTGTTGGGTGGCTTCAATGGGATAATCCAGCCCTCAGTGTTTGGTAGTATTCCAGTGTTGATTCATAATCCCAGTGTTGGATGGTTTTCCCAGTATGAGGAGGAATACCTCAATGTTCAGTTGATTTTTTCAGTGTTGCATAGGTTGTGTAAGGTGAAGTCACCATCGTCCCAGATGGCCACAGGCTGCTTTCCCCTTTGAGGGGGAGAGCGGACCGATGGTGGTTTAACCAGAGGATCACCACACCTCAGACAAGGGGCAAGACTGAGAAGGTGGGGCCGTCATGAATAACTTCAGCGGGGATTGAACCTGCGCTGCTGGCCTCGCTCTGCAACTAAGCTAAACTGGCCCCCGTATTGTGCCAGAGTGGGGTACATTACCCCAGTATGGGGCTGATTGTCCTGATGTTGGGTAGATTGTCCCAGTGTTGGGTGGGCTATCTGAGCAGCGTGTGTTTTTTTTTGATTCATTTGGTGTGGATGTTGCTGGAAGACCAGCATTTATTGCCCATCCCTAATTGCCCTTGAACTGAGTAGCTTGCAACACAGTTAAGTGTGTGTGGGTCTGGTGTCACATGTAGGCCAGATTTCCTTCCCGAAAGAACATTAGTGAACCAGATGGGTTTTTACAACAATCGACCATGGTTTCATGGTCATCTTTCGACTTTAATTCCAGATATAGCCAGCGTCAGGAAGGGTTGGGGCAAGGAGTGTCTCAGTTAGGGGGGCGTGTCTGAATCTTACCTCTTCTTCAACAGTGCGCTAAAGTCCAGTCCTCCAGCTTCCTCACCCGCATCTGTGCTACTGTGGAGAGACGAATAAGTTAGAGAGCTGGCAATGGGGAACTGTTCCTCCAAGTAGATCTCCTCAATACACATTGTGCCAATAGTTATTTTTGAATTATGAGAATTTGAGAGTGTGGATTTAACTTTTGGGCCCTTGATTCACTGGATTCACCTGCTGCTTTTCAAAGGGATTCTGTTTGGCTGTTCATTACCCATTATATATTTACAATATAGAGCTCCCCTGAAACTGCCCCCATCAAACACTCCCAGGACAGCTACAGCACGGGGTTAGATACAGAGTAAAGCTCCCTCTACACTGTCCCCATCAAACACTCCCAGGACAGGTACAGCACGGGGTTAGATACAGAGTAAAGCTCCCTCTACACTGTCCCCATCAAACACTCCCAGGACAGGTACAGCACGGGGTTAGATACAGAGTAAAGCTCTCTCTACACTGTCCCCGTCAAACACTCTCAGTACAGGTACAGCATGGGGTTAGATACAGAGTAAAGCTCCCTCTACACTGTCCCCATCAAACACTCCCAGGACAGGTACAGCACGGGGTTAGATACAGAGTAAAGCTCCCTCTACACTGTCCCATCAAAGACTCCCAGGACAGGTACAGCATGGGGTTAGATACACAAAGCTCCCGCCACACTGTCCCTATCAAACACTCCCAGGGCAGGTACAGCACGGGGTTAGATGCAGAGTAAAGCTCCCTCTACACTGTCCCCATCTAACACTCCCAGGACAGGAACAGCACGGGTTTAGATACAGAGTAAAGCTCCCTCTACACTGTCCCATCAAACACTCCCAGGACAGGTGCAGCACGGGGTTAGATACAGAGTAAAGCTCCTTCTACACTGTCCGCGTCAAACACTCTCAGGACAGGTACAGCACGGGGTTAGATACAGAGTAAAGCTCCCTCTACACGGTCCCCATCAAACACTCCCAGGACAGGTACAGCACGGGGTTAGATCCAGAGTAAAGCTCCCTCTACACTGTCCCCATCAAACACTCCCAGGACAGGTACAGCACAGGGTTAGATAAAGTGGCGCAGCCATTGGTGCTCAAATGGCTGTCAGGATGCCCACATCATTGGCAGTGCCAATATCAATTGCCCCTCATCTTTGTTCTGAGCAGGTGCTAAGGGATATACTGGTTTAGCTATCGAGTCTTGCTGGACCACATTACAGCCCTGGTACCAGAGGACCACATCTGTCCTGAAACAGGGGCGAAATTCTCCCCCAACGGCGCGATGTCCGCCGACTGGCGCCAAAAACGGCGCCAATCAGACGGGCATCGCGCCGGCCCAAAGGTGCGGAATGCTCCGCATCTTTGGGGGCCGAGCCCCAACATTAAGGGGCTAGGCCGGCGCCGGAGGGATTTCCGCCCCGCCAGCTGGCGGAAATGGCGTTTGTTGCCCTGCCAGCTGGCGCAGAAATGTGGCGCATGCGCGGGAGCGTCAGCGACCGCCGACAGTTTCCCGTGCATGCGCAGTGGGGAGAGTCTCTTCCGCCTCCGCCATGGTGGAGACCGTGGCGGAGGCGGAAGGGAAAGAGTGCCCCCACGGCACAGGCCCGCCCGCGGATCGGTGGGCCCCGATCGCGGGCCAGGCCACCGTGGGGGCACCCCCCGGGGTCAGATCGCCCCGCGCCCCCCCCAGGACCCTGGAGCCCACCCACGCCGCCTGGTCCCGCCGGTAAATACCAGGTTTGATTTACGCCGGCGGGACAGGCAATTTCTGGGCGGGACTTCGGCCCATCCGGGCTGGAGAATTGAGCGGGGGGTCCCGCCAACCGGCGCGGCCCGATTCCCGCCCCCGCCCAATCTCCGGTCCCGGAGACTTCGGCGGGGGCGGGATTCACGGCGACCAACGGCCATTCTCCGACCCGGCGGGGGGTCGGAGAATGACGCCCCAGATTTCTCATTCTTACCCAGGTCAGATCTGCTCTGTGCTTGAGTCGGACATTCAGAGACACTTACCGAACATAACCCATTTCTTCAACATACTTCCATCAAGATTGCTCATTGTCTCAGAGGTGTCACTGCTCTAACAGGTCAGCATGCCAGCACAGTGGGAGTGCCCATCTTTGTTCATGCTGTGAAAATGGACTCAATGCAGCAATGTGAGTGTTGGCAATGTGTTAACATGTAAGAAGGAGTCTGACAGGGCAGAGAGGGGCAGGGGAGAGAAAGGGAGGGGAGAGCGAAGGGGAGAGGAGGAGTGAAAGGGAAGTGGGTGAAAGGGCAGAGGGTGGAAGGGCAGAGGGTGAAAGGGAAGTGGGTGAAAGGGCAGAGGGTGAAACAGGTGGAAGTGGACAGAGAATGGAACGAAGGGGCAAAAGGGGAGGGGGAAGGTATGGAGAGGGGTAGTGTGAGGATAGGTGAAGGGGAGAGAGTGTGGTTGTGGTAAACACCACTAGTGATATATTGTATGTATTACGGCACTGCCTGTGTATTACAGGTACTACGGTAGACCCTTGCCTGCTGGCTCCTCCCAGCAGGCAGCGTATAAAAGTGTAAGCTCTCCTGCGCTGCTCCCATTCTGGTTCCAGCTGCGGGAGGCATAACATCTTGTGCAATAAAGCCTCGATTGTTTCACCCTTCTCGTCTCGGGGTAATTGACGGTGCATCAATGTATTGCACAAAATTTTAATTTTAAAAGATGAACATCTTAAGCCTGATCGCCTGCAGCTGAGCCCTCAAGCAGCCAACGCCACTTCCACCTTCGAGCACTGGCTAGCCTGCTTTGAAGGCTACCTCAGAGCAGCCACTGAAGAACTCTCGGACCCACAGAAGCTCCAGGTCCTCTACTCACGGGTGAGCACTGAAATTTTCCCCCTCATCCGGGATGCGCCCACCTACTCAGAAGCGATGACGCTACTGAAAGGACATTACGTTAAGTCAGTGAATCAAGTGTACGCCAGGCACCTCCTGGCCACGAGACGGCAACTCCCCGGGGAGACTCTGGACGATTTTTTGCAGGCCCTACAGATCCTCGGTAGGAACTGTGACTGCTAGGCAGTTTCGGCAGTCCAACACACCGAACTATTAATTAGAGATGCTTATGTCACGGGCATGAAGTCTACGTACGTTGCCAGTGACTACTGGAAGGGGGTACGCTCGATCTTGCGGAGAATAGGCAGCTTGCCAATTCACTAGAAGTGGCCTCCCGTAACCTGGAGTCCTACACCCCCGACCGCGCGGCACCCTCGTGGGCATCGTGGGCCCCACCAGCTGCCAACTACAGCTCACCGCAAACCTGCGCCGCGCGGTAGCCAGCCCACTCTGGGGGGCCCCAAGTGTTATTTTTGTGGACAAAGCAAACACCCAAGGCAGCGCTGCCCGGCGCGGAGCGCGACCTGCTATGGGTGTGGGAAGAAAGGACACTTTGTTTCTGTTTGCCAGGCCCGGTCGGCCGCCGCTGTTTCCAGGCCTGGCATTTCTACACCTCCCAGGGGCGCCGCCATCTTCTCCTCCGCAAGCCACGAGCAGCCCGTGGGCGCCGCCATCTTCCCCACCGCAAGCCACGAGCAGCCCGTGGGCGCCGCCATCTTCCCCACCGCAAGCCATGTGTGCCCCGTGGGCGCCGCCATCTTCAGCGCCATTTTGGACTGCGCCTCAGGACCCCTGCTCGTCTGGCCGTTCGCCGCCTACTGCTACCTCCGCCACCGCTGATCAGCCCGGGACCTTCCAGCATCTTCCGCACCTCGCCTCCATCACCCTGGATCAGTCTCGGCCCCGCAACCTCGCGACCGCTACGACGACGGTGAAGATCGATGGGCACGAGACGGCCTGCCTCTTTGACTCCGGGAGCACAGAGAGCTTCATCCACCCCACTACGGTAAGGCGCTGCCCCCTCCCGGTACTCCCCGTCACCCAGAAAATCTCCCTGGCCTCCGGATCCCATTCTGTTGAAATCCGGGGCTACTGTATCGCGACCTTCACCGTCCAGGGCGTAGAGTTCAGCAACTTCAGGCTCTACATCCTCCCCACCTCTGCGCTGCCCTGTTATCGGCCTGGATTTTCAATGCCACCCCCAAAGCCTTACTTTGAAATTCGACGGACCCCTGCCCCCCCCTCACCGTCTGCGGCCTCACGGCCCTTTAGGTCGATCCACCTTCACTGTTTGCGAACCTCACCCCGGACTGCAAACCCTGCGCCACTTGGAGCAGACGGTACAGTGCCCAGGACAGGACCTTCATCAGGTCGGAGGTCCAACAGCTTCTGCGGGAGAGGATCATTGAGGACAGCAACAGCCCCTGGAGAGCTCAAGTAGTGATAGTGAAGACTGGGGAGAAGCACAGGATGGTCATTGACTACAGTCAGACCATCAGTCGGTACAAGCAGCTCGATGCGTACCCTTTCCCCCGCATATCTGACATGGTCAATTAGATTGCGCAGTATCGAGTCTTCTCCACAGTGGACCTGAAGTCCGCCTACCACCAGCTCCCCATCCGCCCGGAGGACCGCCAATACACTGCATTCGAAGCAGATGGCCGCCTCTATCACTTCCTCAGAATTCCCTTCGGCGTCACCAATGGGGTCTCGGTCTTCCAGCGACAGATGGACCAAATGGTTGACCAGTACGGGCTGTGGGCCACCTTCCTGTACCTAGATAACGTCACCATCTGTGGCCACGATCAGCAGGACCACGACGCAAACCTCCAAAAATTCCTCCATACTGCCAAACTCCTTAATCTCAGATACAATAAGGAGAAATGCGTTTTCCGCACCAACCGCTTAGCCATCCTCGGCTATGTAGTGGAAAATGGAGTCCTAGGGCCCGGCCCCGACTGCATGCGCCCCCTCATGGAACTCCCCCTCCCCCACTGCCCCAAGGCCCTGAAACGGTGCCTGGGGTTTTTCTCGTATTACGCCCACTGGGTCCCTAACTATGCGGACAAGGCCCGCCCACTCATTCAGTCCACAGTTTTTCCGCTGATGGCTGAGGCCCGCCAGGCCTTCAACCACATCAAGGCAGACATCGCCAAGGCCATGATGCACGCGGTCAACGAGACTCTCCCCTTTCAGGTGGAGAGCAATGCATCGGACGTGGCTCTGGCCGCCACCCTCAACCAGGCGGGCAGACCCGTGGCTTTCTTTTCCCGCACCCTCCATGCCTCCAAAATTCAGCACTCCTCTGTTGAAAAAGAGGCCCAAGCCATTGTGGAAGCTGTGCGACATTGGAGGCATTACCTGGCCGGCAGGAGATTCACTCTCCTCACTGACCAATGGTCGGTTGCTTTCATGTTTAATAATACACAGCGGGCTTGAGGTGGAGGATCGAGCTCTCCACCTATAATTATGAGATCTTGTATCGCCCGAGGAAGCTCAATGAGCCTCCAGATGCCATATCCCGCGGTACATGTGCCAGCGCACAGGCAGACCGACTCCAGGCTCTCCACTATGACCTCTGCCACCCAGGGGTCACCCGGTTCTTCCATTTTGTCAAGGCCCGCAACCTGCCCTACTCCATTGAGGAGGTCAGGACCGTCACCAGAGACTGCCAAGTCTGCGCAGAGTGCAAGCCGCACTTCTACCGGCCAGATAGAGCGCACATGGTGAAGGCTTCCAACCCCTTTGAACGCCTCAGCGTGGACTTCAAAGGGCCCCTCCCCTCCACCGACTGCAACCTGTACTTCCTCAACGTAATTGATGAGTACTCCCGGTTCCCCTTCACCATCCCATGCTCCGACATGACTTCTGCCACGGTAATCAAAGCCCTGCACAGCATCTTCACTCTGTTCGGTTTCCCCACCTACATCCACAGCGATCGGGGATCCTCTTTCATGAGTGATGAGCTGCGTCAGCTCCTGCTCAGCAAAGGCATTGCCTCGAGCAGGACGACCAGCTACAACCCCCGGGGAAACGGGCAGGTGGAGAGGGAAAACGGGACGGTCTGGAAGGTTGTCCTGCTGGCCCTGCGGTCTAAAAATCTCCCGGTCTCCTGCTGGCAGGAGGTCCTCCCCGACGCGCTCCACTCCATCCGGTTGCTCCTCTGCACCGCGACTAATGAGACCCTTCACAAACGTGTGTTTGCCTTCCCCAGGAAGTCCACCTCCAGGGTCTCGCTCCCAACATGGCTGACAGTTCCTGGACCCATCCTCCTCCGGAAGCATGTGCGGAGCCATAAATCGGACCCCTGGGTCGAGAAGGTCCACCTCCTACATGCAAACCCGCAGTACGCCTACGTGGCACACCCCGACGGGCGCCAAGACACCATCTCCCTCCGGGACCTGGCACCCGCTGGGTCCCCACCTCCCGACCCCCAACCTGACACCGCTCCCCCCCCCGCTCCCGGTTGCCTCATTCACCCTTGCGCCACTCACCCTCCCTCCAGCGAACCTCACCGCAGCCCCCACCCCAGAAGGATCAGTCCTCCCACTGGATCCACTCAGGGGTGACGATGACGAGGACAACACACTCCCGGAGTCGCAGGTGACCAAGTCACCGCCCACATCACCAGGACTGAGGCGATCACGGCGGACGGTCAAAGCCCCCGACAGACTTAATTTGTAATGTTTTCGTCACCCCCATCGGACTGTTTTTTAACAGGGGGTGAATGTGGTAAACACCACTAGTGGTATATTGTATGTATTACGGCATTGCCCGTATATTACAGGTACGACGGTAAATCCCTGGCTGCTGGCTCCTCCCAGCAGGCGGGGTATAAAAGTGTGCGCTCTCCTGCGCTGCTTCCATTCTGGTTCCAGCTGCGGGAGGCTCAACATCTTGTGCAATAAAGCCTCGATTGTTTCACCATTCTCATTTTGTGGTAATTGACGGTACATCAGTGGTGCAGGAGTTTGTGTAGAAGAAGGGAGCAAGGAGTTTGCAAGCCGTGCAATGGGGGTGGATGCTGTGGGCTGGGGTGGACCTAAAGATAGAGATAGGGTGTAGGAGGATGGAGGTAAAGTGGGCGAAGGGGGGTTTCGGTAGAGGGGGGTTAGGGTGAGAGTAAGGGGTTGTGATTTTGGATGGGATCAATTTTGACTGGAGTGGTATCAGTAGTTGGGGTGTGGGCTGGTATACGGTTGGCGGGGTAAGGGGGTGAGGTGCTTGGGTTAGGAGTCGGTGTGGGGGTGGAGAGTGGTTCACTGCCAGTATTATTCCACTGGATTACTGATGTGACTCGGTGATCGCCTCTCGCAGTCCAGCGGCCTCCAGAATCACCCCCAAAAGGCCACACTCTTACAGCCCAAATATTGGGAGAGATTCTGGCATTGCTGTTTAGTCAGCTCACTCATCCAGATTCTTAAAGGAGTCACCACCTTGGTCACGAGCAGAGATTCCCATGATTATTTGTGGCTTTTCCATGTTTATCATTGGCCAATCAGGCGACCTGGGATCTCGCACCAAGGTCGCTGCCCCTCTAAGAGCTGGGATTGTGTGCCGCTGTATAATGTTACTACCTGGTACTGGTCCCCATCCTCTTCCGAGATCCCACTGCTGCCAAGCTCCTGGATGATAGTTTGAATGACAAGTTAGCGATCAGACAGATCGCAGAAACAAACCCAAGCACAGTCTGAAAGTTCATCCACCCTCTACCCATTCAAACCCATTTAACCAACTGAATTGAACTGGTAACACTGAAGAATAGGACAAGGAGGTGGAGGGAAGACAGGAAGAGTCAGGAGGGGGAGGGGGAACAGGCTGCTTTGCCTCATCAATGACCGTCACAGTCAACCAGTAGTCTACAGCTTGAATCAATACTCTGACACATTTGACCAATCAGCTCCCACAATAGACACGTGTACTGGGCCAATAAGCTGCAGTTTTAAATCCACATTTACGTGGGGCCAAGATTGACCATGTTGGATCAGCCACTCCCACAAGCACAGCCCAAATGGGACTGCATACAAGTCATGGGCGGCACAGTGGCTCAGTGGGTAACACTGTTGCCTCACAGGACACGGGTTTAATTCCGACCTCGGGAGACTGTCTGTGTGGAGTTTGCATGTTCTCCCCGTGCCTGCATAGGTTTCCTCCGGGTGTTCCAGTTTATTCCCACAGTCCAGAGAGGTGGATTGGCCATGCTAAAACTACCCCTTGGTGTCCAAAGATGTGCAGTTAGGTGGATTGGCCATGTTAAATTAGTGTTCAAAGACACGTAGGTTAGGTGGATTAGCCATGTTAAATTTGTGTTCAAAGACACACAGGTTAGGTGGATTAACCATGTTAAATTAGTGTTCAAAGACACACAGGTTAGGTGGATTGGCCATGTTAAATTGCCCCTTAGTGTCCAAAGACACACAGGTTAGGTGGATTAGCCATGTTAAATTAGTGTTCAAAGACACGCAGGTTAGGTGGATTAGCCATGTTAAATTAGTGTTCAAAGACACACAGGTTAGGTGGATTGGCCGTGTTAAATTGCCCCTTAGTGACCAGAGACACGCAGGTTAGGTGGATTGGCCATGTTAAATTGCCCCTTAGTGTTCAAAGTCACGCAGGTTAGGTGGATTAGCCATGTTAAATTAGTGTCCAAAGACACGCAGGTTAGGTGGATTGGCCATGTTAAATTAGTGTTCAAAGTCACACAGGTTAGGTGGATTGGCCCATGTTAAATTGCCCCTTAGTGTCCAGAGACACGCAGGTTAGGTGGATTGGCCATGTTAAATTGCCCCTTAGTGTCCAGAGACACACAGGTTAGGTGGATTGGCCATGTTAAATTAGTGTTCAAAGTCACACAGGTTAGGTGGATTAGCCATGTTAAATTTGTGTTCAAAGACACGTAGGTTAGGTGGATTAGCCATGTTAAATTAGTGTTCAAAGAAACACAGGTTAGGTGGATTGGCCGTGTTAAATTGCCCCTTAGTGTCCAGAGACACGCAGGTTAGGTGGATTAGCCATGTTAAATTAGTGTTCAAAGACACGCAGGTTAGGTGGATTAGCCATGTTAAATTAGTGTTCAAAGACACACAGGTTAGGTGGATTGGCCGTGTTAAATTGCCCCTTAGTGTCCAAAGACACACAGGTTAGGTGGATTGGCCATGTTAAATTAGTGTTCAAAGTCACACAGGTTAGGTGGATTGGCCATGTTAAATTGCCCCTTGGTGTCCAGAGACATGCAGGTTAGGTGGGATTGGCCATGTTAAAGTGCCCCTTAGTGTCCAGAGACACACAGGTTAGGTGGATTGGCCATGTTAAATTAGTGTTCAAAGTCACACAGGTTAGGTGGATTAGCCATGTTAAATTTGTGTTCAAAGACACGTAGGTTAGGTGGATTAGCCATGTTAAATTGCCCCTTAGTGTCCAAAGACACACAGGTTAGGTGGATTGGCCATGTTAAATTGCCCCTTAGTGTCCAGAGACACGCAGGTTAGGTGGATTGGCCATGTTAAATTGCCCCTTAGTGTTCAAAGTCACGCAGGTTAGGTGGATTAGCCATGTTAAATTAGTGTCCAGAGACACGCAGGTTAGGTGGATTGGCCATGTTAAATTGCCCCTTAGTGTCCAGAGACACGCAGGTTAGGTGGATTGGCCAGGTTAAATTGCCCCTTAGTGTCCAAAGACACACAGGTTAGGTGGATTAGCCATGTTAAATTAGTTTTCAAAGTCACACAGGTTAGGTGGATTAGCCATGTTAAATTAGTGTCCAGAGACACGCAGGTTAGGTGGATTGGCCATGTTAAATTGCCCTTTAGTGTTCAAAGTCACGCAGGTTAGGTGGATTAGCCATGTTAAATTAGTGTCCAGAGACACGCAGGTTAGGTGGATTGGCCATGTTAAATTGCCCCTTAGTGTCCAGAGACACGCAGGTTAGGTGGATTAGCCAGGTTAAATTGCCCCTTAGTGTCCAAAGACACACAGGTTAGGTGGATTAGCCATGTTAAATTAGTGTTCAAAGTCACACAGGTTAGGTGGATTAGCCATGTTAAATTAGTGTCCAAAGACACGCAGGTTAGGTGGATTGGCCATGTTAAATTAGTGTTCAAAGTCACACAGGTTAGGTGGATTAGCCATTTTAAATTTGTGTTCAAAGACACGTAGGTTAGGTGGATTAGCCATGTTAAATTGCCCCTTAGTGTCCAAAGACACACAGGTTAGGTGGATTAGCCATGTTAAATTAGTGTTCAAAGTCACACAGGTTAGGTGGATTGGCCATGTTAAATTAGTGTTCAAAGTCACACAGGTTAGGAGGATTAGCCATTTTAAATTTGTGTTCAAAGACACGTAGGTTAGGTGGATTAGCCATGTTAAATTGCCCCTTAGTGTCCAAAGACACACAGGTTAGGTGGATTAGCCATATTAAATTAGTGTTCAAAGACACGCAGGTTAGGTGGATTGGCCATGTTAAATTGCCCCTTAGTGTCCAGAGACACGCAGGTTAGGTGGATTGGCCATGTTAAATTGCCCTTTAGTGTTCAAAGTCACGCAGGTTAGGTGGATTAGCCATGTTAAATTAGTGTCCAGAGACACGCAGGTTAGGTGGATTGGCCATGTTAAATTGCCCCTTAGTGTCCAAAGACACACAGGTTAGGTGGATTAGCCATGTTAAATTAGTGTTCAAAGTCACACAGGTTAGGTGGATTGGCCATGTTAAATTAGTGTTCAAAGTCACACAGGTTAGGTGGATTAGCCATGTTAAATTTGTGTTCAAAGACACGTAGGTTAGGTGGATTAGCCATGTTAAATTGCCCCTTAGTGTCCAAAGACACACAGGTTAGGTGGATTGGCCATGTTAAATTGCCCCTTAGTGTCCAGAGACATGCAGGTTAGGTGGATTGGCCATGTTAAATTGCCCCTTAGTGTCCAAAGACACACAGGTTAGGTGGATTGGCCATGTTAAATTTGTGTTCAAAGACACGCAGGTTAGGTGGATTGGCCATGTTAAATTGCCCCTTAGTGTCCAAAGTCACGCAGGTTAGGTGGATTAGCCATGTTAAATTAGTGTTCAAAGACACGCAGGTTAGGTGGATTAGCCATGTTAAATTAGTGTTCAAAGTCACGCAAGTTAGGTGGATTAGCCATGTTAAATTAGTGTTCAAAGTCACACAGGTTAGGTGGATTGGCCATGTTAAATTAGTGTTCAAAGACACGCAGTTTAGGTGGATTGGCCATGTTAAATTAGTGTTCAAAGACACGCAGGTTAGCTGGATTGGGCATGTTACATTAGTGTCCAAAAACACGCAGGTTAGGTGGATTAGCCATGTTAAATTTGTGTTCAAAGACACGCAGGTTAGGTGGATTGGCCATGTTAAATTGCCCCTCAGTGTCCAACACACGCAGGTTAGGTGGATTGGCCATGTTAAATTGCCCCTTAGTGTTCAAAGTCACGCAGGTTAGGTGGATTAGCCATGTTAAATTTGTGTTCAAAGACACGCAGGTTAGGTGGATTGGCCATGTTAAATTGCCCCTCAGTGTCCAACACACGCAGGTTAGGTGGATTGGCCATGTTAAATTGCCCCTTAGTGTTCAAAGTCACGCAGGTTAGGTGGATTAGCCATGTTAAATTTGTGTTCAAAGACACGCAGGTTAGGTGGATTAGCCATGTTAAATTTGTGTTCAAAGACACGCAGGTTAGGTGGATTAGCCATGTTAAATTGGTGTTCAAAGTCACACAGGTTAGGTGGATTGGCCATGTTAAATTAGTGTTCAAAGACACGCAGTTTAGGTGGATTGGCCATGTTAAATTAGTGTTCAAAGACACGCAGGTTAGCTAGATTGGGCATGTTACATTAGTGTCCAAAAACACGCAGGTTAGGTGGATTAGCCATGTTAAATTTGTGTTCAAAGACACGCAGGTTAGGTGGATTGGCCATGTTAAATTGCCCCTCAGTGTCCAACACACGCAGGTTAGGTGGATTGGCCATGTTAAATTGCCCCTTAGTGTTCAAAGTCACGCAGGTTAGGTGGATTAGCCATGTTAAATTTGTGTTCAAAGACACGCAGGTTAGGTGGATTAGCCATGTTAAATTTGTGTTCAAAGACACGCAGGTTAGGTGGATTGGCCATGTTAAATTGCCTCTTAGTGTCCAGAGACACGCAGGTTAGGTGGATTGGCCATGTTAAATTGCCCCTTAGCGTCCAAAGTCACGCAGGTTAGGTGGATTAGCCATGTTAAATTGCCCCTCAGTGTCCAAAGTCACGCAGGTTAGGTGGATTAGCCATGTTAAGTTAGTGTTCAAAGACACGCAGGTTAGGTGGATTGGCCGTGTTAAATTGCCTCTTAGTGTCCAGAGACACGCAGGTTAGGTGGATTGGCCATGTTAAATTGCCCCTTAGCGTCCAAAGACACGCAGGTTAGGTGGATTAGCCATGTTAAATTGCCCCTCAGTGTCCAAAGTCACGCAGGTTAGGTGGATTAGCCATGTTAAATTAGTGTTCAAAGTCGCGCAAGTTAGATGGATTAGCCATGTTAAATTAGTGTTCAAAGACACGCAGGTTAGGTTATGGGGTTAAGGGGATAGGGTGGAGGGGGGCGCGGGTAGATAGGGTGTTCTTTCGGAGGGTTGGTGCAGACTGAATTGGCTGACTGACCTCCTTCCGCACTATTGGGATTCTACAGATTCTGTGAAGTCACCGAGCAACTGAGCAGGGCTGAGACCAATCCCCAGGTGACAGCCGTAGGTTCCTGAGGATGGTGGAAGCCTGGCCGATTTGTTCCTGAAGATACAGACAGCAGTGCCAGAGCCCAGGCTGTAGGCCGGGCGGCACAAATTGAACCGAGAGTTCGGCCTGTCAGAACTCCAAGCTGCTGAGCAGTACAGACACAAGTGGCCTATGTGATGAGGACTTTACCATCAATGATTTTGTTCCTGGTCCCGAGGGTAAAGCATTACTGTGGGGCTTGCCAAGATAAGAATTGAGCATCAAACGGACTTCAGTAAGTTAGAAACACATTTCACATCTAAAATTCCAAGAGAGTCACTTACGTGCGTCTGAACTGAGACAAAATGTCCATTTCCTCGTGCACTGGGACCTCTGGGATTAGAACATGCCACAGTTAACAATATTTCCTGAGCAGGTTAACAGATAGTAAGTGTACAGCAAACTGTCCCATTCACCCATCACCCCTGTGCTCGTTCACCTTCCTTCACTCCAGGTTATTCAACACTGATTTGAAAATTCGACCTCCACGACCATGCCCCAGACCCCCTCCTCCATCTCTGTAACTGCCAGCCTGACAATCCTCCAAGAAATCTGCACCCCTCCAATTCTGCGCTGGAGCATATACAGAACAGGTTCGAGAGGCTGGGTTTGGCCAACTCCTGTCCAAATATTCACTGCCCGATTTTAATTGGTCCATCCTTAGTGGCTGTCCCTTCAGTATTCCACCCTGAAGGTCTGGAATTCTCACCCTTAACCTCTGTCCCTCCCCCTAAGTCTCCAGTCTGGTAAATTCCACCAACATGAATGGCTTCTGATTTCATGTCAGTTGGACAAAATGTCTGCAACTGTCATCAGCCCCTCCTCCCCCAATCCCACCACCCTGGAGAACAGGCCGTTCAAATCTATCTGTCACCTACACCGCCATCACTCTGGAGAACAGGACGTCTGATATGTCTGCCACCCCCTCCTCCCTCTTCCCCACCACCCTGGAGAACAGGCCGCACAAATGTGTCTGACACCCCCTCCCCCAGCTACCCTGGAGAACAGGTGGCTGGATTCTCCACAGCCCCTCGCTATTTGGCGCTGGGGAGGCGGAGAATCTAATTTGATGCCGAAATCGGGGCCCCGAGAATCGGCGTGTGCGAGTAGTACTCCGCGCGGCTGGGGGCCCATTGCCCAGCGATCCTCCACTCCAGACCGGCTGAGTTCCCGATGGCGTGGAACTAACATGCTATGGCCGGTCGGGATGCTCACATGGCGGCTGCGGACTCAGTCCACGGCCATCCTGGTGGGGGGGGCGGGGGGATCGGGCCTGTCGGATCTTCGGGCGCGCGGCCGATCGGGGGCGGCTACATTTCGAAGCTGCCTCCTCAGTCCGAGTCCGCCATCGTGCCCGGCGTGGCCGTTGGAGGCCACCGCCGTGCGCATGCGCGGACTCCAGACTGGAAGTGCGGGTGCCCGTATCCGCAGCTAAAGCTGCGTGAATCACTCTGGGTCCCCGCTAGCCCCCTGCAGGTGAGTGAATCGACTGTCCTTTTTTATTGGAAACTTGGGAGTGAAACACGTGATAGCGAGGCTAGGAATAGGGAGAGAGTGCAGTTGAACACGTGGCTGCAGGAATGGTGTAGGAGGGAGGGCTTCAGGTATTTGGATAATTGGACCGCATTCTGGGGAAGGTGGGACCTGTACAAGCAGGACGGGTTGCATCTGAACCAGAGGGGCACCAATATCCTGGGAGGGAGGTTTGCTAGTACTCTTCGGGAGGGTTTAAACTAATTTGGCAGGGGAATGGGAACCGGATTTGTAGTCCAGCAACTAAGGTAGCCGATATTCAGGACGCCAAAGCATGTAATGAGGCAGTGGGGAAGGGAACACTGACAAAGGAGAGTATTTGCAGGCACGGAGATGGGTTGAAGTGTGTATACTTCAACGCAAGAAGCATCAGGAATAAGGTGGGTGAACTTAAGGCATGGATCGGTACTTGGGACTACGATGTGGTGGCCATCACGGAAACTTGGATAGAAGAGGGGCAGAAATGGTTGTTGGAGGTCCCTGGTTATAGATGTTTCAATAAGATTAGGGAGGGTGGTAAAAGAGGTGGGGGGGTGGCATTATTAATTAGAGATAGTATAACAGCTGCAGAAAGGCAGTTCGAGGAGTATCACCCTATTGAGGTAGTATGGGTTGAAGTCAGAAATAGGAAAGGAGCAGTCACCTTGTTAGGAGTTTTCTATAGGCCCCCCAATAGTAACAGAGATGTGGAGGAACAGATTGGGAAACAGATTTTGGAAAGGTGCAGAAGTCATAGGGTAGTAGTCATGGGTGACTTTAACTTCCCAAATATTGAGTGGAAACTCTTTAGATCAAATAGTTTGGATGGGGTGGTGTTTGTGCAGTGTGTCCAGGAAGCTTTTCTAACACAGTATGTAGATTGTCCGACCAGAGGAGGGGCAATATTGGATTTAGTACTGGGTAATGAACCAGGGCAAGTGATGGATTTGTTAGTGGGGGAGCATTTTGGAGATAGTGACCACAATTCTGTGACTTTCACTTTAGTAATGGAGAGGGATAGGTACGTGCAACAGGGCAAGGTTTACAATTGGGGGAAGGGTAAATACGATGTTGTCAGACAAGAATTGAAGTGCATAAGTTGGGAACATAGGCTGGCAGGGAAGGACACAAGTGAAATGTGGAACTTGTTCAAGGAACAGGTGCTACGTGTCCTTGATATGTATGTCCCTGTCAGGCAGGGAAGAGATGGTCGAGTGAGGGAACCATGGTTGACAAGAGAGGTTGAATGTCTTGTTAAAAGGAAAAAGGTGACTTATGTAAGGCTGAGGAAACAAGGTTCAGACAGGGCATTGGAGGGATACAAGATAGCCAGGAGGGAACTGAAGAAAGGGATTAGGAGAGCTAAGAGAGGGCATGAACAATCTTTGGCGGGTGGGATCAAGGAAAACCCCAAGGCCTTTTACACATATGTGAGAAATATGAGAATGACTAGAGCGAGGGTAGGTCCGATCAAGGACAGTAGCGGGAGATTGTGTATTGAGTCTGAAGAGATAGGAGAGGTCTTGAATGAGTATTTTTCTTCTGTATTTACAAATGAGAGGGGCGATATTGTTGGAGAGGACAGTGTGAAACAGATTGGTAAGCTCGAGGAAATACTTGTCAGGAAGGAAGATGTGTTGGGCATTTTGAAAAACTTGAGGATAGACAAGTCCCCCGGGCCTGACGGGATATATCCAAGGATTCTATGGGAAGCAAGAGATGAAATTGCAGAGCCGTTGGCAATGATCTTTTCGTCCTCACTGTCAACAGGGGTGGTACCAGGGGATTGGAGAGTGGCGAATGTCGTGCCCCTGTTCAAAAAAGGAACTAGGGATAACCCTGGGAATTACAGGCCAGTTAGTCTTACTTCGGTGGTAGGCAAAGTAATGGAAAGGGTACTGAAGGATAGGATTTCTGAGCATCTGGAAAGACACTGCTTGATTAGGGATAGTCAGCACGGATTTGTGAGGGGTAGGTCTTGCCTTACAAATCTTATTGAATTCTTTGAGGAGGTGACCAAGCATGTGGATGAAGGTAAAGCAGTGGATGTAGTGTACATGGATTTTAGTAAGGCATTTGATAAAGTTCCCCATGGTAGGCTTGTGCAGAAAGTAAGGAGGCATGGGATAGTGGGAAATTTGGCCAGTTGGATAACGAACTGGCTAACCGATAGAAGTCAGAGAGTGGTGGTGGATGGCAAATATTCAGCCTGGATCCCAGTTACCAGTGGCGTACCGCAGGGATCAGTTCTGGGTCCTCTGCTGTTTGTGATTTTCATTAATGACTTGGATGAGGGAGTTGAAGGGTGGGTCAGTAAATTTGCAGACGATACGAAGATTGGTGGAGTTGTGGATAGTAAGGAGGGCTGTTGTCGGCTGCAAAGAGACATAGATAGGATGCAGAGCTGGGCTGAGAAGTGGCAGATGGAGTTTAACCCTGAAAAGTGTGAGGTTGTCCATTTTGGAAGGACAAATATGAATGCGGAATATAGGGTTAACGGTAGAGTTCTTGGCAATGTGGAGGAGCAGAGAGATCTTGGGGTCTATGTTCATACATCTTTGAAAGTTGCCACTCAAGTGGATAGAGCTGTGAAGAAGGCCTATGGTGTGCTCGCGTTCATTAACAGAGGGATTGAATTTAAGAGCCGTGAGGTGATGATGCAGCTGTACAAAACTTTGGTAAGGCCACATTTGGAGTACTGTGTACAGTTCTGGTCGCCTCATTTTAGGAAGGATGTGGAAGCTCTGAAAAAGGTGCAAAGAAGATTTACCAGGATGTTGCCTGGAATGGAGAGTAGGTCTTACGAGGAAAGGTTGAGGGTGCTAGGCCTTTTCTCATTAGAGCGGAGAAGGATGAGGGGCGACTTGATAGAGGTTTATAAGATGATCAGGGGAATAGATAGAGTAGACAGTCAGAGACTTTTTCCCCGGGTGGAACACACCATTACAAGGGGACATAAATTTAAGGTGAAAGGTGGAAGATATAGGAGGGATATCAGAGGTAGGTTCTTTACCCAGAGAGTAGTGGGGGCATGGAATGCACTGCCTGCGGAAGTAGTTGAGTCGGAAACATTAGGGACCTTCAAGCAGTTATTGGATAGGTACATGGATGACGGTAAAATGATATAGTGTAGATTTATTTGTTCTTAAGGGCAGCACGGTAGCATTGTGGATAGCGCAATTGCTTCACAGCTCCATGGTCCCAGGTTCAATTCCGGCTTGGGTCACTGTCTGTGCGGAGTCTGCACGTCCTCCCCGTGTCTGCGTGGGTTTCCTCCGGGTGCTCCGGTTTCCTCCCACAGTCCAAAGATGTGCGGGTTAGGTGAATTGGCCAATGATAAATTGCCCTTAATGTCCAAATTGCCCTTGGTGTTGGGTGGAGGTGTTGAGTTTGGGTAGGGTGCTCTTTCCAAGAGCCGGTGCAGACTCAAAGGGCCGAATGGCCTCCTTCTGCACTGTAAATTCAATGATAATCTATGATTAATCTAGGACAAAGGTTCGGCACAACATCGTGGGCCGAAGGGCCTGTTCTGTGCTGTATTTTCTATGTTCTATGTTCTATATAGCTCCCAGCTCAAGCTGCTGGTGTGGCCCAGAGCATTGCCAGGTCCGTGGCTGCGCATGCGCACGGCGCCGACCTGCAGCGGCCGCGTGGTGCTTCATGGCGGACTCAGCCCGCGGACCCGGACCGCAAAAATAGTCCCCGCCTTCGGCCTCTCGCGTCATTGGGGATTCTCCGCCCCCTCGACGAATGCAATTTCGACATCGGGAAGTGGAGAATCCTGTCCAGGATCATTGATCCGAAACGTTAACTCAGTTTCTCTCTCACAGAAAATTGGAAGCCTTGCCAGTGAAGTGGAACATTTCAAATCCTATATTGTTGTGGTTATTATGGGATACAGAAGTGTTATGAGAGAGTACCTTTAAGAAATGGGTGTTTATAAATGGGTGTGTATATAAATATCTGTAATGAGAGTACCTTTAAGAAATGGATGTTTATTACTCCAGTGATGTCAGAGAGTGGGTGGAGCTGGGCTGTCTGTCAGCTTTTTACTTTCGTTTAAGGCTGTTTGCTGCAGGGTGTGTTTTAGTTTCGTTTTCAGAGCTGAATAGCTGCAGTCACAGCCAGAAGGTGTATTAGTCTCTCTCTCTGTAATACAAAGACTGTAAATCGATCCTTTCGTGATTTAAAACTAATAACTGCTCTCAGTAGTGACTTTAACCTGATGTGCTTCTGTTAAAGGTTATGTTTTTAAGTCTTTATGGATGTTAAAAGGAAAGCTTAAAGGATTACTTAGTGTTGTATTCTTTGGGGGTTGTATTTGAATTAATGGTTGCTAAGATGTTCACTGTATGTTTTAAAAAGGTTAACTTGAGTTCATAGAATAAACATTGTTTTGCTTTAAAAAATACTTTGCCATTTCTGCTGTACCACACCTGTAGAGTGGGCCGTGTGCTCCCCATACCACAATCTATTAAACGTTGTGGGTCAGGTGAACTCAATGATACACTTTGGGATTCTCTAAACCCTGGCCCATAACAGAAGACTCAGGCCTCCATCGGGGGGTCATTGTTCAGGCAGATTGAACTCACCATGTACACTCAACTCAAAGTTGCAGCAGTCAAACTTATCCTTGTCACTGACTTCACATCGATAACCTCCGGCATCGTTAGTCTTTGCCTGTATGATCTGCATCTCGAAGGTGTAAACCTGTGGAAACCAGGCCAGGGAGGCAGCAATGTTAGTCTCATCTGAAGATACGTCAGCAGATTTAGATTGCCTCAGCCAGGTCTGTTATGAATACACACTGCAACACCCTGCGAGTAGATCCTGGTTCCTCAGAGGTACCCCTCAGAGAAGTCTCCCTTCTGTATCGGTCTCTCTAATACTGACTGTGCCCAACATCAGTTACACATTTAACTCTCACGCTGGCTGTTTCCACAGCCCAGCAGATCTGAGCTGACAGCTCACCCTGTTGTGGGGAGGGGTGACTGTTCACTACTGACCGAGGGGGTAGGGTGACTGTTCACTATTGGCCATGGAGGAGGAATGATTGTTCACTGTTGGCCGTGGGAGATGGTGACTGTTCACTATTAGTCGTGGAGGATAGGTGACTGTTCAATATTGACCGCGGGGGTTGTGAATGCTCACTATTGGCCACGGGGCATTGGTGACTGTTCATTATTGGCCGTGGGGATTGGTGACTGTTCACTCTTGACCATGGGAGGCGTGATTGTTCACTATTGCCCATGGGGATTGGATACTGCTCACTATTGCCCACGGGGATTGGTGACTCTTCACTATTGGCTGTGGGGCATGGTAACTGTTGACAATTGGCCATGGGCTTTGGTAACTGTTCATTATTGACCATGGGGATTGGTGACTCTTCACTATTGGCTGTGGGGCATGGTAACTGTTGACAATTGGCCATGGTGATTGGATACTGCTCACTATTGCCCATGGGGATTGGTGACTATTCACTATTGTCTGTGGGGATGTTGACTGTTCACTATTGGCGATGGAGGAGGGGTGACTGATCACTATTGGCCAGGGGAGGGTGACTGTACACGATTGGTTACCTTGGTGTTCCGATCATATGTCTCCCTCAGCTGCAGGTGTGCCCCGGTTTTACTGGCCAGGTCCATCCATTTGCCTTTGAACCATCGGATGTTGGGTTTCCTCAGGATGTTAGTGCCTTGAACTTGGCTCGTAAAGCTGATGTCAGACCCTATTAAACCATAATAATACACAACCAATTAGAGACAGACAGTCAGAGACAGCTAGTCAGGGAGAGCAAACATTCAGGGGGTTCATGTGGAGGGCAAATAGTGAGGTGGGTATGTGAGGGGGAGTGGTCAGTGAAAACGGTGGTCTGCGAGGGGCTCTCAGTGAACGGGGGATCAACGTGAGGGGGGGGTCAACGTGAGGGGGGGTCAACGTGAGGGGGGGTCAATGTGAGGGGGGGTCAACGTGAGGGGGGTTCAACGTGAGGGGGGGTCAATGTGAGGGGGGGTCAACGTGAGGGGGGGGTCAACATGAGGGGGGTCAACGTGAGGGGGGTCAACGTGAGGGGGGGTCAATGTGAGGGGGGGTCAACGTGAGGGGGGGTCAACGTGAGGGGGGTCAACGTGAGGGGGGTCAACGTGAGGGGGTCAACGTGAGGGGGTCAACGTGAGGGGGTCAACGTGAGGGGGGTCAACGTGAGGGGGGTCAACCTGAGGGGGGTCAACGTGAGGGGGGACAACGCGAGGGGGGGTCAACGCGAGGGGGGTCAACGCGAGGGGGATCAACGCGAGGGGGATCAACGCGAGGGGGATCAACGCGTGGGGGAGTCAACGTGAGGGGGATCAACGCGAGGGGGAGTCAACGCGAGGGGGGTCAACGCGAGGGGGATCAACGCGAGGGGGATCAACGCGAGGGGGGTCAACGCGAGGGGGACCAACGCGAGGGGGATCAACGCGAGGGGGTCAACGTAGGGGGGTCAACGTAGGGGGGGTCAACGTGAGGGGGTCAACATGAGGGGGGTCAACATGAGGGGGGTCAATGTGAGGGGGGTCAACGTGAGGGGGGTCAATGTGAGGGGGGATCAACGCGAGGGGGATCAACGTGAGGGGGAGCAACGCGAGGGGGATCAACGCGAGGGGGACGTCAACGTGAGGGGACGTCAACGTGAGGGGGCGTCAATGTGAGGGGGCGTCAACGTGAGGGGACGTCAACGTGAGGGGGCGTCAACGTGAGGGGGCGTCAACGTGAGGGGGCGTCAACGTGACGGGGCGTCAACGTGAGGGGGCGTCAACGTGAGGGGGCGTCAACGTGAGGGGGCGTCAACGTGAGGGGGCGTCAATGTGAGGGGGCGTCAACATGAGGGGGCGTCAACGTGAGGGGGCGTCAACGTGAGGGGGCGTCAATGTGAGGGGTCGTCAACGTGAGGGGGCGTCAACATGAGGGGGCGTCAACGTGAAGGGTTGTGATGACTTGAGGAGTTGTGATCACTTGAGGGGTCGGTCCCTGTGAGGGAGGTTTCAGTCAAGGGGTTCAACTGTGAGGGGTTAGGGTCTCTGTGCAGAGGGTGTTTGAGAGGGGGGTCTCCGAGACGGGGTGGCTCTGTTCCGGGGGAGTCTCTGTTCCGGGGGAGTCTCTGTTCCGGGGGAGTCTCTGTGCAGGGGGAAGTCTCTGTGCAGGGGGAAGTCTCTCTGCAGGGGGAAGTCTCTCTGCAGGGGGATGTCTCAGTGCAGGGGGAAGTCTCTGTGCAGGGGGAAGTCTCTGTGCAGGGGGAAGTCTCTGTGCAGGGGGAAGTCTCTGTGCAGGGGGAAGGGTCTGCGAGGGGGGTCTGCGAGCGGAGTCTGCGAGGGGGCTCTCTCTGTGATGGGGGTGCCTGAGAGGGGGGTCTGCGAGAGGGGATCTCCCTGTGATGGGGGGGGTCTGCGAGGGGGGGGTCTGCGAGGGGGGGTCTGCGAGGGGGGGTCGGCGAGGGGGGGTCTGCGAGGGGGGTCTGTGAGGGGGGTCTGCGAGGGGGGGTCTGCGAGGGGGGGTCTGCGAGGGGGGGGTCTGCGAGGGGGGTCTGCGAGGGGGGGGTCTGCGAGGGGGGGTCTGCGAGGGGGGGTCTGCGAGGGGGGTCTGCGAGGGGGGGTCTACGAGGGTGGTCTGCGAGGGGGGTCTGCGAGGGGGGGTCTGCGAGGGGGGGTCTGCGAGGGGTGGGGTCTGCGAGGGGTGGGGTCTGCGAGGGGGTGGTGTCTGCGAGGGGGTGGGGTCTGCGAGGGGGGTCTGCGAGGGGGGTCTACGAGGGGAGGTCTATGAGGGGGGGTCTGCGAGGGGGGGGTCTGCGAGGGGGGGTCTGTGAGGGGGGGGTCTGCGAAGGGGGGTCTGCGAGGGGGTGTCTGCGAGGGGGTGTCTGCGAGGGGGGTCTGCGAGGGGGGGGTCTGCGAGGGGGGTCTGCGAGGGGGGGTCTGCAAGGGGGGGTCTGTGAGGGGGGGGTCTGCGAGGGGGTGGTCTGCGAGGGGGGGTCAGCGAGGGGGGGTTTGCGAGGGGGGGTCTGCGAGGGGGGTCTGCGAGGGGGGGTCTGTGAGGGGGGGTCTGCGAGGGGGGTGGTCTGCGAGGGGGGGTCAGCGAGGGGGGGTTTGCGAGGGGGGGTCTGCGAGGGGGGTCTGCGAGGGGGGTCTGCGAGGGGGGGTCTGCGAGGGGGTTCTGCGAGGGGGGTCTGCGAGGGGGCGGTCTGCGAGGGGGCGGTCTGCGAGGGGGCGGTCTGCGAGGGGGCGGTCTGCGAGGGGGGTCTGCGAGGGGGGGGTCTGCCAGGGGGGTCTGCGAGGGGGGTCTGCGAGGGGGGTCTGCGAGGGGGGGGTCTGCGAGGGGGGTCTGCGAGGGGGGGTCTGCGAGGGGGGTCTGCGAGGGGGGTCTGCGAGGGGGGTCTGCGAGGGGGGTCTGCGAGGGGGGGGTCTGCGAGGGGGGGTCTGCGAAGGGGGGTCTGCGAGGGGGTGTCTGCGAGGGGGTGTCTGCGAGGGGGGTCTGCGAGGGGGGGGTCTGCGAGGGGGGTCTGCGAGGGGGGGTCTGCAAGGGGGGGTCTGTGAGGGGGGGTCTGCGAGGGGGGTGGTCTGCGAGGGGGGGTCAGCGAGGGGGGGTTTGCGAGGGGGGGTCTGCGAGGGGGGTCTGCGAGGGGGGGTCTGCGAGGGGGGGTCTGCGAGGGGGTTCTGCGAGGGGGGTCTGCGAGGGGGCGGTCTGCGAGGGGGCGGTCTGCGAGGGGGCGGTCTGCGAGGGGGGTCTGCGAGGGGGGGGTCTGCCAGGGGGGTCTGCGAGGGGGGTCTGCGAGGGGGGGTCTGCGAGGGGGGTCTGCGAGGGGGGGGTCTGCGAGGGGGGTCTGCGAGGGGGGTCTGCGAGGGGGGTCTGTGAGGGGGGTCTGCGAGGGGGGTCTGCGAGGGGGGTCTGTGAGGGGGCGGTCTGCGAGGGAGGGTCTGCGAGGGGGGGTCTGCGAGGGGGGGTCTGCGAGGGGGGGTCTGCGAGGGGGGGTCTGCGAGGGGGGGTCTGCGAGGGGGGTCTGCAAGGGGGGGTCTGCGAGGGGGGGTCTGCGAGGGGGGTCTGCGAGGGGGGGGTCTGCGAGGGGGGGTCTGCGAGGGGGGGTCTGCGAGGGGGGGTCTGCGAGGGGGGGTCTGCGAGGGGGGTCTGCGAGGGGGGTGTGCGAGGGGGGTCTGCGAGGGGGGTCTGCGAGGGGGGTCTGCGAGGGGAGTCTGTGAGGGGGGTCTGCGAGGGAGGACTGCGAGGGGGCTCTCTCTGTGATGGGGGTCCCTGAGAGGGGTGTCTGCGAGGGGGGGGTCTCCCTGTGATGGGTGGGCTCTGCGAGGGGGGGGGTCTGCGAGGGGGGGGTCTGCGAGGGGGGGTCTGCGAGGGGGGGTCTGCGAGGGGGGGGGTTGCGAGGGAGGGGTCTGCGCGTGGGGGGTCTGCGAGGGGGGGTCTGCGAGGGGGGGTCTGCGAGGGGGGGTCTGCGAGGGGGGGTCTGCAAGGGGGGGTCTGCTAGGGGGGGTCTGCGAGGGGGGGTCTGCGAGGGGGGGTCTGCGAGGGGGGGCCTGCGAGGGGGGTCTGCGAGGGGGGTCTGCGAGGGGGGTCTGCGAGGGGGGGTCTGCGAGGGGGGTCTGCGAGGGGGGGTCTGCGAGGGGGGGGTCTGCGAGGGGGGTCTGCGAGGGGGGGTCTGCGATTGGGGGTCTGCGAGGGGGGTCTGCGAGGGGGGGTCTGCGATGGGGATCTCTCTCTGTGATGGGGGTCTCTGAGAGGGAGTCTGCGAGGGAGGGTCTCCCTGTGATGGGGATCTGCGAAGGAGTCTGCGAGGGGGGGTCTGCAAGGCAGGTCTGTGAGGGGGGTCTGCGAGCTGGGTCTGCGAGGGGGATCAACGCGAGGGGGAGTCAACGCGAGGGGGGTCAACGTGAGGGGGGTCAACGCGAGGGGGATCAACGCGAGGGGGGTCAACGCGAGGGGCATCAACGCGAGGGGGATCAACGTGAGGGGGATCAACGCGAGGGGGACGTCAACGTGAGGGGGCGTCAACGTGAGGGGGCGTCAACGTGAGGGGGCGTCAACGTGAGGGGGCGTCAACGTGAGGGGGCGTCAACATGAGGGGTCGTCAACGTGAGGGGGCGTCAACGTGAGGGGGCGTCAACGTGAGGGGGCGTCAACGTGAGGGGGCGTCAACGTGAGGGGGCGTCAACGTGAAGGGTTGTGATGACTTGAGGAGTTGTGATCACTTGAGGGGTCGGTCCCTGTGAGGGAGGTTTCAGTCAAGGGGTTCAACTGTGATGGGTTAGGGTCTCTGTGCAGAGGGTGTTCGAGAGGGGGGTCTCCGAGACGGGGTGGCTCTGTTCCGGGGGAGTCTCTGTTCCGGGGGAGGCTCTGTTCCGGGGGAGTCTCTGTTCCGGGGGAGTCTCTGTTCCGGGGGAGTCTCTGTTCCGGGGGAGTCTCTGTGCAGGGGGAGTCTCTGTGCAGGGGGAGTCTCTGTGCAGGGGGAAGTCTCTGTGCAGGGGTAAGTCTATGTAAGGGGGAAGTCTATGTCAGGGGGGAGGGTCTGCGAGGGGGGTCTGCGAGCGGAGTCTGCGAGGGGGCTCTCTCTGTGATGGGAGTCCCTGAGAGGGGGGTTTGCGAGGGGGGGGGTCTCCCTGTGATGGGGGGGGTCTGCGAGGGGGGGTCTGCGAGGGGGGGTCTGCGAGGGAGGGTCTGCGAGGGGGGTCTGCGAGGGGGGGTCTGCGAGGGGGGGTCTGCGAGGGGGGGGTCTGCGAGGGTGGGGGTCTGCGAGGGGGGTCTGCGAGGGGGGGTCTGCGAGGGGGGTCTGCGAGGGGTTGTCTGCGAGGCGGGGGCTGCGAGGGGGGTCTGCGAGGGGGGGTCTGCGAGGGGGGTTCTGCGAGGGGGGTCTGCGAGGGGGGGGTCTGCGAGGGGGGTCTGCGATGGGGGGGTCTGCGAGGGGGGGTCTGTGAGGGGGCGTCTGCGAGGGGGGGTCTGCGAGGGGGGGTCTGCGAGGGGGGGTCTGCGAGGGGGGTCTGCGAGGGGGGGTCTGCGAGGGGGTTCTGCGAGGGGGGTCTGCGAGGGGGGTCTGCGAGGGGGTCTGCGAGGGGGGTCTGCGAGGGGGGGGGTCTGTGAGGGGCGTCTGCGAGGGGGCTCTCTCTGTGATGGGGGTCCCTGAGAGGGGGGTCTGCGAGGGGGGGTCTCCCTGTGATGGGGGGGGTCTGCGAGGGGGGGTCTGCGAGGGGGGTCTGTGAGGGGGTGTCTGCAAGGCAGGTCTGTGAGGGGGTGTCTGCAAGGCAGGTCTGCGAGGTGGGTCTGCGAGTTGGGTCTGCGAGAGGGGTCTGCGAGGGGGGTCTGCGAGGGGGGTCTGCGAGGTGGGTCTATGAGGGGGGTCTGCGAGGGGGTCTCTCTCTGTGATGGGGAGTCTCTGAGAGTGGGGTCGGCGAGTGGGGGCGGGGGTTCAATACCTCTCCCTTGTACCACAGCAGTTCCTTACCGACCATCACTGTTCCAGACTGAGGTTTCTCCAGGAAGAGACCAGCAGCATCCTGTTGAGCTGTTCCTTCACTCCCGCTCTTTAACACAGTTCCCTTCTGGCTGGGAGACGGAACCTTCTCTTTGCTGGAAGTTTCCAGAGCCTCCTCAGAAGTGCTCCGGACTTCTGGAACCTTCTCTCCAATGGGGGCTCCAGGTGCTGCCTCTCCATTGGTTGCTCCCAGAAAATTCTCTGTGCTGGCGTCTGTGGATTTGAACAGAAAATGTTTTGTTGTCACATTGCAAATCTGGCTCCTGCCACTCTGCTTCATACACAGGAGGGACTGAGAGACAGCGGCAATCTGCCTCTCTTCACAATCACTCACACCTCCATCCCCATGCTACACATCATGCTCTGGGTGTGTGTAAATGAGTAAGTGTGTGAGAGAGAGAGGGACAAAGAGAGAGAGGATTTGGCGGATACTCCGTTGGCTGAAACCGGAATCGGGAAAGGCGATTGGGCGGAGAATCGGTTCCGATGCTGAAATCGCGCAGGTGCTGACTGACCCCAAATCGGGATTCTCCGTCACTGTGGAAGGGAAATTTCCCTTCCAGTCACCTTGACAGCGGCGTAAATGCATTCCGGCTGCACGTACAGTAAACACCCGTTTGCATATCATTAGCGGGCCCGTCCCGGTATTCTGCGGGACTCCTCGATTCTCCGCCTCTGATGGGCCGAGTTCCCGATGGCACGATTCACTGGTGCGTTTAAAAACCGTGAAACCAGCGTTGTGCCTGATGAGGGAGAGAGGAGGTAGGACACAGAGAGGTGCGACTGTGAGCTGCTGGCCCCGACACTGGCCGTGCTGGCTGGTAGGTGGGGAGGCCTTGCCAGGGTCGGGGGAGGGGGGGGGGCGTGACCAGGGGAATAGCTGTGGGCCCGGGGTGATGCCCTATGGGACTGGGGCAGTGCCCAGGCTGTTTCCGCGGCTTGCAAGGCAGCCATCTTGCTGACCATCCACCGTGGCCCTTGGTTCTGCAGAGTGACACCTGCTATCTGGATGCCCCCACCCTCCCACACCTCCCTCCACCATATACCCTCCCACCTGTCCGCCACCCGCCGGCAGGCCCTGCAGTGTATCACAATCAAGGGCATCGCCAACTCCTGGCAGCAGGAATGGGTGCCAGGGCCAGGGCAGAGTGCCGGGCAGAGATGGGGCCAGGGGTGCGGAGATGGGGGGGGGGGGGGGGGGGAAATGTGGGGGCAGAGCCCACAGTGCCAACTGGGGCCACCATGTAGCCCATTGGACTCAGGGTACACACCATTTCTAACATGTCAGCCTTTCACCCCCCTGCAGACAATGGATATTGGAACACAACCAGCAATGGTGGCCTTCCTGCTGGTCGCTGCAGCCCTGGGGAATGCCCTGCAGCTGTACGAGGCTGCCGCCCAGGATGGAGAGCCGGCCACCCAACAGGCCGAGGAGGAGGAGGTGCCAAGGAGGAGCTGCATGAGGCTTCGTGTGTACCCGCACCGCCTGTCATTCGAAGGCCTGCTGGACCGGGCTTGCCATCGAAGACTCCGGCTGAGCAGAGACACACTGCAACATATCTGCCAGCTCATGGCGCACCTGGCACCGCGGGGGACTGGGGGAGGACACCCGCTCCCAGTGGCCATCAAGGTGACGATTGCCCTGAACCTTCACGCCAAGGTGTCCTTCTAGGGCCCAGTGGGGGCCTGTCCAGGACCTCAACAGACCTCAGTGCAAGGTGCATCCGCGCCGTCACGGAGGCCCTATATGCCCAGTTGGCACAATATATCCATTTCAATGTGGACCGAGTCAACCAGGATGCCCAGGTGTGGTAAACCGCTGCGTTCCTATATTAAGGGTTGTACGGTAGAACCTGCACTACAGGTTCACCTGGGCCCCTGCATGCTAGCTCTGCCCAGGAGCCGGGTTATAAATATGCGTGGCCTTCAGCTCGCAGCCATTTCGTCAGCTGCTGTAGGAGGCCACACTTCAGATACTAATAAAGTCTCATTTTGAATTCAACTTCGTCTCCAGCCAAATTGATCGTGCCTCACCGGGTAGTGGGTTTGTTGCCATCGCCGACATGCCCCGGGTCCAGGGGATGATCGATGGGATGGGTGTCCCCCGACGAGCAACTGCAGATGACAGGCCGCTCTACACAAACTGAAACGGGTTCCACTCAATGAATGTGCAGCTAATTTGTGACCATCAGCTGTGCATCATTCACCTCTGTGCCCGATACCTGGGCAGTGTGCACGACGCCTTCATCCTGGCAGACGTGACGATTCCTGACATGTTTGAGATGCCCCCCTGGCTCCTGGGTGACAGGGGTTACCCACTGCGACCGTGGCTGATGATGCCTATCTGGAGGCCACAGACCGACGCCGAGACCAACTACAACGATGCCCATGCAGTGACCATCAGCGTGATCGAGCTGTGCTTTGGCCTCCTGAAGATGCGGTTCGGGTGGCTGGACCACTCTGGAGGGGCCCTCCAGTATGACGCTGAGAGGGTCGCTCGCTTCATCCTCCACAACATCGCGCAGCAGAGGGGTGATGTGCTGGAGGAGGTGGAACAGCAGGCCTCGTCCGACGAGGAGGATGCGGAGGCGATGAGGATGGGCAGGACATGGGGCCCGGACAGGCACGGGAGGCTGTAACCAACACACATGAGACACTCTGATCGTCTCCAGGTTCACCAACCGAGGGGTGGGGGGGGATTGGCCAGGGGCACGGACACCGCATTCCCCCCCTCACACCCCACTCTGCACCCTCTTCCTTGGCCAACCTTCCCCACCTGCTGTAATATGTAGTCAGACATGCAACACCCAGCTGTGACACGACCACTAGAGGGCACTACTAGATCCACTATAAAACTGTATTCCCAGAAGCTCTAGCTCTCTTTACATAGAACAGAGCAGTACAGCACAGAACAGGCCCTTCGGTCCTCAATGTTGTGCCGAGCATTGTCCAAAACCAAGATCAAGCTATCTCACTTCCTGTCATTCTGGTGTGCTCCATGTGCCTATCCAATAACCGCTTGAAAGTTCCTAAAGTGTCCGACTCCACTATCACAGCACGCAGTCCATTCCACACCCTAACCACTCTCTGAGTAAAGAACCTACCTCGGACATCCCTCCTATATCTCCCACCCTGAACCTTATAGTTATGCCCCCCCTTGTAACAGCTGCATCCACCCGAGGAAATAGTCTCTGAACGTCCACTCTATCTATCCCCCTCATCATCTTATAAACCTCTATTAAGTCGCCTCTCACCCTCCTCCGCTCAATGAGAAAAGCCCTAGCTCCCTCAACCTTTCCTCATAAGACCTATCCTCCAAACCAGGCAGCATCCTGGTAAATCTCCTTTGCACCCTTTCCAATGCTTCCACATCCTTCCTACAGTGAAGTGACCAGAACAGCGCACAATATTCCAAATGTGGTCTCACCAGGGTCATATACAGTTGCAGCATAACCCCACGGCTCTTAAACTCAAGCCCCCTGTTAATAAACGCTAACACACTATCGGCCTTCTTCCCGGCTCTGTCCACTTGAGTGGCAACCTTCAGAGATCTGTGGACATGAACCCCAAGTTCTCTCTGTTCCTCCACATTCCTCAGAACCCTGCCGTTGACCCTATAATCCGCATTCAAATTTTTCCTACCAAAATGAATCATCTTGCACTTATCAGGGTTAAACTCCATCTGCCATTTTTCAGCCCAGCTCTGCATCCTATCAATGTCTCTTTGCAGCCTACAACAGCCCTCCACCTCATCCACTACTCCACCTCATCCACTACTCCACCAATCTTGGTGTCATCAGCAAATTTACTGACCCACCCTTCAGCACCCTCCTCCAAGTCATTGATAAAAATCACAAATAGCAGAGAACCCAGCACTGATCCCTGTGGTACACCGCTGGTAACTGGTCTCCAGTCTGAAAATTTTCCATCCACCATCACCCTCTGTCTTCTATGTGATAGCCAGTTACTTATCCAATTGGCCAACTTTCCCTCTATCCCACACCTCCTTACTTTCTTCATGAGCTGACCATGGGGAACCTTATCAAACTCCTTACTAAAATCCATGTATACGACATCGACTGCTCTACCTTCATCGACACACTTAGTTACCGCCTCAAAGAATTCAATCAAATTTGTGAGGCAGGACTTACCCTTCACGAATCCGTGTTTACTATCCCGGATTAAGCTGCATCTTTCCAAATGGTCATAAATCCTATCCTTCAGGACCTATTCCATTCTTACCGACCACCGAAGTAAGACTAACCGGCCTATAATTACCAGGGTCATTCCTATTCCCTTTCTTGAACAGAGGAACAACGTTCGCCACTCTCCAGTCCTCTGGCACTATCCCCGTGGACAATGAGGACCCAAAGATGAAAGCCAAAGGCTCTGCAATCTCATCCCTTGCCTCCCAAAGAATCCTTGGATATATCGCATCTGGCCCAGGGGACTTGGCGACCCGAAGGTTTTTCAAAATTGCTAATACATCCTCCCTCAGAACATCTACCTCCTCCAGCCTACCCGCCTGAATCACACTCTCATCCTCAAAAACATGGCCCCTCTCTTTGGTGAACACTGAAGAAAAGTATTCATTCAACGCCTCTCCTATCTCTTCTGACTCCATGCACAAGTTCCCACTACTGTCCTTGACCGGCCCTAACCTCACTCTGGTCATTCTTTTATTTCTCACATAAGAGTAAAAAGCCTTGGGGTTTTCCTTGATCCAACCCGCCAAGGACTTCTCATGCCCCCTCCTAGCTCTCCTAAGCCCTTTTTTTTAGCTCATTCCTTGCTACCTTGTAACCCTCAAGCGACCCAACTGAACCTTGTTTTCTCATCCTTACATACGCTTCCTTTGTCCTCTTGACAAGACATTCAACCTCTTTTGTGAACCATGGTTCCCTCACACGGCCATTTCCTCCCTGCCTGACAGGGACATGCCTTTCAAGGACACGCAGTATTTGTTCCTTGAACAAGCTCCACTTTTCATTTGTGCCTTTCCCTGACAGTTTCTGTTCCAATCTTATGCTCCCTAATTCTTGCCTAATTGGATCATAATTACCCCTCAATTACCCCTCCCCAATTATAAACCTTGCCCTGCCGTGTGGCCCTATCCCTCTCCATTGCAATAGTGAAAGACACCGAATTGTGGTCACTATCTCCAAAGTGCTCTCCCACAAACAAATCTAACACTTGGCCCGGTTCATTACCCAGTACCAGGGTAATTTCGTGGAGGTACCAGATAGCAGCAGTGTAGTCGAGAGGATCTCAACCTAGACACCACGTGTAGCTTAGATTGTTTGTAGTTATTTCTCATCACTTTATTTCTAGAGTTAGTTCAGTGGAGTGTCAAACTCATTTATTAGTTTTATCGTTACTTAATAAATTCTTTCACTTTACTTTGAAGACTCGAGTGTTCTTCAACACCATCTACAGTTAGTAACGACATATATTACTTAAACTCAGTACCAGAAGTAGTAATATAATATAACGTGGTATCAGAGTGGCTACTGAATCTACCCAGTTAAATTTAATGAGTACAGAAAGAAAATTAGACAGCTATTCGGCAATAGCCTTCGGAACAAAACCTGATGATTCCCGGCACGATGGACAGACCACAAGCTCCACATCACCTCAGGATTACCGGTAACCTTAATGTTAACTGGCGGTTGTTTAGACAACAGTTCCAACTGTATTTAGAAGCGTCTGACTTAACAAATGTGACAGATGCTCGAAAAATGGCTCTTCTACTGCCTATGGCTGGTCAACACGCGATAGAGATCTACAACTCTTTTAACTACACAGAAGGTCAAGACAAGACAAAGTTTGAAACAATCCTTTAAAAATTTGATAGCCACTGTAAAATACAGTCAAATGAAATATTTGAGCGCTACATCTTTGCAAAGAGGTTGCAAGGGAAAGAGGAAGCTTTCAACAACTTTGTCCGACGCGGAGTAAAGTAGGCCCCCACGGAACTAGCCCGCCCGCCGATCGGTAGGCCCCGATCGCGGGCTAGGTCGCCATTGGGGCCTCCCCCGGTCGGATTCTCTTGCCCTCCCTCCAGGACGGCCCCCGCACACTCACCTTCCAGGTCCCGCCGTGTGGGAGGTGAGTAATCTACCGCCGGCGGGACTTGGCCAAACTCGTCGGCCACTCGGCCCATCGGTGCTCGAAGAATCGGCGGGGGAGCTGCTGTCAACGGCCCCCGACCGGTGTGGCGGCGATCCCGCCGGTGTCCGAAAAACGTCACCAGAGAATGGGAAGCCGGTGTCGGGGCATGATTCTCGCGCCCCACCCCGGGATTCTTCGATCCGGCGCCGGGTTGGAGAATCTCGGCCCACATGTGATTCGACCATTCGAATACCTGATGATGACTTGTTGGTATTTCAACACACCACGATTGTTTTTTCCTCAAGTTCCATTTGGTGAAGAAATATTTCGGGACCTCATAACCAACAACTCTACTGGTCGTGATTCACACACACCTATCAAAACATCGCGGGCGGGATTCTCCGACCCTCCGCTGGGTCGGAGAATTGCCGGGGGCTGGCCTGAATCCCGCCCCCGCCGGTTGCCGAATTCTCCGGCACCGGATATTCGGCGGGGGCGGGAATCGCGCCGCACCGGTTGGCGGGCCCCCCCCTCGGCGATTCTTCGGCCCGCGATGGGCCGAAGTCCCGCCGCTGTCAACCCACGCCAGCCGGCGGGACACGGCGGCGCGGGCGGGCTCCGGAGTCCTGGGGGGGCACGGGGTGATCTGGTCCCGGGGGTGCCCCCCACGGTGGCCTGGCCCGCGATCGGGGCCCACCGATCCGTGGGCGGGCCTGTGCCGTGGGGGCACTCTTTTCCTTCCGCCTTCGCCACGGTCTCCACCATGGCGGAGGCGGAAGGGACCCCCTCCACTGCGCATGCGCGGGGATGCCGTGAGCGCCCGCTGACGCTCCCGCGCATGCACCGCCCGACAAAGTCAGTTTCGCGCCAGCTGGCGGGGCGGAAATCAGTCCGGCGTGGGCCTAGGCACTCAAGGTGAGGGCTCGGCCGCTCAAGATGCAGATATCGCGCCGATATCGGAGAATCCCGACCCGCGTCTTCCCTGCAACTTCTAAGAAGGTCATCGAGAATTAGAAGACGACCTAAAAGACTGACTTTATGAACATTTTGTTGAATATATTTATTGTGTACATATCATGAGCAGGATTCTTCGACCCCCCACCGGGTCGGAGAATCGCCGGGGGGCGGCGTGAATCCTGCCCCGCCGCACCGACGCCGGCTGCCGAATTCTCCGGCACCAGTTTTCGGGCGGGGGCGGGGATCGCACTCGCCGGTCGGGTGCCGTTGGCAGCGCCCCCTCCCCGGCATTTCTCCAGACCCCGATGGGCTGAGCAGCCGCCGCTTTCGGCCAGTCCCGCCGGCGTGGATTAGGCATGGTCCATATCGGCAGGACCTGGCTTGGAGGGCGGTTAATGGGGGTCCTCGGGGGGGGGGGGCCGGTGGATCCAGCCACGGGGGCCTGGCCCACGCTCGGGGCCCACCGATCTGTGGGCAGGCCTGTGCCGTGGGGGCACTCTTTTCCTTCGCACCGGCCTCTGTAAGGCTCCGCCATGGCCGGCGCGGATAAGAAACCCCCTGCGCATGCGCAGGAATCACGCCAGCGGTTCTGCGCATGTGCCAACTCACGCCGGCTGGCAGAGGCCCTTCGGTGCCAGTTGGCGTGGCGCCAACCCCTCCAGCGCCGGCCTAGCCCCCGGAAGTGCGGACGATTCCGCAACTTCTGAGCGGCCCCACGCCGGAGTGGTTCGCGCTGGTACGGGCCGCCCCGCGGATTCCAGGAGAATCCCAACCAGTATTCTTACTTTTAGTCTCACCAAGCAAAAATGTAAAAAAACCAGGGGCAATGTAATGATATGTAGACGGAGTAGCAATATAACACCTGCAATCCCCCAACCCTCTCCGTGATACATGCCTGCCACACTACGAGGTGGGGCCTGGGCTGGCAGTAACAGCAGGACTGGTCCATGGGATGGAGGATGATGACAACCCGCTCCGCGATGAGCTGTGGTGCTCTGCATCGTATGACAATGATGTGTTGGGTGCTCTGGATCCGTGGAACACATACAGGCCACCAACACTTAATAAAAGAGTGTTGCACTATTTTATTAAGTTAGAAACTGTTGAACATACTTTCACTGTGGGTTAACACGATGTTAGATTAAACTAAAGACCTCTGCCTGTCCAAACCAGTCTATGCACTCAGCACATGGTGAGGACCTGTGCTGTAAGCTGTAAGCTCTGTCCTTGTAGGAGGCTGCAAACCGAATGAGCGGGAACTCTGATGCCCCCTGTCTTTATAGTGCGTGTGCTCTCACTGGTGATTGGCTACGGTGTTGTGCGTGTTGATTGATCTTGCTGTGTGTCCATCACATTCACTCACTCACCCCTACACACATTCACGCAAACTCACCACTATACATATTCACTCACACTCACCCCGTCGCATTCACTCACACTCACCCTGTACACATTCACTCACACTCACCCCGTGCACATTCACTCACACTCACTCCTGTCCACATTCACTCACACTCACCCCGTCACATTCACTCACACTCACCCTGTACACATTCACTCACACTCACCCCGTGCACATTCACTCACACTCACCCCGTACACATTCACTCACACTCACCCCGTCGCATTCACTCACACTCACCCCGTACACATTCACTCACACTCACTCCTGTCCACATTAACTCACACTCACCCCGTACACATTCACTCACACTCACCCCGTCACATTCACTCACACTCACTCCTGTCCACATTCACTCACACTCACTCCTGTCCACATTCACTCACACTCACCCCGTCGCATTCACTCACACTCACCCTGTACACATTCACTCACACTCACCCTGTACGCATTCACTCACACTCACCCTGTACGCATTCACTCACACTCACCCCATACACATTCACTCACACTCACCCCGTACACATTCACTCACACTCACTCCTGTACACATTCACTCACACTCACCCCGTCGCATTCACTCACACTCACCCTGTACACATTCACTCACACTCACCCTGTACGCATTCACTCACACTCACCCTGTACGCATTCACTCACACTCACCCCGTACACATTCACTCACACTCACCCCGTACACATTCACTCACACTCACTCCTGTACAAATTCACTCACACTCACCCCGTCGTATTCACTCACACTCACCCTGTACACATTCACTCACACTCAGCCTGTACACATTCACTCACACTCACCCCGTCGCATTCACTCACACTCACCCCGTCGCATTCACTCACACTCACCCCGTCGCATTCACTCACACTCATCCCGTACACATTCACTCACACACACCCCGTACACATTCACTCACACTCACCCCGTACACATTCACTCATACTCACTCCTGTACACATTCATTCACACTCACTCCTGTACGCATTCACTCACACTCACCCCGTCGCATTCACTCACACTCAGCCCGTCGCATTCACTCACACTCACCCCGTCGCATTCACTCACACTCACCCCGTCACATTCACTCACACTCATCCCGTACACATTCACTCACACTCACCCCGGACACATTCACTCACACTCACCCCGTACACATTCACTCACACTCACCCTGTACACATTCACTCACTCACTCCTGTACACATTCACTCACACTCACCCCGTCGCATTCACTCACACTCACCCTGTCCACATTCACTCACACTCACCCCATCGCATTCACTCACACTCACTCCTGTACACATTCACTCACACTCACACCTGTACACATTCACTCACACTCACCCCGTCGCATTCACTCACACTCACCCCGTACACATTCACTCACACTCACCCCGTACACATTCACTCACACTCACCCTGTACACATTCACTCACACTCACTCCTGTACACATTCACTCACACACACCCCGTCGCATTCACTCACACTCACTCCTGTACACATTCACTCACACTCAGCCCGTACACATTCACTCACACTCAGCCCGTACACATTCACTCACACTCACCCCAAAACGCATTCACTCACTCATAACTATACGCATTCACGCATTATCCTGTACACATTCACTCACACTCACTCTGTACACATTCACTCACACTCACCCTGTACACATTCACTCACACTCACTCCTGTACACATTCACTCACACTCACTCCTGTACACATTCACTCACACTCACTCCTGTACACATTCACTCACACTCACTCCTGTACACATTCACTCACACTCACTCCTGTACACATTCACTCACACTCACCCCGTCGCATTCACTCACACTCACCCCGTCGCATTCACTCACACTCACCCCGTCGCATTCACTCACACTCACCCCGTACACATTCACTCACACTCACCCTGTACACATTCACTCACTCACCCCGTACACATTCACTCACACTCACCCTGTACACATTCACTCACTCACCCCGTACACATTCACTCACACTCACCCTGTACACATTCACTCACACTCACTCCTGTACACATTCACTCACTCACTCCTGTACACATTCACTCACACTCACCCCGTCGCATTCACTCACTCAGCCTGTACACATTCACTCACACTCACCCCGTCGCATTCACTCACCCACTCACCCCTGTACACATTCACTCACACTCACACCTGTACACATTCACTCACACTCACCCCGTCGCATTCACTCACACTCACCCTGTACACATTCACTCACACTCACCCCGTGCACATTCACTCACACTCACCCCGTGCACATTCACTCACACTCACCCCGTCGCATTCACTCACACATCACCCTGTACGCATTCACTCACTCACTCCAATACGCATTCAATCACTCTCACACCGTTCACATTCACTCACACTCACCCCTATACACATTCACTCACACTCACCCCGTACACATTCACTCACACTCACCCCGTACACATTCACTCACTCACCCCTATACACATTCACTCACTCACCCCTTTACGCATTCACTCACACTCACCACTATACGCATTCACGCATTATCCTGTACACATTCACTAACACTCACCCCTATCCGCATTCACTCACACTCAGCCCGTACACATTCACTCACACTCACCCCGTACACATTCACTCACTCGCTCCAATACACATTCACTCACACTCACCCCAAAACGCATTCACTCACTCATAACTATCCGCATTCACGCATTATCCTGTACACATTCACTCACACTCACCCCGTACACATTCACTCACACTCACCCTGTACACATTCACTAACACTCACTACGTACGCATTCACTCACACTCACTCCATACGTATTCACTCACTTACCCCGTATGCATTCACTCACACTCACCCCATACACATTCACTCACACTCACTCCAATACGCATTCACTCACACTCACTCCAATAGGCATTCACTCACACTCACCCCAATACGCATTCACTCACACTCACAACTATACGCATTCACACATTATCCTGTACACATTCACTCACACTTACCTTAATATACATTCACTCACACTCACCCCATACACATTCATTCACACTCACTCCAATACACATTTACTCACACTCAGTCCATACGTATTCACTCACTTACCCCGTATGCATTCACTCACACTTACTCCTGTACACATTCACTCACTCACCCTGTACACATTCACTCACACCATACACATCCAGTCACTTACTCCTGCACAGATTCACTCACTCACCCCGTACGCATTCACTCACACTCACTATTCGCATTCGCTCACACTCACCCTGTACACATTCGCTCACTCACCCCGTACACATTCACTCACACTCACCCCTATTTGCATTCACTCACACTCACCCCTACACACATTCACGCACACTCACCCCTACACACATTCACGCACACTCACCACTATACGCAGTAGTGAGGCCGTGGAATGCCCTACCTGCTACAGTAGTGAACTCGCCAACATTGAGGGCATTTAAAAGTTTATTGGATAAACATATGGATGATAATGGTATAGTGTAGGTTAGATGACTTTTGTTTCGGTGCAACATCGTGGGCCGAAGGCCTGTACTGCGCTGTATTGTTCTATGTTCTATGTTCTATACGCATTCACTCACACTCACCCCGTACACATTCACTCACACTCACCCCGTACACATTCACTCACATTCACTCCGTACACATTCACTCAAACTCACCCCTATACACATTCACTCACACTCACTCCAATACACATTCACTCACACTCACCACTATACGCATTCACTCACACTTAATCCCATAAGCATTCACTCACACTCACCACTATACACATTCACACATTATCCTGTACACATTCACTCACACTCACTCCTGTACACATTCACTCACTCACACCTGTACACATTCACTCACACTCACCCCGTCGCATTCACTCACACTCACCCTGTACACATTAACTCACACTCACCCTGTACGCATTCACTCACTCACTCCAATATACATTCACTCACTCTCACACCGTGCACATTCACTCACACTCACCCCTACACACATTCACTCACACTCACCCCGTACACATTCACTCACACTCACCCCGTACACATTCACTCACTCACAACTATACGCATTCACGCATTATCCTGTACACATTCACTCACACTCACCCTGTAAACATTCACTAACACTCACTACGTACGCATTCACTGGCACTCACTACGTACGCATTCACTCACACGCACTCCATACGTATTCACTCACTTCCCCCATATGCATTCACTCACACTCACTCCATACACATTCACTCACACTCACTCCAACAGGCATTCACTCACACTCACCTCAATACGCATTCACTCACACTCACAACTATATGCATTCACACATTATCCTGTACACTTTCACTCACACTTACCCTATATACATTCACTCACACTCACCCCATACACATTCATTCACACTCACTCCAATACACATTTACTCACACTCACTCCATACGTATTCACTCACTTACCCCGTATGCATTCACTCACACTTAGCCCTATACACATTCACTCACTCACCCTGTACACATTCACTCACACCATACACATCCACTCACTTACTCCTGCACAGATTCACTCACACTCACCCCGTACGCATTCACTCACACTCACTATTCGCATTCGCTCACACTCACCCTGTACACATTCGCTCACTCACCCCGTACACATTCACTCACACTCACCCCTATTTGCATTCACTCACACTCACTCCTACACACATTCACTCACACTCACCCCTACACACATTCACGCACACTCACCCCTACACACATTCACGCACACTCACCACCATACGCATTCACTCACACTCACCCCATACACATTCACTCACACTCACTCCGTACGCATTCACTCACTTATTCGTATGCATTCACTCACACTTAATCCTATAAGCATTCACTCACACTCACTCCTATTCACATTCACTCACTCACTCTCCCCGTACGCATTCACTCACACTCACCCCATACACATTCACTCACACTCACCCCTATTCACATTCACTCACACTCACCCCGTACGCATTCACTCACACTCACCCCTATTCGCATTGACCACACTCACCCCGTACGCATTCACTCACACTCACCCCGTACGCATTCACTCACACTCACTCCTATACAATGTGAATAGGAGTGAGTGTGAGTGAATGTGTATAAGGGTGAGGGAGTGAATGCGTACGGGGTGAGTGTGAGTGAATGTGTACAGGGTGAGTGTGAGTGAATGTGTATAGGGGTGAGTGTGAGTGAATGTGTACGGGGTGAAAGTGAGTGAATGCGTACTGGAATGAGTGTGAGTGAATGCATATGGGGCGAGTGTGAGTGAATGCTTATAGGATTGAGTGTGAGTGAAGACATATAGGATTAAGTGTGAGAGAATGCCTACGGGGTGAGTGAGAGTGAATGTGTATGGGGTGAGTGTGAGTGAATGCGTACGGGAGTGAGTGTGAGTGAGTGAGTACGGGGTGAGTGTGAGTCAATGCGAATAGGGGTGAGTGAGTGAATGTGTACAGGGTGAGTGTGAGTGAATGCGTACAGGGTGAGTGTGAGTGAATGCGTATTGGGGTGAGTGTGAGTGAGTGCGTACGGGTGAGTGTGAGTGAATGCGTACAGGTGTGAGTGAATGTGTACGGGGTGAGTGTGAGTCAATGCGAATAGGGGTGAGTGAGTGAATGCGTACAGGGTGAGTGTGAGTCAATGTGTACAGGGTGAGTGTGAGTGAATGCGTATTGGGGTGAGTGTGAGTGAATGCGTACGGGGTGAGTGTGAGTGAATGCGTACGGGGTGAGTGTGAGTGAATGCGTACAGGTGTGAGTGTGAGTGAATGCGTACGGGGTGAGTGTGAGTGAATGTATACAGGAGTGAGTGTGAGTGAATGCGTACGGGGTGAGTGTGAGTGAATGTGTACAGGAGTATGCGCGAATGCGTATAGTGGTGAGTGTGAGTGAATGCGTATAGGATTGAGTGTGAGTGAAGACATAAAGGATTAAGTGTGAGTGAATGCATACGGGGTAAGTGAGTGAATGCGTACGTAGTGAGTGTGAGTGAATGCGAATAGGGGTGAGAGTGAGTGAATGTGTACAGGGTGAGTGTGAGTTAATGTGTATAGGGGTAAGTGTGAGTGAATGTGTATGGGGTGAGTGTGAGTGAATAAGTATAGGGGTGAGTGTGAGTGAATGTGTTCGGGTGAGTGTGAGTGAATGTGTATTGGGGTGATTGTGAGTGAATGCGTGTAGGGGTGAGTGTGTGTGAATGTGCATAGATGTGAGTGTGAGTGCATGTGTATGAGGTGAGTGAGAGTGAATACGAATAGGGGTGAATGTGAGTGAATGCATACGGGGTGAGTGTCAGTGAATGCGAATAGGGGTGAATGTGAGTGAATGTGTACGGGGTGAGTGTGAGTGAATATGTACGGGGTGAGTGTGAGTGAATGTGTATGAGGTGAGTGTGAGTGAATGCGAATAGGTGTGAATGTGAGTGAATGTGTACAGGGTGAGTGTGAGTGAATATGTACGGGGTGAGTGTGAGTGAATGTGTACGGGGTGAGTGTGAGTGAATGCAAATAGGAGTGAGTGTGAGTGAATGTGTGGAGGGGGAGTGTGAGTGAATGTGTACGGGGTGAGTGTGAGTGAATGTGTACAGGAATGAGTGTGAGTGAATATGTACGGGGTGAGTGTGAGTGAATGTGTACAGGAAAAAGTGTGCGTGAATGTGTACGGGATGAGTGTGAGTGAATGCGTACAGGCGTGAGTGTGAGTGAATGTGTACGGGATGAGTGTGAGTGAATGCGTACGTAGTGAGTGTGAGTGAATGCGAATAGGGGTGAGCGAGTGAATGTGTACGGGGTGAGTGTGAGTGAATGCGTACAGGAGTGAGTGTGAGTGAGTGAGTACGGGGTGAGTGTGAGTCAATGCGAATAGGGGTGAGTGAGTGAATGCGTACAGGGTGAGTGTGAGTGAATGCGTATTGGGGTGAGTGTGAGTGAATGCGAATAATGGTGAGTGAGTGAATGTGTACGGGGTGAGTGTGAGTGAATGTGTACGGGGTGAGTGTGAGTGAATGTGTATGAGGTGAGTGTGAGTGAATGCGAATAGGGGTGAATGTGAGTGAATGTGTACAGGGTGAGTGTGAGTGAATATGTACGGGGTGAGTGTGAGTGAATGCGTACGGGGTGAGTGTGAGTGAATGTGTACAGGGTGAGTGTGAGTGAATGTATATAGGGGTGAGTGTGAGTGAATGTGTACGGGGTGAATGTGAGTGAATGCGTACAGGAATGAGTGTGAGTGAATGCATATGGGGCGAGTGTGAGTGAATGCTTATAGGATTGAGTGTGAGTGAAGACATATAGGATTAAGTGTGAGAGAATGCCTACGGGGTGAGTGAGAGTGAATGTGTATGGGGTGAGTGTGAGTGAATGCGTACGGAAGTCAGTGTGAGTGAGTGAGTACGGGGTGAGTGTGAGTCAATGCGAATAGGGGTGAGTGAGTGAATGCGTACAGGGTGAGTGTGAGTGAATGCGTACAGGGTGAGTGTGAGTGAATGCGTATTGGGGTGAGTGTGAGTGAGTGCGTACAGGTGAGTATGAGTGAATGCGTACAGGTGTGAGTGTGAGTGAATGTGTACGGGGTGAGTGTGAGTCAATGCGAATAGGGGTGAGTGAGTGAATGCGTACAGGGTGAGTGTGAGTGAATGTGTACAGGGTGAGTGTGAGTGAATGCTAATTGGGGTGAGTGTGAGTGAATGCGTACGGGGTGAGTGTGAGTGAATGCGTACGGGGTGAGTGTGAGTGAATGCGTACAGGTGTGAGTGTGAGTGAATGTGTACGGGGTGGGTGTGTGAGTGAATGCGAATAGGGGTGAGTGTGAGTGAATGTGTACGGGGTGAGTGTGAGTGAATGCATACAGGCGTGAGTGTGAGTGAATGTGTACGGGGTGAGTGTGAGTGAATGCGTACAGGAATGAGTGTGAGTGAATGCGTACGGGGTGAGTGTGAGTGAATGTATACAGGAGTGAGTGTGAGTGAATGCGTACGGGGTGAGTGTGAGTGAATGTGTACAGGAGTATGCGTGAATGCGTATAGTGGTGAGTGTGAGTGAATGCGTATAGGATTGAGTGTGAGTGAAGACATAAAGGATTAAGTGTGAGTGAATGCATACGGGGTAAGTGAGTGAATGCGTACGTAGTGAGTGTGAGTTAATGTGTATAGGGGTGAGTGTGAGTGAATGTGTACGGGGTGAGTGTGAGTGAATAAGTATAGGGGTGAGTGTGAGTGAATGTGTTCGGGTGAGTGAATGTGTATTGGGGTGAGTGTGAGTGAATGTGTGTAGGGGTGAGTGTGTGTGAATGTGCATAGATGTGAGTGTGAGTGCATGTGTATGAGGTGAGTGTGAGTGAATACGAATAGGGGTGAATGTGAGTGAATGCATACGGGGTGAGTGTGAGTGAATGCGAATAGGGGTGAATGTGAGTGAATGTGTACGGGGTGAGTGTGAGTGAATATGTACGGGGTGAGTGTGAGTGAATGTGTATGAGGTGAGTGTGAGTGAATGCGAATAGGTGTGAATGTGAGTGAATGTGTACAGGGTGAGTGTGAGTGAATATGTATGGGGTGAGTGTGAGTGAATGTGTACGGGGTGAGTGTGAGTGAATGCAAATAGGAGTGAGTGTGAGTGAATGTGTACAGGGGGAGTGTGAGTGAATGTGTACGGGGTGAGTGTGAGTGAATGTGTACAGGAATAAGTGTGCGTGAATGTGTACGGGATGAGTGTGAGTGAATGCGTACAGGCGTGAGTGTGAGTGAATGTGTACGGGATGAGTGTGAGTGAATGCGTACGTAGTGAGTGTGAGTGAATGCGAATAGGGGTGAGCGAGTGAATGTGTACGGGGTGAGTGTGAGTGAATGCGTACAGGGTGAGTGTGAGTGAATGCATATTGGGGTGAGTGTGAGTGAATGCGAATAGGGGTGAGTGAGTGAATGTGTACGGGGTGAGTGTGAGTGAATGTGTACGGGGTGAGTGTGAGTGAATGCGTACAGGAGTGAATGTGAGTGAGTGAGTACGGGGTGAGTGTGAGTCAATGCGAATAGGGGTGAGTGAGTGAATGCGTACAGGGTGAGTGTGAGTGAATGCGTACAGGGTGAGTGTGAGTGAATGCGTATTGGGGTGAGTGTGAGTGAATGCGAATAGGGGTGAGTGAGTGAATGTGTACGGGGTGAGTGTGAGTGAATGTGTACGGGGTGAGTGTGAGTGAATATGTACGGGGTGAGTGTGAGTGAATGTGTATGAGGTGAGTGTGAGTGAATGCGAATAGGGGTGAATGTGAGTGAATGTGTACAGGGTGAGTGTGAGTGAATATGTACGGGGTGAGTGTGAGTGAATGTGTACAGGGTGAGTGTGAGTGAATGTGTACGGGGTGAGTGTGAGTGAATGTGTACAGGAATGAGTGTGAGTGAATGTGTACGGGGTGAGTGAATGTGTACAGGAATAAGAGTGAGTGAATGTGTACGGGGTGAGTGTAAGTGAATGTGTACGGGGTGAGTGTGAGTGAATGTGTACGGGGCGAGTGTGAGTGAATGCGAATAGGAGTGAGTGTGAGTGAATGCTTATAGGATTGAGTGTGAGTGAAGACGTATAGGATTAAATGTAAGTGAATGCATACGGGTTAAGTGAGTGAATGCGTACGGAGAGAGTGTGAGTGAATGCGTACGGAGTGAGTGTGAGTGAATGCGTACGTAGTGAGTGTGAATAGGGGTGAGTGTGAGTGAATGTGTACAGGATAATGTGTGAATGCGTATCGTGGTGAGTGTGAGTGAATGCTTATGGGATTAAGTGTGAGTGAATGCGTATTGGAGAGAGTGGAAGTGAATGTGTATAGGGGTGAGTTTGAGTGAATGTGTACGGAGTGAATGTGAGTGAATGCATACGGGGTAAGTGAGTGAATGTGTATAGGGTGAGTGTGAGTGAATGTGTATGGGGTGAGTGTGAGTGAATGCGTATTGGAGTGAGTGTGAGTGAATGCGTATTGGAGTGACTGTGAGTGAAAGTGTCCGGGGTGAGTGTGAGTGAATGTGTATGGGGTGAGTGTGAGTGAATGTGTATGGGGTGAGTGTGAGTGAATGTGTACGGGGTGAGTGGAGTGAATGTGTACGGGGTGAGTGAGTGTGAGTGAATGTGTATGGAGTGAGTGTGAGTGAATGTGTACGAGGTGAGTGTGAGTGAATGTGTATGGGGTGAGTGTGAGTGAATGCGTACGGGGTGAGTGTGAGTGAATGCTTATAGGATTGAGTGTGAGTGAAGACATATAGGATTGAGTGTGAGTGAAGACATATAGGATTGAGTGTGAGTGAAGACATATAGGATTAAGTGTGAGTGAATGTGTATGGGGTGAGTGTGAGTGAATGTGTACGGGGTGAGTGTGAGTGAATGTGTACGGGGTGAGTGTGAGTGAATGTGTACGGGGTGAGTGTGAGTGAATGCATACGGGGAGAGTGTGAGTGAATGCTTATAGGATTGAGTGTGAGTGAAGACATATAGGATTGAGTGTGAGTGAAGACATATAGGATTAATTGTGAGAGAATGCCTACCGGGTGAGTGTGAGTGAATGTGTACAGGGTGAGTGTGAGTGAATGTGTACGGGATGAGTGTGAGTGAATGCGTACGTAGTGAGTGTGAGTGAATGCGAATAGGGGTGAGCGAGTGAATGTGTACGGGGTGAGTGTGAGTGAATGCGTACGGGAGTGAGTGTGAGTGAGTGAGTACGGGGTGAGTGTGAGTCAATGCGAATAGGGGTGAGTGAGGGAATGCGTACAGGGTGAGTGTGAATGAATGCGTATTGGGGTGAGTGTGAGTGAATGCGAATAGTGGTGAGTGAGTGAATGTGTACGGGGTGAGTGTGAGTGAATGTGTACGGGGTGAGTGTGAGTGAATGTGTATGAGGTGAGTGTGAGTGAATGCGAATAGGGGTGAATGTGAGTGAATGTGTACAGGGTGAGTGTGAGTGAATATGTACGGGGTGAGTGTTAGTGAATGCCTACGGGGTGAGTGTGAGTGAATGTGTACAGGGTGAGTGTGAGTGAATGTATATAGGGGTGAGTGTGAGTGAATGTGTACGGGGTGAATGTGAGTGAATGCGTACAGGAATGAGTGTGAGTGAATGCATATGGGGCGAGTGTGAGTGAATGCTTATAGGATTGAGTGTGAGTGAAGACATATAGGATTAAGTGTGAGAGAATGCCTACGGGGTGAGTGAGAGTGAATGTGTCTGGGGTGAGTGTGAGTGAATGCGTACGGAAGTGAGTGTGAGTGAGTGAGTACGGGGTGAGTGTGAGTCAATGCGAATAGGGGTGAGTGAGTGAATGCGTACAGGGTGAGTGTGAGTGAATGCGTACAGGGTGAGTGTGAGTGAATGCGTATTGGGGTGAGTGTGAGTGAGTGCGTACAGGTGAGTGTGAGTGAATGCGTACAGGTGTGAGTGTGAGTGAATGTGTACGGGGTGAGTGTGAGTCAATGCGAATAGGGGTGAGTGAGTGAATGTGTACAGGGTGAGTGTGAGTGAATGTGTACAGGGTGAGTGTGAGTGAATGCTAATTGGGGTGAGTGTGAGTGAATGCGTACGGGGTGAGTGTGAGTGAATGCGTACGGGGTGAGTGTGAGTGAATGCGTACAGGTGTGAGTGTGAGTGAATGTGTACGGGGTGGGTGTGTGAGTGAATGCGAATAGGGGTGAGTGTGAGTGAATGTGTACGGGGTGAGTGTGAGTGAATGCATACAGGCGTGAGTGTGAGTGAATGTGTACGGGGTGAGTGTGAGTGAATGCGTACAGGAATGAATGTGAGTGAATGCGTACGGGGTGAGTGTGAGTGAATGTATACAGGAGTGAGTGTGAGTGAATGCGTACGGGGTGAGTGTGAGTGAATGTGTACAGGAGTATGCGTGAATGCGTATAGTGGTGAGTGTGAGTGAATGCGTATAGGATTGAGTGTGAGTGAAGACATAAAGGATTAAGTGTGAGTGAATGCATACGGGGTAAGTGAGTGAATGCGTACGTAGTGAGTGTGAGTGAATGCGAATAGGGGTGAGTGTCAGTGAATGTGTACAGGGTGAGTGTGAGTTAATGTGTATAGGGGTGAGTGTGAGTGAATGTGTACGGGGTGAGTGTGAGTGAATAAGTATAGGGGTGAGTGTGAGTGAATGTGTTCGGGTGAGTGAATGTGTATTGGGGTGAGTGTGAGTGAATGTGTGTAGGGGTGAGTGTGTGTGAATGTGCATAGATGTGAGTGTGAGTGCATGTGTATGAGGTGAGTGTGAGTGAATACGAATAGGGGTGAATGTGAGTGAATGCATACGGGGTGAGTGTGAGTGAATGCGAATAGGGGTGAATGTGAGTGAATGTGTACGGGGTGAGTGTGAGTGAATATGTACGGGGTGAGTGTGAGTGAATGTGTATGAGGTGAGTGTGAGTGAATGCGAATAGGTGTGAATGTGAGTGAATGTGTACAGGGTGAGTGTGAGTGAATATGTATGGGGTGAGTGTGAGTGAATGTGTACGGGGTGAGTGTGAGTGAATGCAAATAGGAGTGAGTGTGAGTGAATGTGTACAGGGGGAGTGTGAGTGAATGTGTACGGGGTGAGTGTGAGTGAATGTGTACAGGAATGAGTGTGAGTGAATATGTACGGGGTGAGTGTGAGTGAATGTGTACAGGAATAAGTGTGCGTGAATGTGTACGGGATGAGTGTGAGTGAATGCGTACAGGCGTGAGTGTGAGTGAATGTGTACGGGATGAGTGTGAGTGAATGCGTACGTAGTGAGTGTGAGTGAATGCGAATAGGGGTGAGCGAGTGAATGTGTACGGGGTGAGTGTGAGTGAATGCGTACAGGGTGAGTGTGAGTGAATGCGTATTGGGGTGAGTGTGAGTGAATGCGAATAGGGGTGAGTGTGTGAATGTGTACGGGGTGAGTGTGAGTGAATGTGTACGGGGTGAGTGTGAGTGAATGCGTACAGGAGTGAATGTGAGTGAGTGAGTACGGTGTGAGTGTGAGTCAATGCGAATAGGGGTGAGTGAGTGAATGCGTACAGGGTGAGTGTGAGTGAATGCGTACAGGGTGAGTGTGAGTGAATGCGTATTGGGGTGAGTGTGAGTGAATGCGAATAGGGGTGAGTGAGTGAATGTGTACGGGGTGAGTGTGAGTGAATGTGTACGGGGTGAGTGTGAGTGAATATGTATGGGGTGAGTGTGAGTGAATGTGTATGAGGTGAGTGTGAGTGAATGCGAATAGGGGTGAATGTGAGTGAATGTGTACAGGGTGAGTGTGAGTGAATATGTACGGGGTGAGTGTGAGTGAATGTGTACAGGGTGAGTGTGAGTGAATGTGTACGGGGTGAGTGTGAGTGAATGTGTACAGGAATGAGTGTGAGTGAATGTGTACGGGGTGAGTGAATGTGTACAGGAATAAGAGTGAGTGAATGTGTACGGGGTGAGTGTGAGTGAATGTGTACGGGGTGAGTGTGAGTGAATGTGTACGGGGTGAGTGTGAGTGAATGTGTACGGGGTGAGTGTGAGTGAATGCGAATAGGAGTGAGTGTGAGTGAATGCTTATAGGATTGAGTGTGAGTGAAGACGTATAGGATTAAATGTAAGTGAATGCATACGGGTTAAGTGAGTGAATGCGTACGGAGAGAGTGTGAGTGAATGCGTACGGAGTGAGTGTGAGTGAATGCGTACGTAGTGAGTGTGAATAGTGGTGAGTGTGAGCAATGTGTACAGGATAATGTGTGAATGCGTATCGTGGTGAGTGTGAGTGAATGCTTATGGGATTAAGTGTGAGTGAATGCGTATTGGAGAGAGTGGGAGTGAATGTGTATAGGGGTGAGTTTGAGTGAATGTGTACGGAGTGAATGTGAGTGAATGCATACGGGGTAAGTGAGTGAATGTGCATAGGGTGAGTGTGAGTGAATGTGTATGGGGTGAGTGTGAGTGAATGCGTATTGGAGTGAGTGTGAGTGAATGCGTATTGGAGTGAGTGTGAGTGAAAGTGTCCGGGGGGAGTGTGAGTGAATGTGTATGGGGTGAGTGTGAGTGAATGTGTATGGGGTGAGTGTGAGTGAATGTGTACGGGGTGAGTGTGAGTGAATGTGTATGGAGTGAGTGTGAGTGAATGTGTACGAGGTGAGTGTGAGTGAATGTGTACGGGGTGAGTGTGAGTGAATGCGTACGGGGTGAGTGTGAGTGAATGCTTATAGGATTGAGTGTGAGTGAAGACATATAGGATTGAGTGTGAGTGAAGACATATAGGATTGAGTGTGAGTGAAGACATATAGGATTAAGTGTGAGTGAATGTGTATGGGGTGAGTGTGAGTGAATGTGTACGGGGTGAGTGTGAGTGAATGTGTACGGGGTGAGTGTGAGTGAATGTGTATGGGGTGAGTGTGAGTGAATGCATACGGGGAGAGTGTGAGTGAATGCTTATAGGATTGAGTGAAGACATATAGGATTGAGTGTGAGTGAAGACATATAGGATTAATTGTGAGAGAATGCCTACCGGGTGAGTGTGAGTGAATGTGTACAGGGTGAGTGTGAGTGAATGCGTACGGGGTGAGTGTGAGTGAATGCATATAATGGGTGAGTGTGCGTGAATGTGTGTAGGGGTGAGTGTGCGTGAATGTGTGGAGGAGTGTGAGTGAACACGTATAGGGGTGAGTGTTGAGTGAATGCAAATAGGGCTGAGTGTGAGTGAATGCAAACAGGTGTGAGTGTGAGTGAATGTGGACAGTGTGAGTGTGAGCGAATGCGAATAGGAGTGAGTGTGAGTGAATGCATACGGGGTGAGTGTGAGTGAATGCGTACGGGATGAGTGTGAGTGAATGCGAATACGGGAGTGTGAGTGAATGTGTACAGGAGTGAGTGTGAGTGAATGTGTACGGGGTGAGTGTGAGTGAATGCGAATATGGGAGTGTGAGTGAATGTGTACAGGAGTGAGTGTGAGTGAATGCGTACGGGGTGAGTGTGAGTGAATGTGTACAGGGTGAGTGTGAGTGAATGTGTACAGGAGTGAGTGTGAGTGAATGCGAATACGGGAGTGTGAGTGAATGTGTACAGGGTGAGTGTGAGTGAATGCGTACGGGGTGAGTGTGAGTGAATGCGAATACGGGAGTGTGAGCGAATGCAAATACGGGAGTGTGAGCAAATGCGAATAGGAGTGAGTGTGAGTGAATGCGAATACGGGTGTGTGAGCGAATGCGAATAGGAGTGAGTGTGAGTGAATGCATACGGGGTGAGTGTGAGTGAATGCGTACGGGATGAGTGTGAGTGAATGCGAATACGGGAGTGTGAGTGAATGTGTACAGGAGTGAGTGTGAGTGAATGTGTACGGGGTGAGTGTGAGTGAATGCGAATATGGGAGTGTGAGTGAATGTGTACAGGAGTGAGTGTGAGTGAATGCGTACGGGGTGAGTGTGAGTGAATGTGTACAGGGTGAGTGTGAGTGAATGTGTACAGGAGTGAGTGTGAGTGAATGCGAATACGGGAGTGTGAGTGAATGTGTACAGGGTGAGTGTGAGTGAATGCGTACGGGGTGAGTGTGAGTGAATGCGAATACGGGAGTGTGAGCGAATGCAAATACGGGAGTGTGAGCAAATGCGAATAGGAGTGAGTGTGAGTGAATGCGAATACGGGTGTGTGAGCAAATGCGAATAGGAGTGAGTGTGAGTGAATGTTTACGGGGTGAGTGTGAGTGAATGTGTACGTGGTGAGTGTGAGTGAATGCGAATACGGGAGTGTGAGCGAATGCGAATACGGGAGTGTGAGTGAATGCGTACGGGGTAAGTGTGAGTGAATGCGAATACGGGAGTGTGAGCAAATGCGAATACGGGAGTGTTAGTGAATGCGTACGGGATGAGTGTGAGTGAATGCGTACGGGCTGACTGTGAGTGAATGCATACGGGGAGAGTGTGAGTGAATGCTTATAGGATTGAGTGTGAGTGAAGACATATAGGATTAAGTGTGAGAGAATGCCTACGGGGTGAGTGTGAGTGAATGCATATAATGGTGAGTGTGCGTGAATGTGTGTAGGGGTGAGTGTGCGTGAATGTGTGGAGGGGTGAGTGTGAGTGAATGTGTGTAGGAGTGTGAGTGAACACGCATAGGATTAAGTGTGAGTGAACGCGTATAGGGGTGAGTGTTGAGTGAATGCAAATAGGGCTGAGTGTGAGTGAATGCAAACAGGTGTAAGTGTGAGTGAATGTGGACAGGGTGATTGTGAGCAAATGCGAATAGGAGTGAGTGTGAGTGAATGCATACGGGGTGAGTGTGAGTGAATATGTACGGGGTGAGTGTGAGTGAATGCGAATAAGGGAGTGTGAGTGAATGTGTACAGGAGTGAGTGTGAGTGAATGCGAATACGGGAGTGTGAGTGAATGTGTACAGGAGTGAGTGTGAGTGAATGCGTACGGGGTGAGTGTGAGTGAATGCGAATAAGGGAGTGTGAGTGAATGTGTACAGGAGTGAGTGTGAGTGAATGCGAATACGGGAGTGTGAGTGAATGTGTACAGGAGTGAGTGTGAGTGAATGCGTACGGGGTGAGTGTGAGTGAATGCGAATAAGGGAGTGTGAGTGAATGTGTACAGGAGTGAGTGTGAGTGAATGCGAATACGGGAGTGTGAGTGAATGCGTACAGGAGTGAGTGTGAGTGAATGCGAATACGGGAGTGTGAGTGAATGTGTACAGGAGTGAGTGTGAGTGAATGAGTCGGCCGAGAATCGGCAGGCCGGCCGCGTAGAGCGGCCGACGACCGGCCTCGCGCCGACCACGCCGGCGCCAATAGTACCGATTCTCCGCAGCCGGCGTCGGGGCGGCATGGTGCGATTCACACCTGTCGCGGGGATTCTCCGACCCGACCCCGGGCTGAGAGTCTCACTCACACACTCCCTTACACATTCACACTGTTTTATACATTCATTCATACACACTCCCTTACATCTACACTCACTCCTATACACATACACACTCCCTTACATATACACTCACTCCTATACACATACACACTCCCTTACATATACACTCACTCCTATACACATACACACTCCCTTACATATACACTCACTCCTATACACATACACACTCCCTTACATATACACTCACTCCTATACACATACACACTCCCTTACATATACACTCACTCCTATACACATACACACTCCCTTCCATCTACACTCACTCCTTTATACATTCACTCATACGCACTCCCTTCCCCTTGCGGATTCAATGTATTTCTCCATTGTCGGCATCTCGCCCGTGGCATTCTTGCAGCGAGCAGGGCGGAAGAATCCAGCCTTCATACACACTCCTTTACACATTCACTCACACTGCCACACACTCCTTTACACATTCACTCAAACTCACTCCTTTGCACACACACTCACACCACACGTATTTGCACACACACTCACACCACACTCCTTTACACATTCACTCACACTCTCATGCGCTCCTTTATTTATTTTATTCATTTACAGGATGTGTGTGTCGCTGGTTAGGCCAGCATTTATTGCCCATCCCTAGTTGCCCTTCAGAAGGAGGTGGTGAGCTGCCTTCTTGAACTATTGCAATCTTTCGAGTGTAGGTACACCCACTGTGCTGTTAGGGAGGGAGGTCAGGATGTTGCCCCAGCAACAGTGAAGGAACAGCGATATATTTCAAAGTCAGGATGGTGAGTGATTTGGAGTGGAACCTCCAGGTAGTGGGGTTCCCGGGTATCTGCTGCTCTTGTCCTTCTATATGGTAGTGGTCGTGGGGTGGGAAGGTGCTGCCTGAGGAACCTTGGTGAGTTACTGAAGTGCATCTTGTAGATGGTACACACGGCTGCTACTGTTTGTCGGTGATGGAGACTGAATTTTTGTGGAAAGGGGGAGCAATCAGGCTGGCTGCTTTGTCCTGGATGGTGTTGGGCTTCTTGAGTGTTGTTGGAGCTGCGCTCATCCAGGTAAGTGGGGAGTATTCCATTACACTCCTGACTTGTGCCTTGAAGATGGTTGACAGGCTTTGGGGGATCAAGATGTGAGTCACTTGCCGTAGACTCCTAGCCTTTGACCTGCCCTGGTAGCAACAGTATTAATGTGGCGAGTCCAGTTCAGTTTCTGATCAATGGTAACCCCCAGTATGTTGATTGTGAGGGCTTCAGCGATGATAATGCCACTGAATATCAAGGATCCTCTCTTGTAGGAGATGGTCATTGCCTGACACTTGTGTGGTACAAATGTAACTTGCCACTTGTCAGCCCAAGCCTGGATATTGTCCAGGTCTTGCTGCATTTGGACATGGACTGCTGCATTATCTGAGGAGTCGCGAATGGTGCTGAACATTGCGCAGTCATCCACAAATATCCCCACTTCTGACTTTATGATGGAAGGCAGATCATTGATGAAGCAGCTGAAGATGGCTGGGCCGAGGACACTACCCTGAGGTACTCCTGCAGTGATGTCCTGGAGCTGTGACGATTGACCTGCAACCATCACAACCACCTTCCTTTGTGCCAGGTGTGACTTCAACCAGTGGAGAGTTTTCCCCCTGAATCCCATTGACTCCAGTTTAGCTCGGACTCCTTGATGCCAAACTCGGTCAAATGCTGCCTTGACATCAAGGGCAGTCACTCTCACCTCAGCTCTTTTGTCCATGTTCGAACCAAGGCTGTAATGAGGTCAGGAGCTGAGTGACCCTGGCGGAACCCAAACTGAGCATTTGTGAGCAGGTTATTGCTGAGTAAATGCCGCTTGATAGCACTGCTGATGACTCCTTCCATAATTTTCCTGATGATGGAGAGTAGACTGATAGGGTGGTAATTGGCTGGGTTGGATTTGTCCTGTTTCTTGTGTACAGGACACACCTGGGCAATTTTCCACATTGTCAGGTAGATGTCAGTGTTGTAGCTGTATTGGAAGAGATTGGCTAGGGGTGCGGTAAGTTCTGGAGCACAAGTCTTCAGTACTTTGCCAGAATATTGTCAGGACCCATAGCCTTTGCAGTATCCAATGCCTTCAGTCATTTCCTGATATCATGTGGAGTGAATCATATTGGCTGAAGATTGACATCTGTGATGCTGGGGACCTCTGGAGGAGACCGAGATTCATCACCCACTCGGCACTTCTGGCTGAAGATGCCTCAGTCTTGTCTTTTGCACAGATTTGCTGGGCTCCTCCATCATTGAGGATGGGGATATTTGTGGAGCCTCCTCCTCCAGTGAGTTGTTTAATAGTCCACCACCATTCATGGCTGGATGTGGCAGGACTGCAGAGCTGAGATCTGATGCATTTGTTGTGGAATCGCTTAGCTCTGTCTATTACTTGCTACTTATGCTGTTTGGCACACAAGTACTCCTGTGTTGTAGCTTCAACAAGTTGACACCTCATTTTGGGTATTCCTGATGTTGCTCCAGGGTTGAACCCCGGCTTGGTGGTGTTGGTAGAGTGGGGGATATGCTGGGCCACGAGGTTGTAGATTGTGGCTGAGGACAATTCTGCTGCTGCTGATGGCCCACAGCGCCTCACGGATGCCCAGTCTTGACTTGCTAGATCTGTTGAAAGTTTATTGCATTTAGCGCGGTGGTATCAATGGAGGGTATCCTTAATGTGAAGACAGGACTTTGTCTCCACAAGGACTGTGCGGTGTCACTTCCATCGATGTTGCAGCAGGCAGATTGGTGAGGATGAGGTCAAGTATGTTTTCCCTCACCACCTGCTGCAGCCCCAGTCTGGACCCGGCCAGCTCGGTCTGTGGTGGTACTACCGAGCCACTCTTGGTGGTGGACATTGAAGTCCGCCACCCAGAGCATATTCTGTGCCCTTGCCACCCTCAGTGCTTCAACACGGAGGAGTGCTGATTTATCAGCTGATGCTGGCCGGTACGTGGTAATCAGCCCATATTTGACCTGATGACATTATGGGGTCCAGTCGATGTTGAGGACTCCCAACTGTATACCCATCTCTGCTGGGTCTGTCCTGTCTGGGACAATGTCTGTAAGTTATGATTCTGTGAGTATGTCAGGCTGTGAGACAGCTCTCCCAACTTTGACTTTGCAGCGTCGTCAGGGCTGGGTTTGCCGTTGTCGTTTCTGGTGCCTGGTTCGATGCCGGGTGGCCCATCCGGTTTCATTCCTTCTTTGCGTTTTTGCAACGGTTGAATATAACTGAGTGGTTTGCTCGGCCATTTCAGAGAGCATTGAAGAGTCAACCACATTGCTGTGGGTCTGGAGTCCCATGTAGGCCAGACCAGGTAAGGATGGCCTAAAGGTCATTAGTGAACCAGATGGGTTTTTACGACAATCTACAATGGTTTCATGGTCATCATTAGAATTTTAATTCCAGATGCCGTGGTGGGCTTTGAACCCGGGTCCCCAGATCATAATCGTGGATCTCTGGATCACAAGTCCAGTGACCATACCACTACACCACAGCCTCCCCATTTGTTCACACTCCTTTTACATATACACATACAGTCACATACACAACTTTACACAGATTTTGGTGCACTCTCATTCACACACCCACTTGCAAAACAATTCATACTCACACCCTCACATATTTACACATAACATACAGAAATGCCCTTACACACTCACAGATCACACAAAGTGCCTTATGCACACACTGACTCTCACCCCCTTGCACACATTCACACACACATTCTTACACAAACACATCCTTACACATGCACCGACACACACCCTTACACACGCACCCACACACATATCCTTACACACACACCCTTACGCACACACACACCCTTACACATGCACTCACACACACACCCTTACACACACACACTCACACACCGCCTTACACACTCACACACTCTCACAAACACTTACTTCTTTACACACTCAGCTATAAACTCACACACTCTTCCACAATCTGATCATTGAGTCAAGGCACCATTCCTGTACATGCAGCCCCTCCACATTCCTATCCCATCCCCCTTCACCCCCATAACCTCTGTCATTCCATCCTGACCACTCCCTCCCAGCCCCAAATGTTACCCTCCCCCTTTAACCTCACCCTCCCCACCCTCTTTCTGCTCCCTCCTCTCCTCATCCTGATAATCTATCTCCTTCCCAAACGCTCCCCCTTCCTACCCATTCCTTCCCCTGTAACTACCCCTTCCCCTCACCCCACCCCCTCCCCATCCCTTCCATATTCCTCACTCCATGCCCTCCCCTTTCTCACGCGTCCCATCTCCTCCCATCTGTCCCACCTCTCCTTTTCCACATATCCTCTCTCCCTCCATCCTCCCAAACCCACTCCCCCATCGCCTCCCTGTCACCTCACCATCTCCCCCCTCCCGTTCCCCTTCCCTCCCACCCTATTCCCTCACCATCCCCCATTCCCCCCCTGCTCCCCTCCCCCCCCCCCCCCCTCTCTCACCTGTAGCTGCTTTTGTGGTCACCCTCAGTTCTGCTTCATTTGGAGTTGCTGGATCTTCCCCTTTCTCTGTGAAGGTACAAAACAGTTAAAACCTTTTTCCGGACTGTATATGAGACAGAGGTCAACCCTGTGGTGTTCTTTGTGTTGCTTATTTCAGGATGGTTGCTGCAGTGTTCACAAAGACCACAAAATAGGTTTAACTTAAACAAAGCTATACATTTATGAACGTGATTAATTTGGATTTAACACGTACTCCTGAGGAATACACAGTTCATTATTAGCATTGAAACTACACTCATCTACAGCTAATCATGAAACTGATATAAACTATGATCTGCTCTCACCTACATTATCTGTACTTCGGACTCTCTCTCTAGCGAACTCCTGCACACTCTCCCACAAGGCTTAGCATCACTGCCTTATATAAGTGTAACTGTAGCTCCCTCTAGTGGCTACTCTCGACATTTCATTGACCCTTGCAGTTCTTACAGTTATGATAATACCGCATCTCCTTTTCTTTGTGGAAGAAAATTATTATAACATTGGTTGTGATATTTTCTTTAACCATTACATTTCAGGTATGAATCTGACTATTAGTTAGTATTTATCATAAACTCCCTATAATCCTGACATTACATCACTTAGGTGAGCAAATGAGTCATTATACAGTCATCACAAATTAAGTCTCTCAGGCGGTCTTCTTCTTGTAGATCTCCTTAACGGCACGTTCAAGGTATTTGATTGCTCTGCCACATCTTCTTGCTGTGTCTGCGTCAAGTAAGGATTTGGAAAGGCAATGTCCTCGAGTATGTTATCAGGTGCTATAACATTCTGAAGCTGAGGTTGAACTCTATGCTTGATACGTAGCAATGCTCGCCTGTTTCTCTTGAACTGCGATCCCTGTTCTGATTTGATTAAGTATAACCTTGGTGCTACTTGTTTCAGAAATTTTGCAATGTGGTGCCATCCTCCTCCTGGATTCTGAATTTGTTTGAAGTCACCTTCTTGAAGTTCAGACAGAGGTTTGGTTCATCTATCACAGTCCTCTTTGTGCTTCTTTTTTGGTGCTGTGATACGTTCATGTATCTCTACTATCCATATCTGGAATGGTGATCTCAGGTAATATGGTGCGAAGGCTACCTATTAGCATCTGAGCATGTGATAATCCAGTTGACAATGGTGTTGCTCTGTACGTCAACAACACCAATGATAGATCTTGATTATCATCAATCGATTTGCGGAACAACTTCTTTATTATTCCAACTTGTTCTCTGCTTTGCCATTTGACAGAGGATAACATGGGCTTGAGGTAATGTGATTTAAGTTATATTGCTCTGCAAATTAGTCCACTCCCAACTTGGGAATCACGGACCACTGGCAGAGACAACATTGAAAGGTATCCCACGACATGCAAAAATTCATTTTGTTGCCTTTATAACAGATATGGCTGTCGAATCATTCAGCATCATCACATCTGGATAGTTGGGAATAATAGTCTATGACCAGCAAATAGTCCCGACCTTGGAAATAAAACAAATCCATGCCCACTTTATTCCATGGACTGGTAACGATTTCCATGTCTTTAATGCATTCTTTGCTCTGTGCTGGCTGATGCATCTGGCAAATTGTGCATTGTTGTACATACTGATCAATGGCTCTATTGACTCCCGGCCAATATACCGACTGTCTGGCTCTTCTATGACACTTTTCGATGCCCTGATGACCCTGTGAATCTGCTGCAGAATCCCTTCACATAGTCTGGCAGAAATCACTATCCTATCTCCCTTGAGCAGGAAACCACCTATTACAGAAAGATCATCTCTTATATCTCGAAAGACAGATAGACTTCCAGCAGGTCATCCTTCTTTTAAGTATTGCTTCACCTTCTGGAGCATCAAATCCTTTTCAGTTTCGACTTTGATTCGATGTAGTTTGCGGTCAGACACTGGTAGTATCTCGGTAAAGAAACAGGTTTGAGATTCCACTATTTGGACGATCTCGGGTTCTGATGTTTCAGCATCAGTGGTTGCCCTGGATAAGGTATCCGCTACAACTAGGACCTTCCCTGGTGTATAGACCAAGTCAAAATCTTATCGCCAGACCTTCATCACCATCCGCTGCAACCATGGAGACATCTCATTGAGGTTCTTTCTGATGATATTCACCAACGGCCTGTGATCCGTTTCGACTGTGAAATGCGGTAGCCCATATACATAGTTGTGAAATTTTGCGATGCCTATTACACGGCCAAGGCACTCTTTTTCAATTTGCGGGTATCTCTGCTCCATGGGAGTCACTGATCGAGATGCATAAGCAATTGGTTGCCACATCTCGTGGTCATCCTTCTGTAGGAGGACTGTGCCAATGCCCTGTTTGCTGGCATCAGTGGAGATCTTCATCTCTCTCGTGGAGTCATAGAACATTAACAGTGGAGCAGTGGAACAGTGCTCAGGCCTGACTTCACGTCCTGCCACTCCGCTGCATGTTCAAACATCCATTCAAATTCAACATTTTTCTTTATGAAGTTCCACATAATCGCCTTCCTACCTGTTGGAATCAGCATTTCCCCAACAGCCTTGGTCTTGTCTGAATCCGGTCAAATTCCTTCTTGTGATATTAAGTCGCCCAGGAATTTTAACCTGTGGATGCCAAACTGAAAATTGTCACGATTCAATTTGTGACCATCGTGCTGAACTCTGTCAAACACTTTCCGGAGCCGGTCCAGATGCTGTTCTGGGGTGTTGGACCAGATGATGATGTCATCCACGTAGATGTATACCTCTGGAATTCCCTCGATAAAAGTCTCCATGGCTCTATGGAATATATCTGATACCGATATGGTACCAAACGGTAGCCGATTAAAGCAGTGCCTCCCGAAAGGCTTGTTAAATGTGCATAGCTTACAGCTTGAAATGTCCAGCCTGAGCTGCCAAAGCCTCTGGATGAGTCTAGCTTTGTGAATAGCTTGGCATTATCCATTTCAGAAGTGATTTCTTCCGTCTTGGGGATTTGGTAGCGTTCCCAAAAGACCCGAATTTTTGGCATTCAGGTCTTTTGGATCAATACAGATCCTGAGGTCTCCATTGGTTTTGCGCACGCAGACCATTGAACTGACCCAGTCCATCGGCTGCATGGCCTTGGAGATGTTCTGTTGTTGCATGCGTTCAAGCTCAGTTTTGAGTTGCTCTCTTAATGGAGCTGGCACTCGCCGTGGCGCATGTATCACCGGTTTGGCATCCTTTTTCAACTTTATTGAATAAGTAAAAGGTAAGGTGCCCATCCCCGAGAAGACATGAGCATACTCATCCAATAGTTGTTCAATGTCATCCTGCAGCGTATCCTTCACTCTGTCAGTCGTATAAATATGCTTTACCAGGTTCACAAACATCCACTCCAATTAATGATGATTTCTCACCCTCTACCACCTCGAAGTCGATGGGCATCTCGATGTTCCCATTTCTAACAAGACGGCAGAATCCTCTTGTGACTATGGTGTTACCATTGCAATCTGTGAGCCGACATGTGGATTGCTTTATCAGTGATGTCTTATAAACTTGTCTCAAATATTTTTCACTGATAATATTTGCATTGGCTCCTGTGTCAATTTTAAATGGTATTCGTTTGCCATTTATTTCTAATAATACAGTCCACTCCTTAATTATCTTTGAGAGCTATTGTTCTGGCCTATCATTGCAATCCAGCAAATTAATCCTAGTGACTGCTCCTGTTATGAAAGTATCCGAACAGTATATGGTGAGCAATCTTCCCTAACAGTTAAGATGTTAGATTTTTTTCTCTTCACTCTTAACACTGTGGATCCGCCTGATATCACTGTCGGACTTTTAAACTTTGGTTTCTGGAGAAGCTGTTGAGAAACGACACTGCTGCAAAGTGGTTCAACTTGCAACAATTGGCACATTGTTTGCCTTTTGCCGGGCAATGTTTTGTACTGTGGGCAGTGTGTGTATGTCATCATGTTCGTGCTGTCACTCTCAGATTTACCGCGAGCTATTGTACGTGGTTTTCTTTGCTACGACACGGCATTAATGGTGTCAGCCACATTTCCCGATTTTGCGCTCGTTTTTTTTGCCACAAACTCTGCATATTCAGACGATGCCTGTTCACTGACCTTGTGCATATTAATCGTGTCTTCAAGCGGTAAAATCGGTCGTCTGAGCATTTTCTCGTGCAAACGATCGTCATTTATCCCGAATACAACTTGATCACGGAGCATTGAATCGGATGCTGAGGAAAAGTTGCAGGACTGCGCTCTTTAGTATTAAAGCTGTTATGAAAGAATTTACTGACTCCCCTTTTAACTGCAGCCCTTTCTGGACATGTAGCGCTGATAAGTCTCATTCACCTGCTTCACAGTGTGTATTGAACTTTTGTAGCACCATGTTGTATTTATTTTTATCCTCATCAGCACTGAATTCAAACAAATTAAAGGGTTCAAATGCTTGCGGTCCAGTCAAATTCAATAGGAGTGCTATTTTCCTTTGGTCTGAGGCACTTTCAAGTGTGGAGGCAGAAAGGAAAACTTCAAACTGCTGTTTAAAGAAAGCCCAATTCTGGCATAGTTTACCGTGTGTCCTGAAGTGGTCAGGCTTCTTGAGACCCTCATCTTCCGATTAGTCTTCATCTCAGATTTTCTGAGTTCTGTAGCTTCTGGATCGTTTCTTCAATCTCCTAATGCTATTCTTTCCTAATCTAACTGTTGTTTACTAATAGAAATAAACTCCTGTTACCATGTGGTGTTCTTTGTGTTGCTTATTTCAGGATGGTTGGCATAGTGTTCACAAAGACCTCAAAATAGCTTGAACTTAAACAAAACTATAAATGTATTAACACTACTAATTTGGATGAGGTACATACTCCTAAAGAATACACAGTTGATTATTAACATTTAAACTACTCTCATCTACAGCTAATCTTAATACTGATATGAACTATTTATAGAAAATACAGCACAGAACAGGCCCTTCGGCCCACGATGTTGTGCCGAACCTTTGTCCTAGATTAATCATAGATTATCATTGAATTTACAGTGCAGAAGGAGGCCATTCGGCCCTTTGAGTCTGCACCGCCTCTTGGAAAGAGCACCCTACCCAAACTCAACACCTTCACCCAACACCAAGGTCAATTTGGACATTAAGGGCAATTTATCATTGGCCAATTCACCTAACCTGCACATCTTTGGATTGTGGGAGGAAACCGGAGCACCCGGAGGAAACCCACGCAGACACGGGGAGGACGTGCAGACTCCGCACAGTCAGTGACCCAAGCCGGAATCGAACCTGGGACCCTGGAGCTGTGAAGCAATTGTGCTATCCACAATGCTACCGTGCTGCCCTTGAGAACAAATAAATCTACACTATATCATTTAACCGTAATCCATGTACCTATCCAATAGCTGCTTGAAGGTCCCTAATGTTTCCGACTCAACTACTTCCACAGGCAGTGCATTCCATGCCCCCACTACTCTCTGGGTAAAGAACCTACCTCTGATATCCCTCCTATATCTTCCACCTTTCACCTTAAATTTATGTCCCCTTGTAATGGTTTGTTCCACCCGGGGAAAAAGTCTCTGACTGTCTACTCTATCTATTCCCCTGATCATCTTATAAACCTCTATCAAGTCGCCCCTCATCCTTCTCCGTTCTAATGAGAAAAGGCCTAGCACCCTCAACCTTTCCTCGTAAGACCTACTCTCCATTCCAGGCAACATCCTGGTAAATCTTCTTTGCACCTTTTCCAAAGCTTCCACATCCTTCCTAAAATGAGGCGACCAGAACTGTACACAGTACTCCAAATGTGGCCTTACCAAAGTTTTGTACAGCTGCATCATCACCTCACGGCTCTTAAATTCAATCCCTCTGTTAATGAACGCGAGCACACCATAGGCCTTCTTCACAGCTCTATCCACTTGAGTGGCAACTTTCAAAGATGTATGAACATAGACCCCAAGATCTCTCTGCTCCTCCACATTGCCAAGAACTCTACCGTTAACCCTGTATTCCGCATTCATATTTGTCCTTCCAAAATGGACAACCTCACACTTTTCAGGGTTAAACTCCATCTGCCACTTCTCAGCCCAGCTCTGCATCCTATCTATGTCTCTTTGCAGCCGACAACAGCCCTCCTTACTATCCACAACTCCACCAATCTTCGTATCATCTGCAAATTTACTGACCCACCCTTCAACTCCCTCATCCAAGTCATTAATGAAAATCACAAACAGCAGAGGACCCAGAACTGATCCCTGCGGTACGCCACTGGTAACTGGGATCCAGGCTGAATATTTGCCATCCACCACCACTCTCTGACTTCTATCGGTTAGCCAGTTCGTTATCCAACTGGCCAAATTTCCCAATATCCCATGCCTCCTTACTTTCTGCATAAGCCTACCATGGGGAACTTTATCAAATGCCTTACTAAAATCCATGTACACTACATCCACTGCTTTACCTTCATCCACATGCTTGGTCACCTCCTCAAAGAATTCAATAAGATTTGTAAGGCAAGACCTACCCCTCACAAATCCGTGCTGACTATCCCTAATCAAGCAGTGTCTTTCCAGATGCTCAGAAATCCTATCCTTCAGTACCCTTTCCATTACTTTGCCTACCACCGAAGTAAGACTAACAGGCCTGTAATTCCCAGGGTTATCCCTAGTCCCTTTTTTGAACAGGGGCACGACATTCGCCACTCTCCAATCCCCTGGTACCACCCCTGTTGACAGTGAGGACGAAAAGATCATTGCCAACGGCTCTGCAATTTCATCTCTTGCTTCCCATAGAATCCTTGGATATATCCCGTCAGGCCCGGGGGACTTGTCTATCCTCAAGTTTTTCAAAATGCCCAACACATCTTCCTTCCTAACAAGTATTTCCTCGAGCTTACCAATCTGTTTCACACTGTCCTCTCCAACAATATCGCTCCTCTCATTTGTAAATACAGAAGAAAAGTACTCGTTCAAGACCTCTCCTATCTCTTCAGACTCAATACACAATCTCCCGCTACTGTCCTTGATCGGACCTACCCTCGCTCTAGTCATTCTCATATTTCTCACATATGTGTAAAAGGCCTTGGGGTTTTCCTTGATCCTACCCGCCAAAGATTGTTCATGCCCTCTCTTAGCTCTCCTAATCCCTTTCTTCAGTTCCCTCCTGGCTATCTTGTATCCCTCCAATGCCCTGTCTAAACCTTGTTTCCTCAGCCTTACATAAGTCACCTTTTTCCTCTTAACAAGACATTCAACCTCTCTTGTCAACCATGGTTCCCTCACTCGACCATCTCTTCCCTGCCTGACAGGGACATACATATCAAGGACACGTAGCACCTGTTCCTTGAACAAGTTCCACATTTCATTTGTGTCCTTCCCTGCCAGCCTATGTTCCCAACTTATGCACTTCAATTCTTGTCTGACAACATCGTATTTACCCTTCCCCCAATTGTAAACCTTGCCCTGTTGCACGTACCTATCCCTCTCCATTACTAAAGTGAAAGTCACAGAATTGTGGTCACTATCTCCAAAATGCTCCCCCACTAACAAATCTATCACTTGCCCTGGCTCATTACCCAGTACTAAATCCAATATTGCCCCTCCTCTGGTCGGACAATCTACATACTGCGTTAGAAAAGCTTCCTGGACACACTGCACAAACACCACCCCATCCAAACTATTTGATCTAAAGAGTTTCCACTCAATATTTGGGAAGTTAAAGTCGCCCATGACTACTACCCTATGACTTCTGCACCTTTCCAAAATCTGTTTCCCAATCTGTTCCTCCACATCTCTGCTACTATTGGGGGGCCTATAGAAAACTCCTAACAAGGTGACTGCTCCTTTCCTATTTCTGACTTCAACCCATACTACTTCAGTAGGCTGATACTCCTCGAACTGCCTTTCTGCAGCTGTTATGCTATCTCTAATTAATAATGCCACCCCCCCACCTCTTTTACCACCCTCCCTAATCTTATTGAAACATCTATAACCAGGGACCTCCAACAACCATTTCTGCCCCTCTTCTATCCAAGTTTCCGTGATGGCCACCACATCGTAGTCCCAAGTACCGATCCATGCCTTAAGTTCACCCACCTTATTCCTGATGCTTCTTGCGTTGAAGTATACACACTTCAACCCCTCTCCGTGCCTGCAAGTACTCTCCTTTGTCAGTGTTCCCTTCCCCACTGCCTCATTACACGCTTTGGCGTCCTGAATATCGGCTACCTTAGTTGCTGGACTACAAATCCGGTTCCCATTCCCCTGCCAAATTAGTTTAAACCCTCCCGAAGAGTACTAGAAAACCTCCCTCCCAGGATATTGGTGCCCCTCTGGTTCAGATGCAACCCGTCCTGCTTGTACAGGTCCCACCTTCCCCAGAATGCGCTCCAATTATCCAAATACCTGAAGCCCTCCCTCCTACACCATTCCTGCAGCCACGTGTTCAACTGCACTCTCTCCCTATTCCTAGCCTCGCTATCACGTGGCACCGGCAACAAACCAGAGATGACAACTCTGTCTGTCCTGGCTTTCAACTTCCAGCCTAACTCCCTAAACTTGTTTATTACCTCCACACCCCTTTTCCTACCTATGTCGTTGGTACCAATGTGCACCACGACTTCTGGCTGCTCACCCTCCCCCTTAAGGATCCTGAAGACACGATCCGAGACATCCCTGGCCCTGGCACCCGGGAGGCAACATACCTTCCGGGAGTCTCGCTCGCGACCACAGAATCTCCTATCTATTCCCCTAACCATTGAATCTCCTACAACTATTGCTTTTCTATTCTCCCCCCTTCCCTTCTGAGCCCCAGAGCCAGACTCAGTGCCAGAGACCTGGCCGCTAGGGCCTTCCCCCGGTAGGTCATCCCCCCCAACAGCATCCAAAACGGTATACTTGTTTTGAAGGGGAACGGCCACGAGGGATCCCTGCACTTTCTGCCTGTTTGTTTTTTTCCCCCTGACTGTAACCCAGCTATTCTTGTCCTGTACCTGTACAGTGATCTTAATACTGATATAAACTATGACCTTTTTTAAATTACATTTAGTGTACCCAATTATTTTTTCCAATTAAGAGGCAATTTAGCGTGGCCAATCCGCCTATCCTGCACTCCTTTGGGTTGTGGGGGTGAAACCCATGCAGACACGGGGAGAACGTGCAAACTCCACATGGACAGTGACCCAGGGCCAGGTTTCGAACCCAGGTCTTCAGCGCCGTAGGCAGCAATGCTAACCACTGTGCCACCGTGCTGCCCTTAAACTATGATCTTAATACTGATATAAACTATGATCTGCTTGCACTAACACTATCTGTACTTCTGACTCTGTACTAGCGAACTCCTGCACACACTCTCCCACAAAGCATCACTGCCTTATATAGTTGTAACTGTAACTCCCTCTAATGGCTACTCTCGACACTTCATTAACCCTTGCAGCTCTTACAGTTATGATAATACCACAAACCCCACAGGCAGAAACGTTGAGAGGAGATTGACGAGGATGTTCCCTGCTGACAGGGAATCCCGCAGAGAGAAGATTCCACTTGTGGGAGAATCAAAAACTGCACACATAAAATAATCACCCGTAACTCCAACCAGGAGTTCAGGGGAACCTGAATTACCCAGAGAGGGCGGAGAATGTGGAACTCGCTGCCATATTGAGGCAAACAGCATAGGTGCTTGCAAAATATACAACACCTGAACCCTTGAAGATTCCAGTCTTTAACTCACTTCCCGGTATCTGTTATTCTATATATAAACCATCCCGAACCCCTCAATTAGATTCCAGTCTGTAACTCACTCCCGGGTATTTGTTATTCTATATATAAACCACCCAAACCCCTCGATTAGATTCCAGTCTGTAACTCACTCCTGGGTATCTGTTATTCTATATATAAACCATCCCGAACCCCTCAATTAGATTCCAGTCTGTAACTCACTCCTGGGTATCTGTTATTCTATATATCAACCAACCGAACCCCTCGATTAGATCCCAGTCTGTAACTCACTCCCGGGTATCTGTTATTCTATATATAAACCATCCCGAACCCCTCAATTAGATTCCAGTCTGTAACTCACTCCCGGGTATCTGTTATTCTATATATAAACCATCCCGAACCCCTCGATTAGATCCCAGTCTGTAACTCACTCCCGGGTATCTGTTATTCTATATATAAACCATCCCGAACCCCTCAATTAGATTCCAGTCTGTAACTCACTCCTGGGTATCTGTTATTCTATATATCAACCAACCGAACCCCTCGATTAGATCCCAGTCTGTAACTCACTCCCGGGTATCTGTTATTCTATATATAAACCATCCCGAACCCCTCAATTAGATTCCAGTCTGTAACTCACTCCCGGGTATCTGTTATTCTATATATAAACCATCCCGAACCCCTCAATTATACTCCAGTCTGTAACTCACTCCCGGGTATCTGTTATTCTATATATAAACCATCCCGAACCCCTCAATTAGATTCCAGTCTGTAACTCACTCCCGGGTATCTGTTATTCTATACATAAACCATCCCGAAACTCACGATTAGATTCCAGTCTGTAACTCATCCCCGGGTATCTGTTATTCTATATATAAACCATCCCGAACCCCTCAATTATACTCCAGTCTGTAACTCACTCCCGGGTATCTGTTATTCTATATATAAACCATCCCGAAACTCACGATTAGATTCCAGTCTGTAACTCATCCCCGGGTATCTGTTATTCCATACATAAACCACCCTATACCCCTCGATTAGATCCCAGTCTGTAACTCACTCCCAGGTAACTTATAACCCCCCCAAACCCCTTGATTTGATTCCAGTCTGTAACTCACTCCCGGGTAACTGTTATTCTATATATAAACCCCCCAAAACCCTCGATTAGATTCCAGTCTGTCACTCACTCCTGGGTATCTTTTATTCTATATATAAACCACCCGAACCCCTCGATTAGATTCCAGTCTGTAACTCACTCCCGGATATCTGTTATTCTATATATAAACCACCCAAACCCCTCGATTAGATTCCAGTCTGTAACTCACTCCCGGGTATCTGTTATTCTATATATAAACCACCCAAACCCCTCGATTAGATTCCAGTCTGTAACTCACTCCCGGGTATCTGTTATTCTATATATAAACCACCCAAACCCCTCGATTAGATTCCAGTCTGTAACTCACTCCTGGGTATCTGTTATTCTATATATAATCCACCCAAACCCCTCGATTAGATTCCAGTCTGTAACTCACTCCCGGGTATCTGTTATTCTATATATAAACCACCCGAACCCCTCTATTAGATTCCAGTCTGTAACCCACTTCCGGGTATCTGTATTGTGAATGTGTAAATTCAGACTGAACTCCAGTTGAATTGTGTGTTTCTCAGTTTCACCATGTCAGAATGAAGGGTGTTTGGATGAAATGCACAGCTGCAGTGCCTTCCGGACTTTAATGTTGCTATTGTTTTCGGTGTTTGTGACCATGGGCGGAACTCGCAGTGAATGCTAGGATTTGACAATAGCCCAGCTGTTAGCCACCACTGCCATGTCCTCCCGTCCTCTGTGTCTGCAGTCCTCCCGCCTTCTCTCCCACCTCATGATAAGAGGGTACAAGCTATTAATGGTCATTGTTTGAACTATGAATAACTGCAGCGTCACTGCTGCACACATTCTCACTCCCCTTCAATCTATCACAAAACATTCCTCAGTTCTCAGAACATGACACATGTTTGAATGACATAAAACAGGAGCTTGTCTCTCATTCTTGGTAATTCACGCACAGACATTTCTGCAAATTCACAAGGACGTCTATTGGCCAGGTTAGCTGCCAGTGTCCTGCTGTACTGAGCGATAGGGCAATGCAAGGAGGCCATTCCCTGCATCCTGCTGGTGTTGAGACAGCTCTCCAATTAATTGCTCTTCCCCTGCAACCTCCCGATTGAATTTTCCCTGTGAAGTATTTATCCAGTTTCTTTTTAAATCTACTTTCAGGTGGTGAATTCCACATCATAACATCTTGTTGCACCAAAATATTCTCCTCATTTCATCTCTACTTCTTTTCCCAGTCACTTGTCTCCTTTGGTCCGTGACCCTATCGGGAACAATTCCTCCTATTTATTCCTTCAAAAACCTTCTGCATTTTCAGTCTCCCCTTAACTTCTATTGCTGTAGGAAGGAAGGCAGTTTCCCCACACTCCACCATCACTAACTCTCATCCCAGGTAACCATTCTGGGACATCCACTCTGTACCCTCTCCAAGGCCTTAACACCCTTCCAAAATTGTGGTGCCCAGCAGAGGGTAGCGAGTGATTTGTAAAGTTTGAATATTTCCTCCTTGCTCGTGTACCTCTGCCTCTATTGATAAAGCCAAGGTTACCAAACAGGGATTTTGTTTAAAACAATCTGATTAACTTGTCCTGCTACCTTTAAACATTTGTGCGCACACTGTCAGCTCCCTCTCTCTTCCTGTGTATCAGGTTATTTAGTTTATATCTATTATGATCCCAGACCAGACTCCAGCAGTGACCAGGGTACTGGACAGAAACCCCAATATTTTTAATTTTGTAAGACTATGAGGAAAGGATACCTCCCCACAGGAGTGATTACACCAAGAAATAGGGATGCGGTATATTAAAACAAAATTTATTACGAACACAATATTAAAATATCAGAAAATAGCTTACAATTATCCTTTAAACAATACTATTCAATCCGATGAATACAATACCCTTAACTGCTATCTTTATTCCCACTTAAACAGCAAGGAAAAAAACATCTCAGCTCTCAATTCACTTTAACTACCAATGGCACATAAGAAAACTTGCATTACAGAAATATTGTTTGAGAGGAGAGATCTTTTAATACTGTTTTACAGAAAAGATCTGACTCCTGTCAGATCCATGCAGAAACTCTGGCTATATTTTTTCACAAGCTGTTTCTCAGCATGTTTCAACTCCCTCTTGTTCTAAACAAGTCCGTACTGCTTTAAAGACTGAACTGCAGAGGGCAAAACCTGACTTGTGGTCACAGCTTCATCTAGAACTGCACGCACCTGCTTTTCCTACTAAATGCCTGATGTCTTCGCTCCACCCAGTAATGACATTATCTTACCAAGCTGAATTCTAATTAAATCCACTGGGAATTCCTTTAATCAAATCAAAATTCCACTAGCCCAAGCTTTTTACGATACTTTAATTGCACCCCTGGCTCCTAAAATCTACTTGCCTTTCAAACTAGGATTTCTGAAAACCTGACTGCAGCAGTCACACACACCCACTAACCCAGGATTTTATTCCAGTTGGAAAAACCAATCATTCACCATTGCTCTTTCTTTCAGTCCACATTAGCCAATGCCATATTCAGTGTCAGTGCGACCCTCATCTCACCGGCTTCAGTGTGCTAACAGTTAGGTGTAACGCTGTCAAAGCCCAGATACACAACATCAACTTACATAGAACATAGAACATTACAGCACAGTACAGGCCCTTCGGCCCTCGATGTTGCGCCGACCTGTGAAACCACTCTAAAGCCCATCTACACTATTCCCTTATCATCCATATGTCTATCCAATGACCATTTGAATTCCCTTAGTGTTGGCGAGTCCACTACTGTTGCAGGCAGGGCATTCCATGCCCTTACTACTCTCCGAGTAAAGAACCTACCTCTGACATCTGTCTTATATCTATCTCCCCTCAATTTAAAGCTATGTCCCCTCGTGCTAGACATCACCATCCGAGGAAAAAGGCTCTCACTGTCTACCCTATCCAATCCTCTGATCATCTTGTATGCCTCAATTAAGTCACCTCTTAACCTTCTTCTCTCTAACGAAAACAGCCTCAAGTCCCTCAGCCTTTCCTCATAAGATCTTCCCTCCATACCAGGCAACATTCTGGTAAATCTCCTCTGCACCCTTTCCAATGCTTCCACATCCTTCCTATAATGCGGCGACCAGAGTTGCACGCAATACTCCAAATGCGGCCGCACCAGAGTTTTGTACAGCTGCAACATGACCTCATGGCTCCGAAACTCAATCCCTCTACCAATAAAAGCTAACACACCGTACGCCTTCTTAACAACCCTCTCAACCTGGGTGGCAACTTTCAGGGATCTATGTACATGGCCACCGAGATCTCTCTGCTCATCCACACTGCCAAGAATCTTACCATTAGCCCAGTACTCTGTCTTCCTGTTATTCCTTCCAAAATGAATTACCTCACACTTTGCTGCATTAAACTCCATTTGCCACCTCTCAGCCCAGCGCTGCAGCTTATCTATGTCCCTCTGTAACTTGTAACATCCGTCCGCACTGTCCACAACTCCACCGACTTTAGTGTCATCTGCAAATTTACTCACCCATCCTTCTTCGCCCTCTTCCAGGTCATTTATAAAAATGACAAACAGCAGTGGCCCCAAAACAGATCCTTGTAGTACACCACTTGTAACTGGACTCCAGTCTGAACATTTCCCATCAACCACCACCCTTTGTCTTCTTCCAGCTAGCCAATTTCTGATCCAAACTGCTAAATCACCCTGAATCCCATGCCTCCGTATTTTCTGCAGTAGCCTACCGTGGGGAACCTTATCAAACGCTTTACTGAAATCCATATACACCACATCAACTGCTTTACCCTAATCCACCTGTTTGGTCACCTTCTCAAAGAACTCAATAAGGTTTGTGAGACACAACCTACCCTTCACAAAACCGTGTTGACTATCTCTAATCAAATTATTCCTTTCCATATGATTATACATCCTATCTCTTATAAACCTTTCCAAGATTTTGCCCACAACAGAAGTAAGGCTCACTGGTCTATAGTTGCCGGGGTTGTCTCTACTTCCCTTCTTGAACAAGGGGACAGCATTTGCTATCCTCCAGTCTTCTGGCACTATTCCTGTAGACAAAGGTCTTAAAGATCAAAGCCAAAGGCTCAGCAATCTCCTCCCCAGCTTCCCAGAGAATCCTAGGATAAATCCCATCCGGCCCAGGGGACTTATCTATTTTCACACTTTCCAGAATTGCTAACCCCTCCTCCTTATGAACCTCAAGCCCTTCTAGTCTAGTAGCCTGAATCTCAGTATTCTCCTCGACAACATTGTCTTTTTCCTGTGTGAATACTGACGAAAAATATTCATTTAGCACCTCTCCTATCTCCTCGGACTCCAAGCACATCTTCCCACTACTGTCCTTGACTGGCCCTACTCTTACCCTAGGCATTCTTTTATTCCTGACATATCTATGGAAAGCTTTAGGGTTATCCTTGATCCACTGTCCCAATAAACATTCCCAGAACAGGTACAGCACGGGGTTAGATTCAGAGTAACGCTCCCTCTACACTGTCCCCAAACAAAATCTTTACGCAAAGAGTAGTGAGGCCGTGGAATGCCCTACCTGCTACAGTAGTGAACTCGCCAACATTGAGGGCATTTAAAAGTTTATTAGATAAACATATGGATGATAATGGCATAGTGTAGGTTAGATGGCTTTTGTTTCGGTGCAACATCGTGGGCCGAAGGGCCTGTACTGCGCTGTATTGTTCTATGTTCTATGTTCTAAACACTCCCAGGGCAGGTACAGCACGGGGTTAGATACACTGTAAAGCTCCCTCTACACTGGTCCCCGTAAACACTCCCAGGACAGGTACAGCACAGAGTTCGATACAGAGTAAAGCTCCCTCTACACCCTCCCCCTTCAAATGCAAGTTAAAGGTCGGTGTCAAACCCAAGTTCTGTCAGTTTGTACAAGAGGAACAACGGTATTCCCCTTTGGATGAGGTGAAATCTCCACACTTTTCATATTGCTCTTTCTTTTACACATCGGCACTGACCTGGCTCTTTGACCTTCAGTTCGAATTTGACCTTTGAACTTCCTGCGATGATCGCATAGACACCGTTGTCAATGTTGGAGGCACTGTGAATGGTCAGGCTGTGCATGGTGTCCTCTGAGGTGATGGTCCATTGCTCACTGGTGACCATGTCCACACCGTCCCGCTGCCACCTCACCTTAACCACCCCCTTCTCCGTCTCTGCTATGAACCTGGCATCACTGCCTGCATTCACCACTGCACTCCTTGGCTTCTTCGTGAAGGAGGAACCTGGCACATGATGGAGGTGGCACACAATGAGTCTCACTGCCACAGAGATACACTTGCCCCAAGTTGATCACTCAGCACCAGCGCTCCCTGCCACGTTTATGAATGTTGCGGGTGATTAGTTATGAATGAGGTACATGTTTTCCCATTCATGCACATGTTTTAATTTACACCGACTCAGTCACCACAATCCTTTTGGATGCTGTGTGGTTTTGACAGTATACTGCTCACCTCCTTCCTCACACTTGCCTCCCTCCTCATGCTGACCACTCTGCAACCCCACTCTCATCCCACAGACCCCCTGACACTTACTCATTCATGCGGTCCCATCATCAATCCCTCTGACCCCGCTCCTACAAACATTCACACTGCCCTGCACTCATCCCATAGGCCCCCCACACCCTCACAAACAGCACCCCCTCCCCATTCCCCCCTCACACTCATTCCAGATGCTATGGATCTTGACTGGATACATTACAGGTGACGGGACTCATTCTGCCCCAGTGGGGATAGTTCCAGGAGGTAGCAACCCATTCTGCCGTCTCTCAGAGAATGGGGATAAGGCATCTCCCTGAGCAGGGTGTGAATTGGGTTGAAGTGGGGGTTCGGAGAATGGAAATCTCTGGAAGAGAGGCCAGGAGAAGACTTGTCAGAGATTTTGGACACATTGTTATTGATCCAAACTGGAAACCAGCAGGAAACTCAGATCTCCAGTCAATCCCAGTCCAGCCATTTCCAGTCCAGCCATTTCCAGTCCTTCCCAATCAAATCATTCCCATTATCTCCAGTCCAGTCAACCCCAGTCATTCAGAGTCCAATCATTCCCAATCATCCCCAGTTCAGTCATTCTCAATTCAGTCAAACCCAGTCAATCACAGTCCAGTCATTCCGAGTCCAGTCAATCCCAGTCCACTCATTCCATCTCCCAGTTCAGTCATTCCCAATCATTTCCAGTCCCACCATTCCCATCATTTCCAATCTAGTCATTCTCAATTCAGTCCATCCTAATCTTTGCCAGTTGAGTCATTCCCATCATTCCCATTCTACTCTTTCCCAGTCATTCTGAGTCCAGTCAATCCCAGTCCAGTCATTCCCCAACATTCCAATCCAGTCAATTCCAGTCCTGTTATTCCCAATTATTCCCAGTCCAGTCACCCCACCATTCCCAATCCAATCATTCCCAGTACAGTCATTTCCATCATTCCCATTCCAGTCATCCCAGTAGTAATTCCCAATCCAGTCATCCAAGTCCAGTCAATTCCTGTCCAGTTAATCCCAATCAATCCCATCACAGCCAATACAGTGGTACAGTCCAGTCATTCCAGTTAATCCCAATCAATCCCATCACAGCCAATACAGTGGTACAGTCCAGTCATTCCTGTCAATCCCAATCCAGACATCTCAGTCCAATCAAACACAACCAGCCAATCTCAATCATTCCCATCAGTCCCAACCGAGACAACCCTGTCCAGCCATTCCCATCATTCCTAATACAGTCATTCCCAACACTCCCAATCCAGTCATTGCAGACCAGTAAATCCCAATCATCCCCAATCCTGTCATTCCCAGTGCAGTCATTCCGAAAATTCCCAAACCAGTTATTAACCTAACCAAGTCAAACCCAGTCCAGTTAATCACAATCATCCCCATAATTCGCAATGCAGACATTCCCAGGCCAGTCATTCCCATCAATCCCAATCCAGTCATCCCAGACCAATGATTACCAACGTTTCCAAAGCTTTCGTCCCAGTCCAGTCAAAGCCAGTTCAGTCCATCCCAATCATTCCCATATCCACTCATTCCCAGCGTCGGAACGCTCTGGCTGCCCCTCGATCCGCCTCTCAGATTCTGACCTGTTTTTCTCCCAGCTTCGGGCATCTTGCTCTGATTCAGAAAACTTCTCCCGCTCCTGAAATTTGTCACAGTCCGAGTCTGGGTCCGGGTCCAGATCCTCCTCCTGCTGCTCCCTCTGTCCCGTAATAACCTTCAACATCGCATTCCTGAAGATTTATACAGCATGTCCCCAAACGTCACAGAATGTCATCGATAAACGAACAAACCAGAGAGGGAGAGAGTGGGAAAGAGACTCATAAAGATAGACAGAGAGAGATAGAGACAGCACACTGAGACAGAGAGAGAGATAGAGACAGCACACTGAGACAGAGAGAGAGATAGTGACAGCACACTGAGACACAGAGAGAGATAGAGACAGCACACTGAGACACTGAGACAGAGAGACAGAGACAGCACACTGAGACACAGAGAGAGATAGAGACAGCACACTGAGACACAGAGAGAGATAGAGACAGCACACTGAGACACAGAGGAATAGAGACAGCACACTGAGACACAGAGAGATAGAGAGATAGAGACAGCACACTGAGACACTGAGACACAGAGAGATAGAGACAGCACACTGAGACACAGAGGAATAGAGACAGCACACTGAGACACAGAGAGATAGAGACAGCACACTGAGACACAGAGAGATAGAGACAGCACACTGAGACACTGAGAGAGATAGAGACAGCACACTGAGACACTGAGAGAGATAGAGACAGCACATTGAGACACAGAGAGATAGAGACAGCACACTGAGACACAGAGAGATAGAGACAGCACACTGAGACACAGAGGGATAGAGACAGCACACTGAGACACTGAGAGAGATAGAGACAACACACTGAGACACAGAGAGATAGAGACAGCACACCGAGACACAGAGTCAGAGATAGAGACAGCACACTGAGGCACAGAGACACAGAGAGATAGAGACAGCACACTGAGACACACAGAGAGATAGAGACAGCACACTGAGACAGAGAGAGAGATAGAGACAGCACACTGAGACACAGAGAGATAGAGACAGCACACTGAGACACTGAGAGAGATAGAAACAGCACACTGAGACACAGAGACACAGAGAGACAGAGACAGCACACAGACACAGAGAGATAGAGACAGCACACAGAGACACGGAGACACAGAGAGTTAGAGACAACACACTGAGACACAGAGAGAGACAGAGACAGCACACACAGACACTGAGACACAGAGAGATAGAGACAGCACACTGAGACACTGAGACACAGAGAGATAGAGACAGCACACTGAGACACTGAGAGAGATAGAGACAGCACACTGAGACACTGAGACACAGAGAGATAGAGACAGCACACAGAGCCACTGAGACACAGAGAGATAGAGACAGCACACTGAGACACTGAGACACAGACACAGAGAGATAGAGACAGCACACTGAGACACAGAGAGAGAGATAGAGACAGCACATTGAGCCACAGAGAGATAGAGACAGCACACTGAGACACTGAGAGATAGAGACAGCACACTGAGACACTGAGACACAGAGAGATAGAGACAGCACACTGAGACACAGACACAGAGAGATAGAGACAGCACATTGAGCCACAGAGAGATAGAGACAGCACACTGAGACACTGAGACACAGAGAGATAGAGACAGCAGACTGAGACACTGAGACACTGAGAGAGATAGAGACAGCACACTGAGACACCGAGACACAGAGAGATAGAGACAGCACACTGAGACACTGAGACACAGAGAGATAGAGACAGCAGACTGAGACACTGAGACACAGAGAGATAGAGACAGCACACTGAGACACAGACACAGAGAGATAGAGACAGCACATTGAGCCACAGAGAGATAGAGACAGCACACTGAGACACTGAGACACAGAGAGATAGAGACAGCACACAGATACACTGAGACACAGAGAGATAGAGACAGCACACTGAGACACTGAGACACAGAGAGATAGAGACAGCACACTGAGACACAGAGAGACAGAGAGAGATAGAGACAGCACACTGAGACACAGAGAGACAGAGTGAGATAGAGACAGCACACTGATACACATAGAGAGATAGAGACAGCACACTGAGACACAGAGAGAGATAGAGACAGAACACTGAGACACTGAGAGACAGAGTGAGATAGAGACAGCACACTGAGACACAGAGAGAGATAGAGACAGCACACTGAGACACAGAGACACAGAGAGATAGAGACAGCACACTGAGACACTGAGACACAGAGAGATAGAGACAGCACACTGAGACACAGAGAGACAGAGTGAGATAGAGACAGCACACTGATACACATAGAGAGATAGAGACAGCACACTGAGACACAGAGAGAGATAGAGACAGAACACTGAGACACTGAGAGAGATAGAGACAGCACACTGAGACACAGAGAGAGATAGAGACAGAACACTGAGACACAGAGAGACAGAGTGAGATAGAGACAGCACACTGATACACATAGAGAGATAGAGACAGCACACTGAGACACTGAGAGAGATAGAGACAGCACACTGAGACACAGAGAGACAGAGTGAGATAGAGACAGCACACTGATACACATAGAGAGATAGAGACAGCACACTGAGACACAGAGAGAGATAGAGACAGAACACTGAGACACTGAGAGAGATAGAGACAGCACACTGAGACACAGAGAGAGATAGAGACAGCACATTGAGACACAGAGAGATAGAAACAGAACACTGAGACACAGAGAGAGATAGAGACAGCACACTGAGACACAGAGAGAGATAGAGACAGCACATTGAGACACAGAGAGATAGAAACAGAACACTGAGACACAGAGAGAGATAGAGACAGCACACTGAGACACAGAGAGAGAGATAGAGACAGCACACTGAGGCACAGAGACACAGAGAGACAGAGACAGCACACTGAGACACAGAGAGAGAGAGACAGCACACTGAGACACAGAGAGATAAAGACAGCACACTGAGACACAGAGAGGTAGAGACAGCACACTGAGACACTGAGAGAGATAGAGACAGCACACTGAGACACTGAGACACACAGAGAGATAGAGACAGCACACAGATACACTGAGAGATAGAAACTGCACACAGAGACACTGGGACACAGTGAGATAGAGACAGCACACTGAGACACTGAGAGATAGAGACAGCACACTGAGACACTGAGAGAGATAGAGACAGCACACTGAGACACAGAGACACAGAGAGACAGAGACATCACACAGACACAGAGAGATAGAGACAGCACACTGAGACACAGAGAGATAGAGACAGCACACTGAGACACAGAGAGATAGAGACAGCACACTGAGACACTGAGAGAGATAGAGACAGCACACTGAGACACAGAGAGAGAGATAGAGACAGCACACTGAGACACAGACACAGAGAGATAGAGACAGCACACTGAGACACAGAGAGATAGAGACAGCACACTGAGACACTGAGAGAGATAGAGACAGCACACTGAGACACTGAGAGAGATAGAGACAGCACACTGAGACACAGAGAGATAGAGACAGCACACTGAGACACAGAGAGATAGAGACAGCACACTGAGACACTGAGAGAGATAGAGACAGCACACTGAGACACTGAGAGAGATAGAGACAGCACACTGAGACACAGAGAGATAGAGACAGCACACCGAGACACAGAGAGAGAGATAGAGACAGCACACTGAGACACAGAGAGACAGAGACAGCACACTGAGACACAGAGAGAGAGATAGAGACAGCACACTGAGACACAGAGAGAGATAGAGACAGCACACTGAGACACTGAGACAGAGAGATAGAGACAGCACACTGAGACACTGAGACACTGAGAGAGATAGAGACAGCACACAGATACACTGAGACACAGAGAGATAGAGACAGCACACTGAGACACAGAGGAATAGAGACAGCACACTGAGACACTGAGACACTGAGAGAGATAGAGACAGCACACTGAGACACAGAGAGAGATCGAGACAGCACACTGAGACACTGAGACACAGAGAGATAGAGACAGCACACTGAGACACTGAGACACAGAGAGATAGAGACAGCACACTGAGACACTGAGACACAGAGAGATAGAGACAGCACACTGAGACACAGAGAGAGAGATAGAGACAGCACACTGAGACACAGAGACACAGAGAGATAGAGACAGCACACTGAGACACTGAGAGAGATAGAGACAGCACACTGAGACACTGAGAGAGATAGAGACAGCACACTGAGACACAGAGAGATAGAGACAGCACACTGAGACACTGAGACACAGAGAGACAGAGACAGCACACTGAGATACTGAGACACAGAGAGATAGAGACAGCACACTGAGACACAGAGAGAGAGATAGAGACAGCACACTGAGACACAGAGACACAGAGAGATAGAGACAGCACACTGAGACACAGAGAGAGATAGAGACAGCACACTGAGACACATAGAGAGATAGAGACAGCACACTGAGACACAGAGAGATAGAAACAGCACACTGAGACACTGAGAGAGATAGAGACAGCACACTGAGACACAGAGAGAGAGAGATAGAGACAGCACACTGAGACACAGAGACACAGAGAGATAGAGACAGCACACTGAGACACTGAGAGAGATAGAGACAGCACACTGAGACACTGAGAGAGATAGAGACAGCACACTGAGACACAGAGAGAGATAGAGACAGCACACTGAGACACTGAGAGAGATAGAGACAGCACACTGAGACACTGAGAGAGATAGAGACAGCACACTGAGACACAGAGAGAGAGATAGAGACAGCACACTGAGACACAGAGAGAGAGATAGAGACAGCACACTGAGACACAGAGAGAGAGATAGAGACAGCACACTGAGGCACAGAGACACAGAGAGACAGAGACAGCACACTGAGACACAGAGAGAGAGAGACAGCACACTGAGACACAGAGAGATAGAGACAGCACACAGAGACACTGAGAGAGAGAGACAGAGACAGCACACTGAGACACAGATAGATAGAGACAGCACACTGAGACACTGAGACACACAGAGAGATAGAGACAGCACACTGGGACACAGAGAGATAGAAACTGCACACAGAGACACTGGGACACAGAGAGATAGAGACAGCACACTGAGACACTGAGAGATAGGGACAGCACACTGAGACACTGAGACACAGAGAGATAGAGACAGCGCACTGAGACACAGAGAGATAGAGAGATAGAGACAGCACACTGAGACACTGAGAGATAGAGACAGCACACTGAGACACTGAGAGATAGAGACAGCACACTGGGACACAGAGAGATAGAGAGATAGAGACAGCACACTGAGACACTGAGAGATAGAGACAGCACACTGAGACACTGAGAGACAGAAACAGCACACTGAGACACAGAGAGAGATAGAGACAGCACACTGAGACACAGAGAGATAGAGACAGCACACTGAGACACTGAGACACAGAGAGATAGAGACAGCACACTGAGACACAGAGAGAGATAGAGACAGCACACTGAGACACTGAGACACAGAGAGATAGAGACAGCACACTGAGACACTGAGACACAGAGAGATAGAGACAGCACACTGAGACACTGAGACACAGAGAGATAGAGACAGCACACTGAGACACAGAGACACAGAGAGACAGAGACAGCACACTGAGGCACAGAGACACAGAGAGACAGAGACAGCACACTGAGACACAGAGAGAGAGAGACAGCACACTGAGACACAGAGAGAGAGAGACAGCACACTGAGACACTGAGAGAGAGAGACAGAGACAGCACACTGAGACACAGATAGATAGAGACAGCACACTGAGACACTGAGACACAGAGAGATAGAGACAGCACACTGAGACACTGAGACACAGAGATATAGAGACAGCACACTGAGACACAGAGAGATAGAGACAGCACACTGAGACACTGAGACACAGAGATATAGAGACAGCACACTGAGACACTGAGACACAGAGAGACAGAGACAGCACATTGAGACACAGAGAGATAGAGACAGCACACTGAGACACAGAGAGAGATAGAGACAGCACACTGAGACACAGAGAGAGAGAGACAGCACACTGAGACACAGAGAGATAGAGACAGCACACTGAGACACTGAGAGAGAGAGACAGAGACAGCACACTGAGACACAGAGAGAGATAGAGACAGCACACTGAGACACTGAGACACAGATAGATAGAGACAGCACACTGAGACACTGAGACACAGAGAGATAGAGACAGCACACTGAGACACAGAGACACAGAGAGATAGAGACAGCACACTGAGACACAGATAGATAGAGACAGCACACTGAGACACAGAGACACAGAGAGACAGAGACAGCACATTGAGACACAGAGAGATAGAGACAGCACACTGAGACACAGAGAGAGATAGAGACAGCACACTGAGACACAGAGAGATAGAAACAGCACACTGAGACACTGAGAGAGATAGAGACAGCACACTGAGACACAGAGAGACAGAGACAGCACATTGAGACACAGAGAGAGAGAGACAGCACACTGAGACACAGAGAGAGATAGAGACAGCACATTGAGACACAGAGAGAGAGAGACAGCACACTGAGACACAGAGAGAGAGAGACAGAGACAGCACACTGAGACACAGATAGATAGAGACAGCACACTGAGACACTGAGACACAGAGAGATAGAGACAGCACACTGAGACACTGAGACACAGAGATATAGAGACAGCACACTGAGACACTGAGACACAGACAGACAGAGACAGCACATTGAGACACAGAGAGATAGAGACAGCACACTGAGACACAGAGAGAGATAGAGACAGCACACTGAGACACAGAGAGAGAGAGACAGCACACTGAGACACTGAGACACAGAGAGATAGAGACAGCACACTGAGACACAGAGACACAGAGAGATAGAGACAGCACACTGAGACACAGAGAGAGAGAGACAGCACACTGAGACACAGATAGATAGAGACAGCACACTGAGACACAGAGACACAGAGAGATAGAGACAGCACACTGAGACACAGAGAGAGAGAGATAGAGACAGCACACTGAGACACAGAGAGATAGAGACAGCACACTGAGACACTGAGACACAGAGAGATAGAGACAGCACACTGAGACACAGAGACACAGAGAGATAGAGACAGCACACTGAGACACAGATAGATAGAGACAGCACACTGAGACACTGAGACACAGAGAGAGAGAGACAGCACACTGAGACACAGAGAGATAGAGACAGCACACTGAGACACAGAGAGAGATAGAGACAGCACACTGAGACACAGAGAGAGATAGAGACAGCACATTGAGACACAGAGAGATAGAGACAGCACACTGAGACACAGAGAGAGATAGAGACAGCACACTGAGACACAGAGACACAGAGAGATAGAGACAGCACACCGAGACACAGAGTCAGAGATAGAGACAGCACACTGAGACAGAGACACAGAGAGATAGAGACAGCACACTGAGACAGACAGGGATAGAGACAGCACACTGAGACACTGAGAGAGATAGAGACAGCACACTGAGACACAGAGAGATAGAGACAGCACACCGAGACACAGAGTCAGAGATAGAGACAGCACACTGAGACAGAGACACAGAGAGACAGAGACAGCACACTGAGACACAGAGAGATAGAGACAGCACACTGAGACAGAGAGAGAGATAGAGACAGCACACTGAGACACAGAGAGATAGAGACAGCACACTGAGAGAGATAGAAACAGCACACTGAGACACAGAGACACAGAGAGACAGAGACATCACACAGACACAGAGAGATAGAGACAGCACACAGAGACACGGAGACACAGAGAGTTAGAGACAACACACTGAGACACAGAGAGAGACAGAGACAGCACACACAGACACTGAGACACAGAGAGATAGAGACAGCACACTGAGACACTGAGAGATAGAGACAGCACACTGAGACACAGAGAGATAGAGACAGCACACTGAGAGAGATAGAAACAGCACACTGAGACACAGAGACACAGAGAGACAGAGACATCACACAGACACAGAGAGATAGAGACAGCACACAGAGCCACTGAGACACAGAGAGATAGAGACAGCACACTGAGACACAGACACAGAGAGATAGAGACAGCACATTGAGACACTGAGACACAGAGAGATAGAGACAGCACACTGAGACACAGACACAGAGAGATAGAGACAGCACATTGAGCCACAGAGAGATAGAGACAGCACGCTGAGACACTGAGACACTGAGAGAGATAGAGACAGCACACTGAGACACCGAGACACAGAGAGATAGAGACAGCACACTGAGACACTGAGACACAGAGAGATAGAGACAGCACACTGGGACACAGAGAGATAGAGACAGCACACTGAGACACTGAGACACAGAGTGAGATAGAGACAGCACACTGAGACACAGAGAGAGATAGAGACAGCACATTGAGACACAGAGAGATAGAAACAGAACACTGAGACACAGAGAGAGATAGAGACAGCACACTGAGACACAGAGAGAGAGATAGAGACAGCACACTGAGACACAGAGAGAGAGATAGAGACAGCACACTGAGGCACAGAGAGATAGAGAGATAGAGACAGCACACTGAGACACTGAGACACACAGAGAGATAGAGACAGCACACTGAGACACTGAGAGATAGGGACAGCACACTGAGACACTGAGAGAGATAGAGACAGCACACTGAGACACAGAGACACAGAGAGACAGAGACAGCACACTGAGACACTGAGAGAGATAGAGACAGCACACTGAGACACTGAGACAGAGAGACAGAGACAGCACACTGAGACACAGATAGATAGAGACAGAACACTGAGACACAGAGAGAGATAGAGACAGCACACTGAGACACTGAGAGAGATAGAGACAGCACACTGAGACACTGAGACAGAGAGACAGAGACAGCACACTGAGACACAGATAGATAGAGACAGAACACTGAGACACAGAGAGAGATAGAGACAGAACACTGAGACACAGAGAGAGATAGAGACAGCACACTGAGACACAGAGAGAGATAGAGACAGCACACTGAGACACAGAGAGAGATAGAGACAGCACACAGGCACAGAGACACAGAGAGACAGAGACAGCACACTGACACAGAGAGAGATAGAGACAGAACACTGAGACACAGAGAGATAGAGACAGCACACTGACACAGAGAGAGATAGAAACAGCACACTGAGACACAGAGAGATAGAGACAGCACACTGAGACACAGAGACACTGAGAGATAGAGACAGCACACTGAGACACAGAGACACAGAGAGAGATAGAGACAGCACACTGAGACACAGAGAGATAGAGACAGCACATTGAGCCACAGAGAGATAGAGACAGCACACTGAGACACTGAGAGAGATAGAGACAGCACACTGAGACACAGAGACACAGAGAGACAGAAACAGCACACTGAGACACAGAAAGAGATACAGACAGCACACTGAGACACAGAGAGACAGAGACAGCAGACTGAGACACTGGGACACAGAGAGATAGAGACAGCACACTGAGACACAGAGAGACAGAGACAGCACACTGAGACACAGAGAGATAGAGACAGCACACTGAGTGTGATGAACGGTTACTGCCTTATCATCATGTAAGGTGATGTCCCCTTTAAGACCAGGCTTGGAACCCTGGGGACTCCGCCTCTGGCTCCGCCCATCTGGGAGCCATACATAAAGGCCTGCCTCATGGTCTGTATAGCAGTCAGCTCTCGTCCCAATCTGTAGCATAGTTATTAGCCTAATAAAGCCTTCTTTACAGTTTAATCTCTAAGCATCATTATTGAGGGTACCTCAATTTATTAGGCTAAACTAGATTCAGGATGGACGCAGGCCTAAAACCAGAGAAGCTCAATCTGGAAGCACGAACGCCGGAGGCAAAGGAAATTTTAAAATACTGGCTGCGGTGCTTCGAGGCCTACCTGGACTCCTCAGAGACTCCCATCCTGGGGCCACGCAAGCTGCGTCTACTCCACGCCCGGGTGAGTCACAGAATCTCTGCCACGCTCGAAAAGGCGACGACTTATGAGGAAGCGATTGAGTTGCTCCGCAAGCGGTTTGTCAAACCCGTCAATGAGGTGCACGCCCGGCATCTGCTCTCTACCTGCCGGCAGCGCTCGGGGGAATCGCTAGACGAGTTTGTTGAGAAACTCACCGCGCTTGCCAGGGACTGTGACCATCAGGATGTGACAGGGGAAGTCCATATGAACCTGCACATCAGAGATTCTTTCGTGTCCGGCATCCGCTCGACCTACATCCGGCAGCGACTGCTCGAAAACGGGGCAAAAGACCTCCAGGAGACGCTACGCTCGCCTTCTCGCTGGAGGTGGCCCGACATAACTTGGGTACGTACCCCGCGGACTCTGCCAGCCCGCCCCGGACTTCCTCAGACTCGCCCGTATTACAGGCCTGTGCCACGCGGCGACCCGCTCACCATGGGGGCACACCTTGCTACTTCTGCAGGCAGGGCCAGCACCCACGCCCACGCTGCCCAGCCCGCTCCGCGATCTGCAGCGACCGCGGGAAGAAAGGGCACTTTGCGAGGGTCTGCCTGGCCAGACCCAGGGGCCAGAAAAACAAAGAACAGCCGGCCCGAAAATCAGGCTCTCAGGCCCGCAGGCCTCGCAATGCTGCTGCGCACCGACCCGACACGTCCTATTCTGACGCGTCATCAGCCTCGTGCGAATCATGGGAGCGGCCATCTGGTCGGCGGCCATCTTTTCGACCCGACATGTGCGACCAACGGCAGCGGCCATTTTACGACTCCGACTACCCGCGACTGGGTGCGATCACCCTCGATCAAACTCGGCCAAAACACCTGCAGAACTCCATGATGCAGGTCCAGGTCAACGGGCACGACACTGCATGCCTCTTCGACTCCGGGAGCACGGAGAGCTTTATCCACCCTGAAACGGTGAGGCGCTGCTCCCTACGCACCCATCCCACATCCCAAACCATAGCCCTCGCATCTGGGTCCCACTCGGTACTAATCACGGGGTACTGTATTGCGGATCTCTCGATCCAGGGTGCCAAATACACCCGTTTCAAATTTTATACCCTCCCTCACCTCTGTGCCCCCCTGCTGCTCGGACTGGATTTCCAGTGCAGCCACCGAAGCCTGACACTGAAGTTCGGCAGACCCTTGCCCCCCCTCACGGTGTGCTGCCTTGCGACACTGAAAGTCGCACCCCCCTCGCTATTCGCTAACCTCACTCCCGACTGTAAGCCCGTCACCACCAGGAGCCGGCGCTACAGTGCCCAAGATATGGCTTTTATCAAGTCAGAGGTCCAGCGTTTACTGTGAGAGGGGGTCATCGAGGCTAGCAACAGCCCTTGGACAACGCAAGTGGTGGTAGTCCGGTCCGGGGAGAAGAAACGGATGGTCGTGGATTATAGCCAGACCATAAACCGATTCACGCAGCGTGATGCGTACCCCCTTCCTCGCATCGCGGAAATGGTAAATCGGATCGCCCAATACCGAGTCTTTTCCACGGTCGACCTCAAATCTGCCTACCACCAGCTCCCATCCGACCAAAAGACCGCCCCTATACTGCCTTCGAAGCAGCCGGCCGGCTCTTCCACTTCCTCAGGGTCCCCTTTGGTGTCACAAATGGGGTCTCCGTCTTTCAAAGGGCGATGGACCAAATGGTGGACCAGTACGGTTTGCGGGCTACTTACCCGTACTTGGACAGTGTCACCATCTGCGGCCATGATCAGCAGGACCATGACGCTAACCTCAAAGTTCCTCCAGACCGCCCGAGCCCTTAACCTGACCTATAACGAGGGCAAATGCGTTTTCCACACCACCCTGCTGGCCATTCTCGGCTATGTCGTGGAAGACGGGGTCCTAGGTCCCGACCCCGACCGCATGCGCCCCCTTAAGGAACTCCCTCTCCCCCGCAGCCTCAAGACCCTCAAACGGTGCTTGGGGCTTTTCTCCTATTACGCCCAGTGGGTCCCCAAGTATGCGGACAAAGTCCGCCCACTCCTAAAGACCACCACTTTTCCCCTCTCGGCTGAGGCTCAATTGGCCTTCAACCGCATCAAGGCCGACATCATCAAGGCCGCCATGCACGCGGTGGACGAAACCATCCCTTTCCAGGTAGAGAGCGATGCATCAGACATCGCCCTGGCTGCTACCCTCAATCAAGGAGGCAGACCAGTAGCGTTCTTCTCCCGAACCCTCACCGCCTCCGAGATTCGACACTCTGCAGTCGAAAAGGAGGCACAAGCCATTGTGGAGGCTGTGCGGCGCTGGAGACACTACCTCGCCGGTAGGAGGTTTACCCTTGTCACTGACCAACGGTCGGTCGCCTATATGTTCGATAACACGCAACGGGGCTGTGGTAGTATGTATTGGGGGTCATGTGGGACTGGAAGCCCTAATGTCATTGGCTGACAGATCCCGGGTCCTGGTTGGCCGTTGACCTCTAGCTCCGCCCTGAAGGTGGAGTATAAGAAGCCGGAGTCCTCCCCCGCAGGCCATTCTACTATCGAGCTGCGGGGGAACAGACACGCTTAATAAAGCCTCATCGACTTCACTCTATTCGTCTCACGGAGTCTTTGTGCGCTACAATTTATTAAGCGTGCCTAAAAAGGACTATGGAGCTCAGGATCATTCCGGAATGCCTGAGGATCAGCCCCCACGCAGTGAACGCGGCAGCAGCCTTCAAGCACTGGCAGACTTGTTTCGAGGCCTACCTCAGAACGGCCACCGGCCGGGTCACAGAAGACCAAAAACTACAGGTCCTGCACTCGAGGGTGAGCATGGAGATTTTCTCCCTCATCGAAGACGCGGAGGATTTCCAGACGGCGTTCGCAGCACTGAAAAGTCTCTATGTCCGGCCAGTTAACCAAATCTACGCTCGGTACCAGCTCGCGACGAGACGGCAAGGTCCCGGAGAATCGATGGACGAATTCTACGCCGCGCTGCTGATTTTGGGACGAGCCTGCAGCTGCCCTTCGGTGAACGCAAATGAACACACGGACATGTTAATGCGCGATGCTTTTGTGGCAGGTATGAATTCCTCCCAAAACCGCCAAAGACTTCTAGAAAGAGAGTCGCTAGGACTCTCAGAGGCCTGGGCCCTAGCAGCCTCCCGAGACGTGGCCGCGCGTAACACACGCGCCTACGGCCCCGACCGCGCGGCAGCCCATTGGGCTCCGTACGTACCCGTCGCGACAAACCCACCCCCCCCCCCCCCGGACACCCCACAGGCTTGCGCGGTCCAAACGGCAAGTCGCACCGGGGGCGCCCGCTGCCATTTCTGCGGCCAGGCGAAACACCCCCGGCAACGCTGCCCGGCCCGCGCAGCAATCTGCAAGAGCTGCGGGAAAAAGGACCTCGGTCCCGCGAGGTCGCCGCTGTCCCGGGAGAACAGGGAGCCCTGCACGCCGTTTATGCTCCCCAACCCCCCCAGCGCCCCATGTACGACCCGCAGGCACAGCCGCTCTGGGTCCCGACCACCGCGGTCCCGGGAGAACAGAGAGCCCTGCACGCTGCTTACGCTCCCCAACCCTGCCCCCCCCCCCGTCCCCACGTATGACCCGCCGGCGCTTCCACTTTGGGTCCCGACCACCACTCTGCCCGGAGAAGAGGGAGTTCTGCGCGTCTCTAACGCCCCCCAAACCCCCCCCCGCGCCCCACGTCTGACCCGCCGGCGCTACCAACTTGGGTCCTGACCACCGCTGTCCCCAGAGATGAGGGAGCCCCGCGCGGTCCTAACGCTCCCCAACCCCCCCAGCGCCCCATGTGCGACCCGCAGACGCCGCCATTTTGGGTCCCGGCCACCACGAGGGGAGGAAGGGCGCCGCCATCTTGGACCACCCCAGACCTGTACGACGCGTGGGGGCGGCCATTTTGTCCACCCCCACCGCCATCTTGTGACCCCCCAGCCATGTGCGATGTACGGGGCAGCCATTTTGTTCATCCCCGATGCCATCTTGGACGGCAACAACGGACCCCACTCCACTACTACAACCACGTCTCGCTTCAATTACGCTCGATCAAGCTCGGCCCCGGACACTCCAGACGACGACGACAACGGTGCTAATAAACGGCCACGAGACACCATGCCTAGTCGACTCCGGGAGCACGGAAAGTTTTATACATCCCGACACGGTAAGACGCTGTTCCTTAACTACCTTCCCCAGCGCACAAAAGATTTGCCTAGCTGCAGGATCCCACTCCGTACAGATCCAGGGATTCTGCATAGTTACCCTAACGGTACAGGGGAGGGAATTCAAAAACTACAAACTTAACGTCCTTCCCCAACTCTGTGCCCCCACCTTGCTGGGCTTAGATTTTCAATGTAACCTACAGAGCCTTACGTTTAAATTTGGCGGCCCCATACCCCCACTCACTATCTGCGGCCTCGCAACCCTCAAGGTGCAACCCCCGTCCTTGTTTGCGAACCTCACCCCGGATTGCAAACCCGTCGCCACTAGGAGCAGACGGTACAGCGCCCAGGACCGGACCTTCATTCGGTCCGAAGTCCAGCGGCTACTAAAGGAAGGCATAATCCAGGCCAGCAATAGTCCCTGGAGAGCGCAGGTGGTAGTAGTGAAGACAGGGGAGAAAAAAAGGATAGTCATAGACTTTCGCCAGACCTTCAACAGGTACACACAACTAGACGCGTACCCTCTCCCCCGCATATCCGACATGGTCAATCGGATTGCCCAATATAAAGTCTTCTCCACCGTGGACCTCAAGTCCGCCTACTATCAGCTCCCTATCCGCCCAAGTGACCGCAAGTACACAGCCTTCGAGGCAGACGGGCGATAATACCATTTCCTAAGGGTCCCATTTGGCGTCACAAACGGGGTCTCGGTCTTCCAACGGGAGATGGACCGAATGGTTGATCAACATGGGTTGCGGGCCACGTTCCCGTATCTCGACAATGTAACCATCTGCGGCCACGACCAGCAGGACCACGACGCCAACCTCCAAAAATTCCTCCAGACCGCCAAAGCCTTGAACCTCACGTACAACGAGGACAAGTGCGTTTTTAGCACCAATCGGCTAGCCATTCTGGGCTACGTAGTGCGCAATGGGATAATAGGCCCCGACCCCGAACGTATGCGCTTCCTCATGGAATTCCCCCTCCCGCACTGCCCAAAAGCCCTGAAACGCTGCCTGGGGTTTTTTTCATACTACGCCCAGTGGGTCCCCCAGTACGCAGACAAGGCCCGCCCCCTAATACAGACCACGACCTTCCCTCTGTCGACAGAGGCTTGCCAGGCCTTCAGCCGCATCAAAGCGGATATCGCAAAGGCCACGATGCGCGCCATCGACGAGTCCCTCCCCTTCCAGGTCGAGAGCGACGCCTCCGACGTAGCTCTAGCGGCCACCCTTAACCAAGCGGGCAGACCCGTGGCCTTTTTCTCCCGGACCCTCCACGCCTCAGAAATCCGCCACTCCTCAGTGGAAAAGGAAGCCCAAGCCATAGTGGAAGCTGTGCGACATTGGAGGCATTACCTGGCCGGCAGGAGATTCACTCTCCTCACCGACCAACGGTCGGTAGCCTTCATGTTCGATAATGCACTGCGGGGCAAAATCAAAAACGACAAGATCTTAAGGTGGAGGATCGAGCTCTCCACCTTCAACTATGAGATTTTGTATCGTCCCGGAAAGCTGAACGAGCCGTCTGATGCCCTATCCCGCAGCACATGTGCCAACGCACAAATTAACCGCCTCCAAACCCTCCACGAGGACCTCTGCCACCCGGGGGTCACTCGGTTTTTCCACTTATCAAGTCCCGCGATCTCCCATACTCTTTAGAGGAGGTCCGTACAGTCACAAGGGACTGCCACATCTGCGCGGAATGCAAACCGCATTTTTTCAGGCCGGATGGTGCGCACCTGATTAAGGCTTCCCGCCCCTTTGAACGCCTTAGTCTCGATTTCAAAGGGCCCCTCCCCTCCACCGACCGCAACACATACTTTCTTAATGTGGTGGACGAATACTCCCGCTCCCCATTCGCCATTCCCTGCTCTGACATGACCGCGGCCACAGTCATTAAAGCCCTGAACACCATCTTCACACTGTTCCGTTGCCCCGCATACGTCCACAGCGACAGGGGGTCCTTTTTCATGAGTGACGAGCTGCGCCAGTTCCTGCTCAGCAAGGGCATAGCCTCAAGCAGGACGACCAGCTACAACCCCCGGGGGAACGGGCAAGTAGAGAGGGAGAACGGCACGGTCTGGAAGACCGTCCTACTGGCCCTACGGTCCAGGGACCTCCCAGTTTCACGGTGGCAGGAGGTCCTCCCGGACGCTCTCCACTCCATCCGGTCGCTATTATGTACGAGCACTAATCAAACGACTCACGAGCGTCTCCTTGTCTTCCCTAGGAGGTCCTCCTCTGGAACGTCGCTGCCGACCTGGCTGGCGGCCCCAGGACCCATCTTGCTCCAAAAGCATGTGCGGGCACATAAGGCGGACCCGTTGGTTGAAAGGGTTCACCTCCTCCACGCGAACCCGCAGTACGCTTACGTGGAGTACCCCGACGGCCGACAGGACACGGTCTCCCTGCGGGATCTGGCGCCCGCCGGCAACACACACCCCCCCCGACACCATTCACCCAACCCCCCCCTTCCTGCCACCGCCGCATCCCGCGACCGCCCCCTTCCCAGGAGGATCGGTTCCCCTCCCCTCAGGCCCGACCAAGAATAAAGCCCAAGCTGAAACCGTAAGGCTCCCGGAGACGACAACACCGGTACAAGCACCACCACCACCACCGGGGCCGAGGCGATCGACATGGACGACCAGACCGCCCGAACGACTCGTGGCGTCGGTCTAAATCAATATATGGACTTTTCACAAGAACATTTTGCTTTTCTCCCGATACCTTCTGTAAATAGTTGAAACAGGACAAAATTGTACAATACTGTATTGCCATGTGAATGTTTAATCCGAGATTCCTTCGTTACAGGCATGAGGTCTGCGTACGTCTGCCAGCGCCTACTGGAAGGGGTTACGCTTGATCTTGCGGGAACAAACCAGCTCGCTAACTCTTTAGAATTGGCCTCCCGTAACGTCCAGTCGTACGCCCCCGACCGCGTGGCTCCCTCATGGGCATTGTGGGCCCCACCAGCTGCCGACTCCAGCTCACCGCAAGCCTGCGCTGCGCGGCAGCCTGCCAACCCTGGGGGGCCCAAGTGCTATTTTTGCGGGCAGAACAAACACCCCCGGAAGCGCTGCCCGGCGCGGAGCGCGACCTGCAACAGATGTGGAAAGAAAGGACACTTTGTTTCTGTTGCCAGGCCCGGTTGGTTGCCGCTGTTTCCAGGCCCGGCGTTCCTACACCGCCCACGCTGCGACCCAGGGGCACCGCCATCTTCCTCATCGCCAGCTACGTGCGGCCCGTGCGTCCCGCCATCTTCTTCTCCGCAGGCCACGTGCAGCCCGTGGGCGCCGCCATCTCTGATGCCGCCCGCCATGTGTGCCCTGTGGGCGCCGCCATCTTCGGCGCCATTTTGGACGGCGCCTCAGGACCCCTGCTCATCTGGCCATTCATCGCCTGCCACTACCTCCACCACCGCTGACCAGCCCGGGACCTCCCAGCATCTGCCGCAGCTCGCCTCGGTCACCCTGCACCAGACCCGGCCCCGCAACCAGATGGGCACCAGATGACCTGCTTTTTTGACTCCGGGAACACAGAGAGCTTCATCCACTCCACTACGGTAAGGTGCTGCTCCTTCCCGGTACACCCAGTCACCCAGAAAATCTCCCTGGCCTCCGGATCCCATTCCGTGGAAATCCGGGGGGACAGAACACTGAGACACAGAGAGATAGAGACAGCACACTGAGACACTGAGACACAGAGAGATAGAGACAGCACACTGAGACACTGAGACACAGAGAGATAGAGACAGCACACAGATACACTGAGACACAGAGAGAGATAGAGACAGCAGACTGAGACACTGAGACACAGAGAGATAGAGACAGCACACAGATACACTGAGACACAGAGAGAGATAGAGACAGCACACTGAGACACTGAGACACAGAGAGATAGAGACAGCACACAGATACACTGAGACACAGAGAGAGATAGAGACAGCACACTGAGACACTGAGACACAGAGAGATAGAGACAGCACACTGAGACACTGAGACACAGAGAGATAGAGACAGCACACAGATACACTGAGACACAGAGAGAGATAGAGACAGCAGACTGAGACACTGAGACACAGAGAGATAGAGACAGCACACAGATACACTGAGACACAGAGAGAGATAGAGACAGCACACTGAGACACTGAGACACAGAGAGATAGAGACAGCACACTGAGACACTGAGACACAGAGAGATAGAGACAGCACACTGAGACACTGAGACACAGAGAGATAGAGACAGCACACTGAGACACTGAGAGAGAGAGACAGAGACAGCACACTGAGACACAGATAGATAGAGACAGCACACTGAGACACTGAGACACAGAGATATAGAGACAGCACACAGATACACTGAGACACAGAGAGATAGAGACAGCACACTGAGACACTGAGAGATAGAGACAGCACATTGAGCCACAGAGAGATAGAGACAGCACACTGAGACACTGAGAGAGATAGAGACAGCACATTGAGACACTGAGACACAGAGATATAGAGACAGCACACTGAGACACAGAGAGATAGAGACAGCACACTGAGACACTGAGAGAGATAGAAACAGCACACTGAGACACAGAGACACAGAGAGACAGAGACATCACACAGACACAGAGAGATAGAGACAGCACACAGAGACACAGAGAGAGAGAGACAGAGACAGCACACTGAGACACAGAGAGATAGAGACAGCACACTGAGACACAGACACAGAGAGAGATAGAGACAGCACACTGAGACACTGGGACACAGAGAGATAGAGACAGCACACTGAGACACTGAGAGAGATAGAGACAGCACACTGAGACACTGAGAGAGATAGAGACAGCACACTGAGACACAGAGAGAGATCGAGACAGCACACTGAGACACTGAGACACAGAGAGATAGAGACAGCACACTGAGACACTGAGACACAGAGAGATAGAGACAGCACACTGAGACACAGAGAGAGATCGAGACAGCACACTGAGACACAGAGAGATAGAGACAGCACACTGAGACACTGGGACACAGAGAGAGATCGAGACAGCACACTGAGACACAGAGGAATAGAGACAGCACACTGAGACACTGAGACACAGAGAGAGATCGAGACAGCACACTGAGACACAGAGGAATAGAGACAGCACACTGAGACACTGAGACACAGAGAGATAGAGACAGCACACTGAGACACAGAGAGATAGGGACAGCACACTGAGACACAGAGAGACAGAGACAGCACACTGAGACACTGAGAGAGATCGAGACAGCACACCGAGACACAGATAGATAGAGACAGCACACTGAGACACTGAGAGAGATAGAGACAGCACACTGAGACACTGAGACACAGAGAGATAGAGACAGCACACTGAGACACTGAGAGAGATAGAGACAGCACACTGAGACACAGAGAGATAGAGACAGCACACTGAGACACAGAGAGAGAGATAGAGACAGCACACTGAGACACTGAGAGAGATAGAGACAGCACACTGAGACACTGAGAGAGATAGAGACAGCGCACTGAGACACAGAGACACAGAGAGAGAGAGATAGAGACAGCACACTGAGACACAGAGAGATAGAGACAGCACACTGAGACACAGAGAGATAGAGACAGCACACTGAGACACAGAGAGAGAGATAGAGACAGCACACTGAGACACTGGGACACAGAGAGATAGAGACAACACACTGAGACACAGAGAGATAGAGACAGCGCACTGAGACACTGGGACACGGAGAGATAGAGACAACACACTGAGACACAGAGAGATAGAGACAGCACACTGAGACACTGAGAGAGATAGAGAGAGATAGAGACAGCACACAGATACACTGAGACACAGAGAGAGAGATAGAGACAGCACACTGAGACACTGGGACACAGAGAGATAGAGACAACACACTGAGACACTGAGAGAGATAGAGACAGCACACTGAGACACTGAGAGAGATAGAGAGAGATAGAGACAGCACACAGATACACTGGGACACAGAGAGATAGAGACAGCACACTGAGACACTGAGAGATAGAGACAGCACACTGAGACACAGAGAGATAGAGACAGCACACTGAGACACTGAGACACAGAGAGACAGAGACAGCACACTGAGACACTGAGACACAGAGAGACAGAGACAGCACACTGAGACACTGAGAGATAGAGACAGCACACTGAGACACTGGGACACAGAGAGATAGAGACAACACACTGAGACACTGAGAGAGATAGAGACAGCACACTGAGACACTGAGAGAGATAGAGAGAGATAGAGACAGCACACAGATACACTGGGACACAGAGAGATAGAGACAGCACACTGAGACACTGAGAGATAGAGACAGCACACTGAGACACAGAGAGATAGAGACAGCACACTGAGACACTGAGACACAGAGAGACAGAGACAGCACACTGAGACACTGAGACACAGAGAGACAGAGACAGCACACTGAGACACTGAGAGATAGAGACAGCACACTGAGACACAGAGAGATAGAGACAGCACACTGAGACACAGAGAGAGATTGAGACAGCACACTGAGACACAGAGAGAGATTGAGACAGCACACTGAGACACAGAGAGATTGAGACAGCACACTGGGACACAGAGAGATAGAAACAGCACACTGAGACACTGGGACACAGAGAGACAGAGACAGCACACTGAGACACTGAGAGATAGAGACAGCACACTGAGACACAGAGAGATAGAGACAGCACACTGAGACACTGAGAGAGATAGAGAGAGATAGAGACAGCACACTGAGACACTGAGACACAGAGAGATAGAGACAGCACACAGATACACTGAGACACAGAGAGATAGAGACAGCACACTGAGACACTGAGACACAGAGAGATAGAGACAGCACACTGAGACACTGAGACACAGAGAGATAGAGACAGCACACTGAGACACTGAGACACAGAGAGATAGAGACAGCACACTGAGACACAGAGAGACAGAGAGATAGAGACAGCACACTGAGACACTGAGACACAGAGAGACAGAGACAGCACACTGAGACACTGAGACACTGAGAGATAGAGACAGCACACTGAGACACTGAGAGATAGAGACAGCACACTGAGACACAGAGAGACAGAGAGATAGAGACAGCACACTGAGACACTGAGACACAGAGAGACAGAGACAGCACACTGAGACACTGAGACACTGAGAGATAGAGACAGCACACTGAGACACAGAGAGATAGAGACAGCACACTGAGACACAGAGAGACAGAGAGATAGAGACAGCACACTGAGACACTGAGACACAGAGAGACAGAGACAGCACACTGAGACACTGAGACACTGAGAGATAGAGACAGCACACTGAGACACAGAGAGATAGAGACAGCACACTGAGACACAGAGAGACAGAGAGATAGAGACAGCACACTGAGACACTGAGACACAGAGAGACAGAGACAGCACACTGAGACACTGAGACACAGAGAGACAGAGACAGCACACTGAGACACTGAGACACTGAGAGATAGAGACAGCACACTGAGACACTGAGAGATAGAGACAGCACACTGAGACACAGAGAGACAGAGAGATAGAGACAGCACACTGAGACACTGAGACACAGAGAGACAGAGACAGCACACTGAGACACTGAGACACAGAGAGACAGAGACAGCACACTGAGACACTGAGACACTGAGAGATAGAGACAGCACACTGAGACACTGAGAGATAGAGACAGCACACTGAGACACTGAGAGATAGAGACAGCACACTGAGACACAGAGAGATAGAGACAGCACACTGAGACACAGAGAGATAGAGACAGCACATTGAGACACTGAGAGATAGAGACAGCACACTGAGACACAGAGAGATAGAGACAGCACACTGAGACACTGAGAGAGATAGAGACAGCACACTGAGACACTGAGAGAGATAGAGACAGCACACTGAGACACTGAGAGATAGAGACAGCACACTGAGACACAGAGAGATAGAGACAGCACACTGAGACACTGAGAGAGATACAGACAGCACACTGAGACACTGAGAGATAGAGACAGCACACTGAGACACAGAGAGATAGAGACAGAGACAGCACACTGAGACACAGTGAGAGAGATAGAGACAGCACACTGAGACACAGAGAGAGAGAGACAGCACACTGAGACACAGAGACACAGAGAGATAGAGACAGCACACAGATACACTGAGACACAGAGAGATAGAGACAGCACACTGAGACACAGTGAGAGAGATAGAGACAGCACACTGAGACAGAGAGAGAGAGAGAGACAGCACACTGAGACACAGAGAGAGAGAGACAGCACACTGAGACACAGAGACACAGAGAGATAGAGACAGCACACTGAGACACTGAGAGATAGAGACAGCACACTGAGACACAGAGAGATAGAGACAGCACACTGAGACACTGAGACACAGAGAGATAGAGACAGAACACTGAGACACAGAGACACAGAGAGATAGAGACAGCACACTGAGACACTGAGACACAGAGAGATAGAGACAGCACACTGAGACACTGAGACACAGAGAGATAGAGACAGAACACTGAGACACAGTGAGAGAGATAGAGACAGCACACTGAGACACAGAGAGAGAGAGACAGCACACTGAGACACAGAGACACAGAGAGATAGAGACAGCACACAGGTACACTGAGACACAGAGAGATAGAGACAGCACACTGAGACACAGTGAGAGAGATAGAGACAGCACACTGAGACACAGAGAGAGAGAGACAGAGACAGCACACTGAGACACTGAGAGATAGAGACAGCACACTGAGACACTGAGAGAGATAGAGACAGCACACTGAGACACAGAGAGAGAGAGACAGCACACTGAGACACTGAGAGAGATAGAGACAGCACACTGAGACACAGAGAGATAGAGACAGCACACTGAGACACTGAGAGAGATAGAGACAGCACACTGAGACACTGAGAGATAGAGACAGCACACTGAGACACTGAGAGAGATAGAGACAGCACACTGAGACACAGAGACACAGAGAGACAGAGACAGCACACTGAGACACACAGAGAGATAGAGACAGCACACTGAGACACTGAGACACAGAGAGACAGAGACAGCACACTGAGACACAGAGAGATAGAGACAGCACACTGAGACACTGAGACACAGAGAGATAGAGACAGCACACTGAGACACAGAGACACAGAGAGATAGAGACAGCACACTGAGACACTGAGACACAGAGAGATAGAGACAGCACACTGAGACACTGAGAGATAGAGACAGCACACTGAGACACAGAGAGATAGAGACAGCACACTGAGACACTGAGACACAGAGAGATAGAGACAGCACACTGAGACACTGAGACACAGAGAGATAGAGACAGCACACTGAGACACTGAGACACAGAGAGATAGAGACAGCACACTGAGACACTGAGACACAGAGAGATAGAGACAGCACACTGAGACACTGAGAGAGATAGAGAGAGATAGAGACAGCACACTGAGACACTGAGAGATAGAGACAGCACACTGAGACACTGAGACACAGAGAGATAGAGACAGCACACTGAGACACTGAGACACAGAGAGATAGAGACAGCACACTGAGACACAGTGAGAGAGATAGAGACAGCACACTGAGACACTGGGACACAGAGAGATAGAGACAGCGCACTGAGACACTGAGAGATAGAGACAGCACACTGAGACACTGAGACACAGAGAGATAGAGACAGCACATTGAGACACTGAGACACAGAGAGATAGAGACAGCACACTGAGACACAGAGAGATAGAGAAAGCACACTGAGACACTGAGACACAGAGAGATAGAGACAGCACATTGAGACACTGAGACACAGAGAGATAGAGACAGCACACTGAGACACTGAGACACAGAGAGATAGAGACAGCACACTGAGACACAGAGAGATAGAGAAAGCACACTGAGACACTGAGACACAGAGAGATAGAGACAGCACATTGAGACACTGAGACACAGAGAGATAGAGACAGCACACTGAGACACTGAGACACAGAGAGATAGAGACAGCACACTGAGACACAGAGAGAGATCGAGAGAGATAGAGACAGCACACTGAGACACTGAGAGATAGAGACAGCACACTGAGACACTGAGAGAGATAGAGACAGCACACTGAGACACTGAGACACAGAGAGATAGAGACAGCACACTGAGACACTGAGACACAGAGAGATAGAGACAGCACACTGAGACACTGAGAGAGATAGAGACAGCACACTGAGACACTGAGAGAGATAGAGACAGCACACTGAGACACTGAGACACAGAGAGACAGAGACAGCACACTGAGACACTGAGAGATAGAGACAGCACACTGAGACACAGAGAGAGATCGAGAGAGATAGAGACAGCACACTGAGACACTGAGAGATAGAGACAGCACACTGAGACACTGAGAGAGATAGAGACAGCACACTGAGACACTGAGACACAGAGAGATAGAGACAGCACACTGAGACACTGAGACACAGAGAGATAGAGACAGCACACTGAGACACTGAGAGAGATAGAGACAGCACACTGAGACACTGAGACACAGAGAGACAGAGACAGCACACTGAGACACAGAGAGATAGAGACAGCACACTGAGACACTGAGAGATAGAGACAGCACATTGAGACACTGAGACACTGAGAGAGATAGAGACAGCACACTGAGACACCGAGACACAGAGAGATAGAGACAGCACACTGAGACACAGTGAGAGAGATAGAGACAGCACACTGAGACACAGAGAGAGAGAGACAGCACACTGAGACACAGAGAGATAGAGACAGCACACTGAGACACAGTGAGAGAGATAGAGACAGCACACTGAGACACTGGGACACAGAGAGATAGAGACAGCGCACTGAGACACTGAGAGATAGAGACAGCGCACTGAGACACAGTGAGAGAGATAGAGACAGCACACTGAGACACTGAGACACAGAGAGATAGAGACAGCACACTGAGACACAGAGAGATAGAGAAAGCACACTGAGACACAGACACAGAGAGAGATAGACACAGCACACTGAGACACAGAGAGATAGAGACAGCACACTGAGACACTGAGACAGAGAGAGAGATAGAGACAGCACACTGAGACACTGAGACACAGAGAGATAGAGACAACACACTGAGACACTGAGACACAGAGAGATAGAGACAACACACTGAGACACAGAGAGAGATTGAGACAGCACACTGAGACACAGAGAGATAGAGACAGCACACTGAGACACTGAGACACAGAGAGATAGAGACAACACACTGAGACACAGAGAGAGATTGAGACAGCACACTGAGGCACAGAGACACAGAGAGAGATAGAGACAGCACACTGAGACACTGAGACACAGAGAGATAGAGACAGCACACTGAGACACTGAGAGAGATAGAGACAGCACACTGAGACACAGAGAGAGATAGAGACAGCATACTGAGACATAACACCTCTGCTTTTGAACTCCATCCCTCTGTCAATGAAGGACAATATTCAATTTCCATTCCTCATTAACTGCTGCACCGAAAACCAACATTTTGCGATTCATGCGATGCCAGTGGACCCCAACGCCCATCCCTGGTACCTTCAGACCCGCCCCGGCCTCTACTTTTTGAAGCCAAAAGTGCGTACTGAATACGACTGCCTGGATCAGTTAGGAAGCATCCGCGAGGTGCAATTCGCATATTACGCTGCATCGGTTGTGGCAGTCATGAATCCTGCCAGTCCCGTCCACCTCTGCAGAGATTATAAGGTGACCATCAATCAAGTGTCCCACTAAGATCTTTACCTGGCGCCTAATATCGAGGACCTGTACGCTCGGCTCTGCGCATGGGGTAGCTTCACCAAGCTCGGCATGAACCACGCTTCTCTATAATTAGTTTTGGACCCTGCTTCAAGTAAATACAGGACCATCGACGCACATAACGGCTTGTACGAGTGCACCAGGCTGCCTTTCAGAGTCTCCTGAGCATGTGCCATGTTTCAGCGAGTGATGGAGAATATTCTCCGAGGGTTACTGCATGCAGCACTTGAGTCACCGGTTTGTCCAACTGGGAACACATGAAAAACCTGGAGGAATTTCTAAATCATTTTGAGGCAGTTGGGGTCCACCTAAGGCATAAAAGTATTTATTCAATGTGAAAGCGTTGGTGTATTTAGGCTACAGGGTGGACAGGAATGGTTTGTATCCAGTGAACAACAGGGTACGTGCATTCCGACAGGCCTCCATGCCAAAGCATCCTATGGATCGCCGCTCCTTCTTGGACCTCAAACTATTGTGGAATATTCATCCCAATTTTGGTGACGGTGTTGGCCCCCACTGCACCAAAGTTCAAAGTTGATTTTGGGACCATAACAGATGGTCTTTGACGAAGTGAAACTGCGGCTATCATCGTTGCATCTGCTCACTCATTTTGACCCGTCCAAGCCCTTGTTGTTAACCCGCGATGCCTCACCCTATGGCACCGGGGTGTTCTGGCACACAGGATGGATGACGGTATGGAGCGGCCCATTGCGTTTGCTTGACACACTAGCGGCGGCAGAGCAGAATTATGCACAGATCGAAAAAGAATGTTTGGTGTTGGTTTACGGGCTAAAAGGGATTTTAGCAGTATGTCTACGGACATACGCTCATGGCTTATACAGACCATTCTGTCCCTGTTGCTCAGAAGGGAAGGGGGGAAGAGGAGTAGAGCATTAGTCATTGGAGACTCCATAGTTAGGGGGATAGATAGGAGATTCTTTGGGAACGAGAGAGACTTGCGGTTGGTGTGTAGCCTCCCAGGTGCCTGGGTGCGTGATGTCTCGGATCGTGTTTTCGGGATCCTTAATGGGGAGGGGGAGCAGCCCCAAGTCGTGGTCTACATAGGTACCAACGACATAGGTAGGAAAGGGGATAGGGATGTAAGGCAGGAATTCAGGGAGCTAGGGTGGAAACTTAGATCTAGGACAAACAGAGTTATTATCTCTGGGTTGTTACCCGTGCCACGTGATAGCGAGATGAGGAATAGGGAGAGAGAGGAGTTGAACATGTGGCTACAGGGATGGTGCAGGAGGGAGGGTTTCAGATTTCTGGATAATTGGGGCTCATTCTGGGGTCAGTGGGACCTCTACAAACGGGATGGTCTACACCTGGACCAGAGGGCTACCAATATCCTGGGGGGGGAAATTTGCTAATGCTCTTCGGGAGGGTTTAAACTAGTTCAGCAGGGGCTTGGGAACCTGAATTATAGCTCCAGTATACAGGAGGTTGAAAGTAGTGAGGTCATGAGTAAGGTTTTAAAGTTGCAGGAGTGTACCGGCAGGCAGGAAGGTGGTTTAAAGTGTGTCTTGTTCAATGCCAGGAGCATCCGGAATAAGGTGGGTGAACTTGCGGCATGGGTTGGTACCTGGGACATCGATGTTGTGGCCATTTCGGAGACATGGATAGAGCAGGGACAGGAATGGTTGTTGCAGGTGCCGGGGTTTCGATATTTCAGTCAGCGCATGGAAGGTGGTAAAAGAGGGGGAGGGGTGGCATTGTTAGTCAAGGACAGTATTACGGTGGCAGAAAGGATGTTTGATGAGGACTCGTCTACTGAGGTAGTATGGGCTGAGGTTAGAAACAGGAAAGGAGAGGTCACCCTATTAGGGGTTTTCTATAGGCCTCCGAAATGTTCCAGAGATGTTTAGAAAAGGATTGCAAAGATGATTCTGGATAGGAGCGAAAGCAACAGGTTAGTTGTTATGGGGGACTTTAACTTTCCAAATATTGACTGGAAACGATATAGTTCGAGTACTTCAGATGGGTCCGTTTTTGTCCAATGTGTGCAGGAGGGTTTCCTGACACAGTATGTAGATAGGCCAACGAGAGTTGAGGCCATATTGGATTTGGTACTGGGTAATGAACCAGGACAGGTGTTAGATTTGGAGATAGGTGAGCACTTTGGCGATAGTGACCACAATTCGATTACGTTTACTTTAGTGATGGAAAGGGATAGGTATATACCGCAGGGCAAGAGTTATATCTGGGGGAAAGGCAATTATGATGCGATGAGGCAAGACTTAGGATGCATCGGATGGAGAGGAAAACTGCAGGGGATGGGCACAATGGAAATGTGGAGCTTGTTCAAGGAACAGCTACTGCGTGTCTTTGATAAGTATGCACCTGTCAGGCAGGGAGGAAGTGGTCGAGCAAGGGAACTGTGGTTTACTAAAGCAGTCAAAACACTTGTCAAGACGAAGAAGGAGGCTTATGTAAAGATGAGACACGAAGGTTCAGTTAGGGCTCTCGAGAGTTACAAGTTAGCTAGGAAGGACCTAAAGAGAGAGCTAAGAAGAGCCAGGAGGGGACATGAGAAGTCTTTGGCAGGTAGCATCAAGGATAACCCTAAAGCTTTCTATAAATATGTCAGGAATAAATGAATGACTCGGGTAAGAGTAGGGCCAGTCAAGGACAGTAGTGGGAAGTTGTGCTTGGAGTCCGAGGAGATAGGAGAGGTGCTAAATGAATATTTTTCGTCAGTATTCACACAGGAGAAAGACAATGTTGCCGAGGAGAATACTGAGATTCAGGCTACTAGACTAGAAGGGCTTGAGGTTCATAAGGAGGAGGTGTTAGCAATTCTGGAAAGTGTGAAAATAGATAAGTTCCCTGGGCCAGATGGGATTTATCCTAGGATTCTCTGGGAAGCTAGGGAGGAGAATGTTGAGCCTTTGGCTTTGATCTTTAAGTCATCTTTGTCAACAGGAATAGTGCCAGAAGACTGGAGGATAGCAAATGTTGTCCCCTTGTTCAAGAAGCGGAGTAGAGACAATCCCGGTAACTATAGACCAGTGAGCCTTACTTCTGTTGTGAGCAACATCTTGGAAAGGTTTATAAGAGATAGGATGTATAATCATCTGGAAGGGAATAATTTGATTAGAGATAGTCAACACGGTTTTGTGAAGGGTAGGTCGTGCCTCACAAATCTTATTGAGTTCTTTGAGATGGTGACCAAACAGGTGGATGAGGGTAAAGCAGTTGATGTGGTGTATATGGATTTCAGTAAAGCGTTTGATAAGGTTCCCTTATCGTGGTAGGCTACTGCAGAAAATACGGAGGCATGGGATTCAGGGTGATTTAGCAGTTTGGATCAGAAATTGGCCAGCTGGAAGAAGAAAAAGGGTGGTGGTTGATGGGAAATGTTCAAACTGTAGTCCAGTTACTAGTGGTGTACCACAAGGATCTGTTTTGGGGCCACTGCTGTTTGTCATTTTTTATAAATGACCTGGAGGAGGGCGTAGAAGGATGGGTGAGTAAATTTGCAGATGACACTAAAGTCGGTGGAGTTGTGGACAGTGTGGACGGATGTTACAAGTTACAGAGGGACATAGATAAGCTGCAGCACTGGGCTGAGAGGTGGCAAATGGAGTTTAATGCAGAAAAGTGTGAGGTGATTCATTTTGGAAGGAATAACAGGAAGACAGAGTACTGGGCTAATGGTAAGATTCTTGACAGTGTGGATGAGCAGAGAGCTCTCGGTGTCCATGTACATAGATCCTTGAAAGTTGCCACCCAGGTTGAGAGGGTTGTTAAGAAGGCGTACGGTGTGTTAGCTTTTATTGGTAGAGGGATTGAGTTTCGGAACCATGAGGTCATGTTGCAGCTGTACAAAACTCTGGTCTGGCCGCACTTGGAGTATTGCGTGCAATTCTGGTCGCCGCATTATAGGAAGGATGTGGAAGCATTGGAAAGGGTGCAGAGGAGATTTACCAGAATGTTGCCTGGTATGAAGAAAGGCTGAGGGACTTGAGGCTGTTTTCGTTAGCGAGAAGAAGGTTAAGAGGTGACTTAATTGAGGCATACAAGATGATCAGAGGATTGCATAGGGTGGACAGTGAGAGCCTTTTTCCTTGGATGGTGATGTCTAGCACGAGGGGACATAGCTTTAAATTGAGGGGAGATAGATACAAGACAGATGTCAGAGGTAGGTTCTTTACTCAGAGAGTAGTAAGAGCATGGAATGACCTGCCTGCAACAGTAGTGGACTCGCCAACACTAAGGGCATTCAAATTGTCATTGGATAGACATATGGACGATAAGGGAATAGTGTAGATGGGCTTTAGAGTGGTTTCACAGGTCGGCGCAACATCGAGGGCCAAAGAGCCTGTACTGCGCTGTAATGTCCTATGTTCTAAGGAGGATAGGACAGTCACCCCCATGGCGTCCGCCCGCATTCAGCTTTGGGCTCTACTGCTGGTGGCATATGAATATGTGATGGAACATCGCCACAACAACGATTCTACATGCGGACGTTCTGAGCTGCCTCCCGTTGCCCACCAGCTGCCTCCCATTGCCCACCAGCCGCCTCCCATTGCCCACCAGCCGCCTCCCATTGCCCACCAGCCGCCTCCCGTTGCCCACCAGCCGCCTCCCATTGCCCACCAGCACGCCATGCCCGCTGCACAAGATAATTGCGGCCCTACACATTACGGACTCTTTGCCAGTTACGTCGACCCAGGTGAATGTGAGGACACAAACCGACCCATTATTGGCCAGGGTCTGCCACATAGTGCTGTACGGTCCCAGCATCGCGCTCTCCCGAAGGATCTGCACGCCTTCACCATGAAGGTGGTGAAGTCAGCATGGTAGATGGCATCCTGCTGTGGAGCTCCCTGAGAATGACCAAGGAGCAATCCTGCGTGACCTCCACAGCGGACACCTGGGAGTCTCTAAAATGAAGATGTTGGCCGGTGCTATGTATGATGGCCCGGAATTGAGACTGCTATCGAAACTTTAGCGAAACAATGTACACCATGCCAGGAGCACAAGAAGCTCCTCCCTGCAGCTCCATTCCCCCCCATGGGAGTGGCCAGGCCAACCATGGTCCGGTCTCCACATTGATTTTGTGGGGCCTTTGTAAGGAGCAATGTATCTAATTATAGTGGACTGTAGCCATCTGGGATGGCCACTCACAACTAGGTACAGAGAAACTCGCAAAGCCTGGCGGGTAAAATGGACAAGCCAAGACTCAGGCAGGCTCAGAGCCTGAAATGCATATTTGCCAGCTAGAATTCCAGACGGCATCGAAACTCTGACCAATTAGCATTTTAATGGGGCCGATTAGCATTGATGACCCATCTTCACCAAAACAAAGGACTGGTACTCAAGCGACCGGTACAGTCCCAGACATTACGGTGCCACTCCCTGTTCAAGGGAAGCGTAAACAGCAGGGTCAGTGACCGCTTGGGACACTCCCAGCCATCCAGATCCCCGCCCACTTATTGGTTAGGAATCGAATGGAGTGATCAGGGATCACCCAATTAGTAAGGCCCAAACTGAAGGACCGCCCAAAATAGCGCGAAAACCCCTGAGTATAAGAAGAAGAGTTCGCCATATGTTCGTCCTCTCTTGGCCCTGGTACCCCGGTCACGGCCATCGGCAATTGCAGCAACACCAGAAGCAAGTCCAAGTTCAACGCCCGCTACCAGGCGGATGAGCCTAGCTGAGCAGCAGTTACTCCTTCAAAGAACAAAGAACAAAGAAAATTACAGCACAGGAACAGGCCCTTCCGCCCTCCCAACATGCGCCAATCCAGATCCTCTATCTAAACCTGTCGCCTATTTTCCAAGGATCTCCTTCCCTCTGTTCCCCGCCCGTTCATATATCTGTCTAGATGCATCTTAAATGATGCTATTGTGCCCGCCTCTACCACCTCCGCTGGCAAAGAGTTCCAGGCACCCACCACCCTCTGCGTAAAAAACTTTCCACGCACATCTCTCTTAAACTTTCCCCCTCTCACCTTGAAATCGTGACCCCTTGTAATTGACATCCTGACTCTTGGAAAAAGCTTGTTGCTATCCACCCTGTCCATACCTCTCATAATTTTGTAGACCTCAATCAGGTCCCCCTTCAGCCTCCGTCTTTCCAACGAAAACAATCCTAATCTACTCAACCTTTCTTCATAGCTAGCACCCTCCATACCAGGCAGCATCCAGGTGAACCTCCTCTGCACCCTCGCTAAAGCATCCACATCCTTCTGGTAACGTGGCGACCAGAACTGCACGCAGTATTCCAAATGTGGTCTCACCAAAGTCCTATACAACTGTAACATGACCTGCCGACTCTTGTACTCAATACCCCGTCCGATGAAGTTAAGCATGCCGTATGCCTTCTTGACCACTCTATCGACCTGCATTGCCACCTTCAGGGTACAATGGACCTGAACTCCCAGATCTCTCTGTACGTCAATTTTCCCCAGGACCCTTCCATTGACCATATAGTCCGCTCTTGAATTAGATCTTCCAAAATGCATCACCTTGCATTTGCCTGGATTGAACTCCATCTGCCATTTATCTGCCCAACCCTCCAATCTATCTATATTTTGCTGTATTCTCTGACAGTCCTCCTCGCTATCTGCAACTCCACCAATCTTAATATCATCTGCAAACTTGCTAATCAGACCACCTATACCTTCGTCCAGATCATTTATGTATACCACAAACAACAGTGGTCCGAGCATGGATCCCTGTGGAACACCACTAGTCACCTTTCTCCATTTTGAGACACTCCCTTCCACCACTACTCTCTGTCTCCTGTTGCCCAGCCAGTTCTTTATCCATCTAGCTAGTACACCCTGAACCCCATACGACTTCACTTTTTCCATCAACCTGCCATGGGAAACTTTATCAAACACCTTACTGAAGTCCATGCCTATGATATCTACAGCCCTTCCCTCATCAATTAACTTTGTCATTTCCTCAAAGAATTCTGTTAGGTTTGTAAGACATGACCTTCCCTGCACAAAACCATGCTCCCTATCACTGATAAGTCTATTTTCTTCCAAATGTGAACCCTATCCCTCAGTATCTTCTCCAACAGTTTGCCTACCACTAACGTCAAGCTCACAGTCTATAATTCCCTGGATTATCCCTGCTACCCTTCTTAAACAAAGGGACAACATTAGCAATTCTCCAGTCCTCCGGGACCTCACCCGTGCTCAAGGATGCTGCAAAGATATCTGTTAAGGCCCCAGCTATTTCATCCCTCACTTCCCTCAGTAACCTGGGATAGATCCCATCCGGACCCTTTTAGAATACCCAAAACTTCCCCCTTCCTTATGCCGACTTGACCTAGAGTATTTAAACATCCATCCCTAGCCTCAACATCCATCATGTCCCTCTCCTTGGTGAATACCGATGCAAAGTACTCATTAAGAATCTCACCCATTTCCTCTGACTCCACGCATAAATTCCCTCTTTTGTCTTTTAGTGGGCCAATTCTTTCTCTTGCTCCTTATATACGAATAAAAGGCTTTGGGATTTTTCTTAACCCTGTTAGCCAAAGATATGGACTCGATAGATCCAGAATCGAACAGCGGCCACTGTTCTCTGACCAAAGCCGGGTGCCCGAAGTTAAGTACAGGTTGTCATAGTCGATAAGTGTAGTTTAACTAGTAGTGTTTATGTTGCATGACTAATTGTGTGTAAATAAAGTACCCTTGACCTTGAACTAACTAACTGCTGTTTGGCCCTTTGATCGATAGCCGGTTGAACCTTGAGGTGGTATCATTTGATACCTGGCGACTCTAAGCATTAGAATACAGATAACATAGAAAGAAGGGCAAACTCCCTGATTGCCATAATTGGAACAGAGCCACAGCAAGGACAGAGTAAAACAATAAAAGAAGAAAAGACAACAGGATGCATATTGAAAATGGATGGATAGCCAGAGAATGACCACGACGACATCGAGAGCCACCACTGAGCTACTCAGGCAAACCTTTAGTGTTCATGGGCTACCCGCGGTTTCAGTGCCAGACAACGGCACCGCTTTTAAGAGTTCGGAATTTGCCGACTTTCTAAAACAGAACGGGGTCCGTCATGTACAGACTGCACCTTACCACCCGTCAGCCAATGGTTTGGCTGAATGGGCAGTGCAAACGCTTAAGCTCGGCATGTGGAAGCAGACCTCAGGTTCCCCGGAGACCCGTCTTACCCGTTTCCTTTTCTGCTACAGGTCCACACCAGACACCACCAAACACCGGAGTGGTGCCCAGAACTGTTAATGAGAGGTCAGCTGCACACCCGGTTGAGTTTCAGCCTGTCGGACATTTGTGACCAGCAGTAACAGGTTGAGACGTTACGGGCCAGACCCATCAAGGAGTTTTTAAGCGGGTGAAGCCATCTGTATCCGGACCTTCGTCGACAGGGCTTTGTGGATCCCAGGCACGGTAGTAAAGCATTCAGGGCCGGTCTCGTACTCTGTACAAATAAAAGGTAATCAATCAAACAGGCATGTGGACCACCTCCGCAGCCGAGCCTTGAAGGTCAACGAGGAGAGACCAAAGCCCCCATGGCCGGTTGTGCCCCTGCTCCGGAGCAGCCACTGGTGACACCAGGCGAAGCAGAGGAGCCCCTCGAGTCAGAGATGCGGGTGGTCGACTCACCCGACCCGGACTCCGACATGGCAACTTTGCCTACAGCGGTTCGAAAGGGGTCCAGTAGGGACCGCCAGGCCAAGCACAGCAGAACCGTCAGGCATTTAGCCCGGAAACGACGCTCCCAATTCCTTATACCCCTCCGGATCCAGAACAGTGTGGGCTGGGAGCAGGAGGCCCTTCGGGGAGGAGGAGGTGTAATATATATTTGAGGAGGTGTAATATATATTTGAGGAGGTGTAATACATATTTGAGGAGGTGTAATATATATTTGAGGAGGTGTAATATATATTTGAGGAGGCGTAATATATATTTGAGGAGGTGTAATACATATTTGAGGAGGTATAATACATATTTGAGGAGGTGTAATATATATTTGAGGAGGTATAATACATATTTGAGGAGGCGTAATATATATTTGAGGAGGCGTAATATATATTTGAGGAGGTGTAATACATATTTGAGGAGGTATAATACATATTTGAGGAGGTGTAATATATATTTGAGGAGGTGTAATATATATTTGAGTTTCTTACATTCATCGCTTCCGAGGGGTCGCTTGCCTCAGTTTAAAAAATCATTTAGAGTACCCAATTAATTTTTTCCCATTAAGGGACAATTTAGCTTGGCCAATCCACCTAGCCTGCACATCTTTGGGTTGTGGGGGTGAGACCCACGCAAACACGGGGAGAATGTGAAAACTCCACACGGACAGAGACCCATAGCCGGGATCGAACCTGGGACCTCAGCGCCGTGAGGCAGCAGGCTAACAACTGTGCCATTGTGCTGCCCATGCTTGCCTCAGTTAACATGAGCTCCCATGTATGAGACTGTTTTAATACAATCCCACACAGCCAACCTCTACCACAAAGGCAGAGAAAGATGTCAAGGGATTTCACAGATTGAAAAGAGAGTTTGTGAAAGGGGAAAGTGTGTCATTCACAGACACTCCACCAGAGAGCAGCAGACACCAGCACTGAGAAAGAATAGCTCCAAACATCAAGGCCTCGTCATAAGGAGCTGTTAATGATGCTGATTGATGAGCTTAATAAGAGGAAAATCCTCCCAGCACTGTGCAACAACACAGTGAAGGCAAATGAACCTTCTAGTGGGAGCTTTACTCTGTATCTAACCCCGTTCTGTACCTGTCCTGGGAGTGTTTGATGGGGACAGTGTAGAGGGAGCTTTACTCTGTATCTAACCCCGT